>NC_050099.1:116371963-116694690 GCF_902167145.1 Zea mays | reverse complement strand
GACATCATGCACTGCGGACAAACCTTCTGGCAGACTGAGCTGATAGGCCACTTCTCCACGCTTTGCAAGAATCTAATACGGACCAACATAGCGGGGTGCTAGCTTCCCTTTGACTCCGAATCTTCTGAATCCTCTGATAGGCGAAACTTTCAAATAGACAAAATCTCCAACTTCGAAACTCAGCTCTCTCCTTCTTGTGTCTGCATAGCTTCGCTGCCTTGATTGCGCTATCTTTAGATTCTCCCGAACCATCTTGATGTTCTCTTCATCTTCGAGCAAAATGTCTGGCCCGAACACTTGCTTTTCTCCAGGCTGATCCCATTGCAATGGAGTTCTTCAACTCCTCCCATAAAGCACCTGAAATGGTGACATCTTCAAGTTGGCCTGGTAACTGTTGTTATAGGAGAATTCTGCGTAAGGTAATCTCTTGTCCCACCCAGACTGATCTTGCAACGCACAAGCTCTCAACATATCTTTGAGTATTTGATTAGTTCTTTCAATCTGGTCGTCTGTCTGTGGATGGTAAGCTGAACTGAAATTCAGATGTGTACCCAAAGCTTCATGCAACTGCTGCTAGAAATGAGAGGTGAACTGCGTTCCTCTGTCTGGCACTATCTTCTTTGGCACACCATGAAGACAAACGATCCGAGACATGTACAACTCTGCCAATACTGCACTGTTGTAGTTGATCTTGATGGGTATGAAGTGGGCTGACTTGGTTAAGCGGTCTACTACTACCCAAATGGAATCGTAGCCAGCACGAGTGTGAGGCAATCCGACTATGAAGTCCATTCCGATTTCATCCTATTTCCACTGAGGAATTTGCAACGGTTGCAACAATCCAGCTGGCCTCTGATGATCTGCCTTGATCCTTTGACAACTGTCACATATTGCCACGTGCTCATTCCGTACCACCAAAATTTCTTCTTCAGATCTTGATACATCTTCTCACTTCCAGGGCGTATAGAATAAGCTGACTCATGAGCTTCCTTGAGGATCAACTCCCGAATGGATTGGACATTGGGAACACACAAGCGGTCCTTGAACCAAATCACACTTTCTGCATCTTCTCGAAAGTCTTTACCTCAGCCCTCTAGAATCAGCTGCCAGATTTCACTGATCTTCTCATCATTCTTTTATGCTTCTTTGATTTCCCGCTCTAGGGTAGGCTCTAACTCAACTGTCACTCCTCACATATTGTTTAGAAATCCGAGGCCCAACCTGTCAAACTCTTTGGCCAGCTCATAAGGCATCGGATGAGCGACCATCATGTTGACTTGACTTTTCCTGCTTAAAGCATCTGCCACTATGTTCGCTTTGCCTGGATGGTAATGAATCTCCAATTCATTGTCTTTGATCAACTCTAACCATCTTCGTTGCGTCATATTCAACTCCGACTGAGTGAATATGTACTTCAGACTCTTGTGGTCTGTGTAAACATCACATTTCTGCCCATACAGATAGTGCCTCCATGTCTTCAGTGCATGAACCACTACTGCCAACTCTAGGTCATGGATTGAATAATTCTTCTCATGAACCTTCAGCTGTCGGGACGAGTAAGCCACAACTCTTCCCTCTTGCATCAACACACATCCCAAACCAGTGTAACAAGCGTCGCAATACACTGAGAAGGGCGTGTGCACATCAGGCAAGACTAAGACAGGCGATGTAGTCAACTTCTCTTTCAACGCTTCAAAGGCTTCTTGGTATTTCTGGGTCCACTTGAACTCAACTTTGTTGGCTAACAAAGCTGTCATCGGTTTCGCAATCTTCGAAAACCCTTCAATGAATCACTGATAATATCCAGTCATTCCAATGAAACTCTTGATTCCTCAAGCATCTGTTGGCGCCTTCCAGTTCAGAATATCTGCCACTTTCTTCGGATCCACAGGCAATCCATCTTTGTTAATTATGTGACCCAAGAATAGGACTTCATCAATCCAGAGCTCGCACTTGCTCAACTTTGCATACAGCTGATGCTCTCGCAATCTCTGCAAAACCATCCTCAAATGATCCACATGCTCTTCCTCACTTTGAGAATATATAAGAATATCATCAATAAATACCACCACAAACTTGTCAAGATAATCCATAAATACACTGTTCATCAGATTCATCAAGAAGGCTGGTGCATTCGTTAGACCAAAAGACACAACAGTGAACTCATACAACCCATACTTGGTAATGAATGTTGTCTTCGGAATGTCTGAGGGTCGGATCCTGAGCTGATGATAACCTGACCTCAGATCTATCTTTGAGAACACGCTGGCTCCTCTCAACTGGTCGAATAGATCTTCTATTCTGGGCAAGGGGTACTTGTTCTTAATCGTGACCTCATTTAGAGCTCAATAATTGATGCACATCCTTCTGGTGCCATCTTTCTTCTCCACGAACAGGACAGCGGCGGCCCAAGGCGAGGTGCTTGGCCTTATATAACCTTTCTCTGACATCTCATCGATCTGCTTCTTGAGTTCAACTAATTCTGGTCCAGACACTCTGTAGTCTCTTTTAGAAATGGGGACGGTGCCAGGAAGAAGCTCTATGGCAAACTCAACTTTCCGCTCTGGTGGCATGCTTGGTAAGTCTTCTGGGAACACATCTGGGAATTCAGACACCATGTTGATAATCTCGAGTAAATCTGGCTCCTTGCTATCAATAGCCATCTGATGAAAACTTCCTTTCCTTGGCTCAGGTGAGATTAACTCGGCTACCACTTCTTCTCCTAGTGGGGACACCAACTTCATTATCCTCTTATCACAACTGATAATTGCTTAGTACTTATCTAGCCAATTCATCCCTAGGATAACATCTATTCCCTGAGTACCCATTACTATGAGATTAGTGGGAAACGCTATCCCCTTATTTCCACACTTACATTCAAACAAATGCTATCGGCTTGAATTCTACCATCGGCTGAGTCAATTTGGATGGGGGTTGACATGGTAGTGATTGGAAGATTATGTGCTTCTAGCCATGATGAAATAATAAATGAATGTGTTGCTCCAGTATCAAATAACACTTCTACAATATGGGAGTCGACTGGAAACATACCTACTGTCATGTCGGGGTTTCTTGAACTGCTTCAGCCTCCAAGTGATTCAGTCTCCCATGGTTATAGCGTGGCTGAGAGCGGTTGCCTGCTCCAGGCTGAGACACATTCTGCTTTGCTGGGGCACTGGGGCTTGACTGCATCTGGGCTGCCTTCTTCGGACATTGCATCACCCAATGACCTTGCTCTCCACAATGGAAACATGCTCTGCTTCCGTCTTGGACTGGGGCTGCTTGACTGTTCTGGTTGGTTGCTGGGGCGGGAAGACGAGGTGCCTACTGATTCTACCTCTGGAACTGACCTCCTCCTGACTGGTTGTTCTGGCGATTCTGCTACTGGTGCTGAGGGTACTGCCTTTGAAACTGCTACTGCTGAGGTGGGCGCTGGTTCTACTTGAACTGCTAAGGTGGGTTGCCTGAGAAACGAGGGTGATTGCTGCTTCTAGGATGAGGCCCAACAATCTTGCGCTTGCGATCCTCCATCTCTTTGCGCTTCTTCTCTGTCATGATCGCTCTGTCAATCAGGTGCTGAAATGTGGGGAAGGTATGATTCATCAGCTGATACTGCAGAGGATCAACCAAGCCTCTCAAGAAGCGATACTGCCTCTTGGCATCTGTGTTGACATCCTCAGGAGCATAGCGGGATAGCTGCAGAAACTTGTCTCGATACTCACTGACAGACATAGGCCCTTGCTTGAGCGCCAGGAACTCCTCCTTCTTCACTGTCATTAGGCCTGCTTGAACATGGTACTAACAGAAGCTATCTCTGAATTCTTCCCAGGTGATGGTGTCGGGGTTGGCATGGGTGGCAAGATAAGACTCCCACCAAGACTGGGCTGCTCCTCTCAACAGACGAGGACCATAAAGCAAGGGTGAGTACACATCAACATACTCAGCAATATGTCTCGTTTGGCTGTAGTGGACAAGCTTTGTGTGGAGTTAAGTCAAGCAATTGCTTTTAGTTGGCCAGGTTATTATTTACTAGTAGAAAGCCATGTTTTAGTATTAACCCAAGTTATTAACCCGATGTACCCTTTCCAAACGGAAAGAATACCACTTACCAGTACCATAAGCATAATCAAAACCATCATCCTCATCACCACCTGTAAACCATACATCTCTGATCAAGTATTTCTAATCAATGGAGCTCCCTTGGCCGCTCATAACCGTGAGCACGACTGATATATCAGTTTCATAACACTCTATAGAGGTTGCGCAATTTACCCACAAGTCGTGATTCCCTCTTGCCTCGGGCTGATCAAACCCTTAATCACTACCAAGGTGAATAGGTAGGGTCTAACTACGTAGCCTTTACAAAGATTCCTGGGGCTGTAGCCACCCGTTAGGTTTCCTAAATGCACCGCACTCCTCCCCAAGGGGCGGACCAACCTTGGCAGAGCGAGCCACATACACCGAGCCCCATTAACTGCACGACGGTGAAGCGAACTACACCCCAGTTCCTCTAATTACTCAGCTAAGGGCGTCCCACTCCACCCTCATGGTTGCACTATTTTCTCGGGCGGTCATCCAACGAACCAGTCCTTATGGAGAGGCACTCGAGAAACAGCTCGAGTCCCCTAAATGTCACAGTACCATCATTATAATCAAAAGGAAAAACAGTGTACCATAGATAATCTCATCATGTTCATTGATTAATATGAAGCACTAGCATATGGCTAAACCAAAATAACCCAACCAGAATAGTTAAACAAGGACAAGATAAACAAAAGCTAGTCAATACTTAGGTATAAACTATGTAAATGCGGGGAATGAATTATAAGAATGAGTAGGACATAGATGGGTCAAGGGACACTTGCCTTCACCAACCAGTTGTTGCTTATGGTCTTCACCTGCAACTCCTTTGAACTCCGCCAACTGACCGTTATCTATACGATTAGAGGAACGGTCGAGGCTACGGCCGACGAGCGATCACGTCACACGATTATAAATTAAAATACTCGTCGCGTTTAGCATACGGTAAAATCATGTTCCATGTTTAATTATTATAAGCAGATAAAGGTAAATTAAAAGGATTGCCGCGCGGCGAAACGCGCGACACAACACTTAAATTGAATTAAGAAATAAACGACTCATCGCGCGACGAAACGCACAACGGCATACGCCATCTAAACTGAAATTAAGACGAAACGTCGCGCGACTGGACGCGCGACGCCACACATTGAATAATCTGAAATTAAGACAGATCGTCGCGCGATGAGGCGTGCGACGCAACACATTAATAGAATCTGAAATCAAACTAATTTGCCGCGCGACGCAGCACGCTAAATAACCAAAATTAACCCAACTCGTCGCGCGACGAAGCGCGCGACGCACCACACTACTAAATTCTGAAATTAAATTCATTCGGCGCGCGACAAAGCACGCGACGCAGCACGTTCATCAAACTAAATTTAAAACTAATCAAACTAAAATTTAAATGTTGTTTACTAGAACTGCCCACACGGCCAAGGACACGGCAGGGCGCACGCGGCCAGGGGCGCGGCAGGGGGCGCGCGGCCAGGGCGCAACGGCCATGGCACGCAGCCAGGGGGCACGGCAACCGGGAGGGCGCGGACAGGGGCCAGGCGGTGCGAGGGCGCGCCAGGGAGGCGCGCGGGGGCACGACCAGGGAGGGCGCGGGGCGCGACCAGGGGAGGCGGTGCGGGGCGCGGCCAGGAGGGCGCGCGGGGCGCGCGGGGGCGCGGCCGGGGTGATAGGAACGGGAGTGCCCGATCTTCCATCAGGTGAAGGTAACTATCGATTTGGTGTAGATGTCACACAAATGATCCAGCTTCGAATCAACACGAGTAGAACCCCGCAATCGCAGCACCACTTCTCCTCTGGTTATCAACCATGCACTGCGCGATTGACCTCGCCACGAGGGTTAATTCCTGCCTGAGAATCGAAGACACAAGCAAGAACAAGAAAGAACACAATCTAGAATATTGTGGATGAATCATTAAGCTCACAAGTTGGGGTCTCACAAACCGATCTATGGCGACTGTTCTTGACAGATCTAACTTAAGCAAAACTCAACCCTAATGTGGCGGCAACTGCTGAATAAATAGAGTATTAGGGCATGTGTGACCCCTGGACTCGCCCCTAATGGGCTCCGACGCGATACACGGCCCAACGGCCCAACAGACGGTGTCGCAACACCAAAACAGAATCTGAACGCTTACTTGTTTCGACGATTCCTGTTGACTCCAAACGAATTTTAGGGTGGAACCAGTTGGGTTGGTTAGATAATCTCCTTATCTTTCTAACCATAACAAGTCCGTCGCAATCGAAGTCGGGATGGATGTTGGGCGTCCATTTTAGTGCAGACTGCTCCTGGAACCCGAGATGGAGTCGCAACCGAGTCGGACTTGATCTCCTTCCTATTGTGGCGCCCTTGCTGCTCCTCCTCAACACCTAGGCCTTTCCCAAGTCCTTGCTAGTCTTCACCAAGGTTCCTAATCATCAAAACATCCATGGCCCCAAGCGTAAGCTCTGAAACACAATTGACTAGGGTAGAACGTACCTAGAGATTTAGCTGTCGTGCACGCGATCGTGTTATCGATCCATTCATTGTATGTATAGAAGTGATGTCCTCATCATCCTCCTCCTCTTGAATGGGAGTCATCCTCGATTTGATCTCATATTTGTCACCCATATATGCCTTCAAATCTAAAATGTTAAAGGTGGGACTAACCCGAAAATCTGGAGGCAACTCAGGTGGTAATCTAGGGGGTATCTCAGAGGGAAACACATCCATGTCCTCATCACGGAGAGGGCGCGTGAGGGTGCGTGGCCGAGACGGGAGGCAGGGGGGGGTGGGGGAGAGGAGGAAGAAGAGGAAGGGGAGAGAGAGAGGAGGGGGCTCACCACGGGGATCCAAATCCGGCGATTAGCGTCTCCAAAACCTAGGGCACCACGGAGAAGAGAGAGAGGTGGGAGAGAGAGGGAGTTGTGCGCGGGAGAATTGAATGAGAGGAAAGAGACCAAGGGAGGGGGCGCGGCATGGGGAGGGGCAGGGCGCCAGGGGCGTGCGGGCCAAGGCCAGGCCGAGCCGGACCGGGTCGGGCCGCACCGCAGGACAACAACCCACGACGAGCACAACCACAGATCAAAATCCAATCTCAAAACAAAATCTGAAACGAGACTAAGCAACACAAGCGATTAAACATGACATCAGACAAAGAAATATGCCTCGGCATGATGCAACACTCATGTCAACTTAGTTTTTGTACACACGCAATACGGACACCGGTCGCTATACTGCTTTGAAATTGGGAAGAAGAAGCGAAATGGAAGAGAAAAGAGAGTAACGCCTGAATTTGGTGAGTAAAAAGAAGAGAAAAAATTCTACCCCCAAGGCGTTACAACTGGACCTATTGGCGTACCTCGACATCAGTTGGCTCCAAGACATGAAGGGAGTAGCAACGGCAGTAACGACCCCATCGGAGACCTCGAAGCCCAATTGGAGCAGCTTCGGACAGAGCTTCGTCACCGAAACAGGGTGTGGGTAGAAGATGGTCAGTGTATAAATGAGTTGAGAGATGACGTTAGACATCTGCAAGACGAGCTTGCTGAACGGGATTTGGCAATCGATTAGGCTGTCAATTCACGTTCGATTGCTTGGGACCGGGAAGCCAAAGCTCGAGCCCGTGTGGATGAGCTTAGCACGGCCCTTGACAACTTGCAGGTGTATTGCGATACTTTACATGAGGAAGTACATGTACTGTATTCATGACTGCACCCAGACGTACCTGCCGACCCTATTGCAATGGGAGCTGGACCCTTAGGAACAGCAGGTGAAGGACTTGGTGGGGAATTAGACCTTTTTAAGCCCCCTCCTTCTATGAACCTGGCTGACGAACGGTCCCCTACAACAGACAGTGAAGCAACCAAAGACAATAAATACTAGAGTAGTATAGTTTAGATATAATACTAATGTAAAATAGGTAATAAAGTCATGTTGTACAATTGAGTCTGTATCATTACATCTTGGCAATGTAAAATGATGGTGTATATCAGCATGTTATATTTTTTCCAAATGTTTCCTTGCCTCAGATGCCATCCAGGACTCGTGCACATGACAGTGTGGGTACGTCTCGTGGTCGGGAAGACACGCCCAATCCACCACCTGTACCACCAACGTTGGCCGAGGCTATCGCTGCCTTGGTCAATGCGACCGCCGACAACACTCGCTTTTTACGTGAAATGGCTGGAAATCAATTTCAGCAACAAGGTGGACGGGCTTATCCGCAGGGACCCCATGAGACTTCATACCTGGACTTCTCTGAAACCTGTCCTTCACTCTTCGTTAAAGCCGAAGACCCTTTGGAAGCCGATGAATGGGTACGGGTTATAGAGCAGAAATTTGGACTCATCCGCTGCACTGAAACCCAGAAGCCGTTGTTCGCTGCGCAGCAAGTAAGAGGCCCTGCCAGTACTTGGTGGGGAAATTTTGTGGCCATTCAACCTGCCGGACATCAGGTCACGTGGGATGAATTTAAGTTAGCATTTCATGAGCACTATATTTCAGAAGGAGTGCGACGCATGAAACAGGAGGAATTTATGCGACTCAAGCAAGGAGGAGATACTGTTATGCAGTATCACAACAAATTTAATCATTTATCCCAGTATGCAATTGATCAAGTAAATACTGACCTAAAAAGAAGAATTGCTTCATGGGAGGCCTCAACGACCGGCTTCAAAGAAAAATGGCCACCTGCCTAGATCTCACATACAGCAGGGCTGTTAGCACAGCGCTGGCAGTAGAAGCTAAGAATACAGGACAAGGAAAATCTAAGGGATTCGGAGGTGACAGGTCCAATTAGGGACATGAAAAGCGACCAAGGTTGGTAATCCGACCTTTCAATCAAAATCGTTCTTCACCTCATCCACCCTCCTACCCATTCAAACAACCTGTCTTCATTCGCCCTGCCACTGCCCCCACTTCTACAAGTCAGCCGAGTGCCCCTGGTGCTCGTTTCCCCACCCTCTCTAGTTCCTTAACTGGTTGCTTCAATTGTGGGAAGTCTGGACATTTTATCAAGGACTGCCCATATCCGAGGTAGAACAAATCCAACAATCAACAAAACTCAGGGAACTCAAATCAAGGCAAGGGAAACATGGCAAATAATTCAGCGGGCAAGAATATTAAGAAGACTGGGCGAATATATTACACTCAAGTGGCCACTACACCGGAGGGAGAGCCGGTTATGATGGGTACGTTCCTTGTGGCCAATCACCCAGCAGTTATTCTCTTTGATTTTGGTGCTTCACATACATTCATAAGCAAGAAATTTGTGGAGAAATATTGCATTCCTTGCACTAAATCAAGGGAAGGGTTTATTATTCATTCGCCTGGGGGACAAATATTTACTAAAGAAGTGGCCTTCAATATGCCAGTAACATTGGCTGAATGGGATTTTCCCACCAATATGATTGTGCTGAAAGGCCAAGATATAGATGTAATTCTAGGCATGAATTGGTTAGCCCAGCACAAAGCTATCCTCAACACTGATTTAAGAACCATCAGGTTGAGCTATGGCCATGAAGAGGTTCTTTTGTCCATCCCTGTAGCTATTCAAGCTAAACCATTTGGCAGAATCTATGAAGCTATCATACCGGAAATCCAAGATATTCTGGTGGTGTGTGAGTTTCCGGACGTCTTTCCGCAAGATCTGCCTGGATTACCTCCGGAAAAAAGATATAGAATTTGTGATTGAACTGAAGCCCGGTACGGCTCCAATTTCTAGAAGGTCGTACCGAATGCCTCCAAATGAGTTGGCAGAGCTCAAGACTCAATTACAAGATTTACTGGAGAAGGGATTCATTCGGCCCAGTTCGTCACCTTGGGGATGTCCCACAATCTTTGTCAAGAAGAAGGATCAAATGCTTCGAATGTGCGTGGACTACAGATCCCTTATTAATGAGGTCACAATCAAGAACAAGTACCCTCTTCCCCTGATTGATATCTTATTCGATCAGCTTACCGGAGCTCGGGTATTCTCTAAAATTGACCTCAGGTCGGGCTATCATCAGATCCGTATCCGACTCGAAGATATACCCAAGACCACATTTACTACGCGGTACGGATTATTCGAATATTTGGTTATGTCCTTCGGATTGACAAATGCTCCTGCTCACTTCACATATCTAATGAACTCGGTATTTATGCCCGAGTTGGACAAATTTGTGGTGGTCTTCATTGATGATATCTTCGTCTATTCCAAGAATGAAGAGGAGCATGCTCAGCACCTACGGATCGTATTAACGCGCTTAAGGGAACATCAATTATATGCTAAATTTAGCAAATGTGCATTTTGGCTGGAGGAAATCCAATTTCTGGGACATGTATTGTCTGCAAATGGGATTGCGGTTGATCCCAGCAAGGTCAAGGATATTCTATAGTGAAAACCGCCAACCACTGTACATCAAGTTTGAAGTTTCCTTGGATTGGCTGGCTATTACCGTAGATTTATCCCGGATTTCTTCAAGCTTGTAAAGCCAATCACAAGTTTATTGAAGAATGATACAAAATTTAACTGGTCCTCAAGATGCAATGAAGCCTTCGAGCAGCTAAAGGTATTATTGACCACTGCTCCGGTATTAGCTCAACTGGATATTGAGAAGCCTTTTGAAGTATACTGTGATGCATCAGGCAGTGGTCTAGGCTGCGTCTTAATGCAAGGGGGCCGAGTTATAGCATATGCTTTAAGACAGTTGCGCCGGCATGAGGAACATTATCCAACTCATGACTTAAAATATGGCGTCATTATCTACTGGAAAATATTTGTCATATATATACAGATCATAAAAGTTTGAAGTACATTTTTACCCAGTCAGAACTAAATATGAGGCAAAGGAGATGGCTTGAGCTGATTAAGGATTATGAATTAAAAATTCACTATCACCTAGGCAAGGCCAACGTGGTGGCGGATACACTAAGTCGCAAGTCTTCCTGCCATTGTCTTACAGTAAAGACTTCTGACATCACATTATGCCAAGAAATGGAGAAATTAAACCTGGGAATGATTCAACATGGAACCTTAAATCAATTGAATCTTGAGTCAGTTCTTCTGCAAAAGATTATTGATGCGCAAAGAAGTGATAAGGGTATGAAACACATTCATGAGAAAATAAAGGCCGGTAAAGCAAACTGTTTCAGAAAGGATGATCAAGGCATTATATGGTTTAATAACCGCATAGTTGTGCCTAAAGATGATGATGTCGGCCAGCAAATTTTGGATGAAGCACATCTTAGTCGATATTCCATCCATCCCAAAAGCACTAAGATGTATCATGATTTAAAACAACATTATTGGTGGACAAAAATGAAGATCGAAATTGCACGCTATGTGGCGAAATGTGACACCTGTAGACGTGTCAAAGCCATACACATGAAGACTGCTGGTCCACTGCAATCTTTGCCCATCCCAACTTAGAAATGGGAGGACATTAGCATGGACTTCATTGTGGGATTACCCAGGACAGCAAAGGGGTTTGATTCCATCTGGGTTATCATTGATCGACTTACAAAGATCGCCCACTTTCTCCCAGTCAAGGTAAAGTATACAATGGCCACATATGCGGAACTATATATTGCTCGTATACTCAGTTTGCACGAGTTCCAAAGACAATAGTGTCGGATCGCGGACCGCAATTTGTATCCAAATTCTGGGAGGGACTCCACAAAGCTCTGGGTACTAAGTTGCTCCGCAGTTCGGCCTATCATCCTCAAACCAGTGAGTAGACTGAAAGAGTAAATCAAATACTCGAGGACATGTTACGGGCATGTGTTCTAGAATTTCCACAGAAATGGGATGACTGTTTACCACTGGCAGAATTTTCATATAACAATATTTATCAAGAAATTATCAAGATGGCAGCTTTTGAAGCTTTATATGGACGATGGTGCCGTACTCCATTGAATTGGTCTGAACCAGGGGAAAGATGGTTTTTCAGGCCTGATATGGTTAAAGAAATGGAAGAAAGAGTTCAACAAATTATACATAATTTGAAAGAAGCACAAGCTCGACAAAAGAGTTATGCAGACAAACGACAACAACCCTTGTACTTTCAAGTTGAAGATTATGTCTACCTGAAAGTATCACCGATGAAGGGTGTATCTCGTTTTGGTGTAAAGGGAAAGCTTGCACCCCGGTACATTGGTCCATTCCCCATTATTGAACAATGTGGGCCACTGGCATACCGACTCCAACTACACGAAACATTGTCTGCAGTGCACAATGTGTTTCATGTATCCCAATTGACGAAATGTCTTCGAGTTCCAGATCGAACCATTGAAGTGACAGATGTTACCTTGGAACCAGACTTAACATATTCAGAACATCCTATTCGAGTCCTGGATCAAAAGGACAGGGTTACCCGAAGAAGAACTCTCAAATTTTATAAGATGTTGGGGACTTGTTCTCAAATGCTATGAATTAAGAACAAGGCAACACAAGAAATGTTAAACGTTAAAGTCCTTCGTCCTTCAAAGCATTATTTCCCTTAGGACATAATGATTTTTCGGACGAAGGTTATGAAGGTCATACCTTCATAAATTCAACATATAATAATGAAGAAGGAATCATATGAGACACAAAAGATAGCATAAACCATTATGTATTATTATCAATTCATTTCTGTATTAATATTATAGAAGAATAGAAATAATATCAAATTACAAATGTACCTTCGGCTTGAAAGAAGGCGAGAGTACAAGCGTGACGCAAAAGCAAATGCCAAGTCAGCGTGAACAGTACGGGGGTACTGTTCACCTATTTATAGGCACGGGACACAGCCCATATAAAATTACATCCATGCCCTTTACATTTGGTAGTAATTCTATAGTAATCCACCGAGGTCTGAATAGCCTTTTCATCTTTAAGTCGGTTTCCTTTTCTGCTACCACGCCGAAGCTTTCCTGCTCACATCTTCGGCGCTGTATCAACCTTCGTATTATTTGGGCTTCTCCTACTGTGATATCGACTCGAGTCCGAAGATACCTGTTCACACATTATACTCCAGAAACACTGTTAAATCTTGTTTTTGAGGACCTTCGGAAGCCGAAGGCCCCCAACAAGTCGGTTTCCTTTTCTGCTACCACGCCGAAGCTTTCCTGCTCACATTTTCGGCGCTGTATCAACCTTCGTATTATTTGGGCTTCTCCTACTGTGATATCGACTCGAGTCCGAAGATACCTGTTCACACATTATACTCCAGAAACACTGTAAAATCTTGTTTTTGAGGACCTTCGGAAGCCGAAGGCCCCCAACAGTAGCCCCTCGCAATATTAATTTGTTAGAATAATAAATTTAGATTGCGACATGGACGAAGGCCTTAAGCCGAAGGTCCGAAAAAACACCTTCCCTTTGCTAGAATAGCAACATTCACTGACAAGCGGGGTCTTTCAATTTTTAACGCACTGGGCGTATAAATAAGAGCATACCGCGAGCTCATTTGGTACGCTCTCTTGCCATCTGCTCTCGCTCACTCAATTTTTAGCTCTTGCGCACCAAGATTTGCTTAGCTTTTTAAGTTTTTAAGCTTCGGCGTTGAAAACAGTTTTTTAGTGTTTCCGAAGATGTCTGAAGATAAGAAGGCTGCTGCCGAGATGAAGCTGAGTCTCTCTGAAGAGAAGAACCTGGGGTTTCTTATAGCAATGTCGAAGACCAATACAGAAAAAATCACCAAAGAGATTTTAGAAGGTTTGTCTGAAGATACTGATGACAGCGACAGTTATGATGTGGATAGTGGTGGTGAAGACTCCGAAGATCGCCCTTGGCGACCAAGCCATGCGGTTTTCGGCAAATCAAGTATCAAAGAAAATCATCTTGTCAACATGAGAGGAAGATATTTCCGGGACTTGTCCGTTGTGAGGGCCGACGAAGGAGAAAAGACTTGTCCGAACCCTGAAGAAAATGAAGTCATAGTGTACCGAAGCTTTTTGAAAGCTGGACTTCGATTTCCCCTGAGCAACTTTGTCGTAGAGGTGCTGAAAATATTTGAAGTCTATCTTCACCAACTTACCCCCGAAGCAATCATAAGGCTGAATATCTTCGTGTGGGCCGTGAGAAGCCAAGGTCTGGAACCTGATGCGAAAAGTTTCTGCAACATACACGAATTATCATACGAGACAAAACCTTGGGGTAAGGAACAGTATCACAATAATTTTTGCTGCTACAGTTTCGTTTCTCGGTCTGGGTCAAGCTGTCCCGTGCCAACCTTTCGGAAGAGATGGCCTGGCGACTGGATGACAGAATGGTTTTATGTGAAGAATGACCTGAAAACACGGGAAAATATTAAAGCTATAATTATGCGCCCTATTTGGCAAAGCTTCGGCCTGCGGAGGCCGAAGGTTGAAATGAATGAAGCTGCCGAAGAATGCCAGAGAGCCTTCGGAGTTATTTGTTCTTTTATTGGAACGAGAGATTTGGTCCAAGTGCATATTGCCTTCAGAGTATGGCCGCTCGCGGAAAAATGGGAAATGCCGCAAGAGACCATAAAGGAGGCTGACGAAGGTGGACTTATCAGGCTGAAGTATACTTTCAAGTTCGGAGATAAATTCATTGAGCCAGATGATGACTAGCTAAAAAGCATTGAAAATTTAAGTGATGAACTACTTGGGGCTTACTCGAAGGCCGAAGATACTGCATTGTCAGCAGCCTTCGGAGGCCGGAAAAAGAAAAGACTGAACCGAGTGTTTGACGCAATCGGGTTCGTCTACCCTGACTATCGTTATCCCATTCGAGGGCAGAAAAGAAAAGGCACAAACTCTGCGAAAGAAGAAGCTGCAGCTGCTCCTAGTGAGCCAGCACCGAAAAGAAAAAGGATAAAGGTCCTCACACATCGGCCACGCTATATTGAACCAGCCTCGGTGCCTGAGTTCACCGGAGAGACCTCTTCGGCCACCGAGGCTGAAGAGCCAACCTTGCTGCCAGAAGTCGCAGAAATGGCTGAAGCACCAACAAGAACAGAATTGGAAGAACCAAAGATTTTGTTACCAGAAACCAAAGAGATGGCCGAAGCGCCATCGACAGAAAAAATGGAAGAAGCAAAAGGATCAACCGAGGGATCAAAAATATCATAAGTTTTAAGTCCTTCAGCAAATGTTGAGACAATAAAAAACCAAAATGGTCCAGCGGTAACTCCGAAAAGAAAAAGAATGGCCAATGTGCTAGATGTTCTGGAGACAATTAAGTCCTCAAGCACAACTCCGAAGAAGACTGTTGAAACTTCCGAAGCGAAAACTAAAATTTTTGATACTAAGGCTCCAGAGCAAGAAACTGAGGCTGAAGCTGGGCCCTCAGAGCCCACGAAGGTAAAATCCTTGGAAACCGAGGAAGAAAAAATGACGAAGCCAATTCTTGTTGAAGAAATCAGTGCTATTGCCCCCGAAGCATCCCCCAAAGTCCTTGATTATATTCTTCGACATGCTTCGAGGAAAAATTATCAGAAAAAGAAAAGCAAGAGGCCCAGCTTTACGCCCAAAAACTGAAGTATCCAAAGGGGGCGTTAATATTCAACGGTAGCGGAGAAGAAGACTAGAAGACGGGCTCTCGGTGCTGTCGAAAAACGAACTGGCCGACAGCCTGGCATACAATAGCTTAAAGGTGCAAAAAATGAGATCTTTGTATTTTTTCTTGAGACCAAAATTTTTCGTTTGCTTAAATTTATTGACGCACACACATTTTTCTTTGCAGGGCCTTATACTTAGCAATGCCCTCAGGGCCCAAAAAGATGCCGAAGACGAAGGATGCGCTATAGCCCTGAGCAACCTTCGTTCCGAAGTAATTGAACTAAGGAACGAAGGTCTCGAAAAAGATAAAATATTACATTCATTGATAAATAGAATAAAGGAAGACGAAGCTACTTTTAAAGGTCAAGCTGAGGCTCAGAAGCGTGAAATTGAAGATCTTCGAAAACAACTCGCCAGAGCTAAAGAGGAACGCATACTTGAAGAAACGAAGCGAGAACTTAGCGACCAATGGGCAAATCATTTAGAAGGAACTGTTGAAGAGCTTCGTTCGTCCAAGAAAAGATGCTATGATAAATCTATGGAGTGTGTTAAGAAGATGAAAGCTAGCTTCGCCAGCGTCGGCGCATTCTCGAGCGAAGAAAACTTTACAAGAGGCAACCCCGAAGGTCCCATCGAATGGATCAATCACGAAGTTGAGGCCTTTGAGGAAATTTTAAATAGCCGCGGAGACATATGTGCTTTCTCGGGTGCCAGGGGGATTGCCACTGTTTGTGACTCGTTCTCAAGTGCTATGAATTAAGAACAAGGCAACATAAAATGTTAAATGTCAACGTCCTTCGTCCATGAGACATTATTCCCTTGAGGATAATGAGTCTTGGACGAAGGTTGATGAGAGTAAAATTACGAAGCTTAGATCTTCGTACTAAAATTTCAACAGATATTGCAAGATGACATAAAATAATAGGTACAAAAAAGGTAAACAAGTCATAGACGAATTATATTATATTTTCTTAATATATCCAATCATTGAATACAATAATACCTCTGCCTTGACAAAAGGTTGAATTCCAGAATATGCGATTGCAGTTACTAAAATCCGTGAACAGTAAAGGAATAATGTTCACTATTTATAGGCACAGGGCGCAGCCTGTGAGGGATTACAAGTATGCCCCTTATAAAAGTTTACAGCATTGACTCATACCTTTATGGACTAAAAGGTCATTCTATCTTTAAGTCGGTTTGTAATACCGAAGCCTCATGAAGAGGGACCTTCGGCCATCTTATACAAACAGCTTCAGCCGAAGGCCGCTTCTTCCTAGAAGACCTTCGGCGACGAAGCACAGGCCCAACAGTAGCCCCTTTCGCGGTGCTAGATCGTTTTTCGTAACGAGCTTGATCCGTGAAAAAAGTCTCTTAAGCTTCGGAGCGCCGAAGGTCTAAAAAACACCTTCCCTGAGCTCGTTGTCGAGAAACGATTCAATTTCTCAGCGTGTAGCGGCCCCACCTTTCAGAGTTACTGTTCGGTCTCTACGGTCCACCACGCAGCGAGTGCGAGCGGGTGTCCGCCTGGTGTAAAAATCCTGGCGCTTCGCCTTCTTACCTGCAGCACTATATAAACAGACGAGTAGGTGTGAAGTTACCACAGCATTCATTGCTATTTGCACTGTTTTGCTGCCAAAATTTTTAACCGTCGCCGAAGCTTGTCTGTCGGAATCGAACGAAGCTCCTATTTGAAACCTGCTTCGGAGGAAGAAAGTATTAAAGTTCCACAAGTTCATAATTAAATGGCCAGAGTGCGCTCTACCGCCAGGGTTAAACGTGAGGGGGACGAAACTGAAACTTCGGAGACTGTCCCCATTTCTGAAGCCATGCAACGATCCGGACTAGTGACTTCGGAAAAGATTCCTAGTGAAGATGCAGAGCAAGCAATCGCTGAAGCAGAGGAAGAAGATATTGAGGAAACTGATCCCGAAGATGATTATCGCATTGCTATGCCAAGCAAACCCAACCATTTGGACTTCGGGAAATCTAATGTTTCGAAGGCTGATCTGTCCAAGATGGTAAAATTGGGCTTTTTTACTGAAAATCAGAAGAAGCTATTGCGCTTCGGAGGAGAAGAGACTACCCCAAAGCCGGAGAAGGATGAAATTGTTATTTTCAAAAGCTTTCTAAAAGCTGGATTAAGATTCCCCCTACATGGGATTATTGCAGAGGTACTGAAGAGGTTCGGTATCTATTTTCACCAGCTGACCCCTAATGCTATCGTCAGACTTATTGTTTATATCTGGGCACTCCGAAGCCAAGCAATGGAACCATTTGCGGACAGCTTTTGCCGGGTTCACGAGTTGCATTATCAAACGAAGGCTAGAAAGGATGGATTGCACGACAATTTTGGTTGCTATAACTTCGCCTATCGGAAATCTACAAAGTTTCCTGTAATTAGCTACCGAAGCAAATGGGCAGCAGGCTGGAAATCAGAGTGGTTCTATGTTAAGGTTGATGACGACAAGGAAAAGCTTGTGCAAAGTCCACTCGAATTAATCTTCGGAGAAACCCGACCTCGCTGCAATATGACACCCGAAGGTCCAACGCAACAAGCAATGAATGAATTCAGAATTATTGCAGAGCATATCAGCACAAGGGACCTGGTTCAGGAGTTTTTGGCTTTCAAAGTTTTTCCCAGTTTAAAAGAATGGGAAATGCCGAAGCTACAGGGGGAAAAGAAAGAAGGTGAACTTGTACGTTTACCCTACTACTTCAAGTTTAAGAAATACTTTAAAACACCTTGCCAAGAGTGGCTGGATACGATTGAAGCGATGTGCAATGAAATACTTGGCAATTATTCTAAAAAAGAAGATCAGTTGATGACCGCAGCCTTCGGCACCCGTCCGAAGCGAAGACTAAACCGAGTGCTGGACGCCCTAGGTTTCGAATACCCTGATTACGAAAACCTGAACAAAGGTGCCGGAGGCCAAAAAAGGAAAAGGATAACTGAAGCCTTAAATGAAGATGAAAAAGAACTATCAAAGAAGAAAATTCCGAAGAGGAAGAAAGCATCTTCTTCGAAGCATAAAGTATCTGACGAAGAAACCCCCGCATCACCCTCTGTCGCTGACGTTGAGGAAATTCTGAAGGTAATGACTGAATCCCTACCTGCGAAGCTAAGTCCACTGAGGCCCCGACTGACAAAGTTTTTTCAGAAGGACACGGAGCCCGAAAAATCGAAGAAAATAATCAAAGCGAAAAGACAAAGAATTATCACTGTGACAGAAGTAATTGACAAGACACCGCCAAGAGCTTCAGCTCAGAAAACACCAGCGGCTGCGGAAGGGGCAGATATTGAAATTGCACCTTCGGATGTCGCAGCTGCCGAAGCTGCCTCAGCTGAAAATTTGAACCTGGAGAGCACAATCGCACACATTGACAAAATACTGCTAGACATGGCTGCAGAAGAAGCTACCACCGCCGCCGAAGAGGCCGCGACCGCAGCATCGGAGAAAGGGAAAGAAATTGCTGATGAAGCTTCAGAGAACGAAGCCTTCATGTTCCAGAATTTAGTTGGAGAAAAACTGTCAAAAGCTGAAAGAGAAGAGCTTAGAGAATATGCAAAATCCTGCGGATACAAACCTGGAGCACTCCTCTTCGGAGGCATTGATGACGAAAAATTAGATTGTATTCGAGATCAAACTGGGGCCAAAGTTATCGGTACTCTGTCAAAGAGTATCGGTTTTCCGAAGCTAGAAACAGACATCAGCCGCTACCGACGACAGCATATCGTTGGTAGCTTATTTTATTCCAATTTCAAGGTGAACTATTTTTCCCTTAACTTTTATTGTTTCTAATAATGAGAACATGTCTGACGAAGGTTGTTTCCGTGCAGAGTATGCTATTGAGCAAAGCCTTGAAGATGCAGCAAGATTTTGAAGACAAAAAACACGAAGTTATAATTGAAAATTTGGAAAGCAGAATAAAGGAGCAATCAGATGTTATCGAGAAAAAGAACTTTGAGCTCCAGGCAACCGAAGGTTCATTGGCGGAAGCTGAAGCAAAAATAACAGAACTGAACACGAAGCTTTTCCGCCAGTCTGAACAGTTCGAACGAGAAAAGCAAGATCTTAATGCAAAACTTGAAGCCGAAGCTCAACAAAATTCGGATTTGAGAAAACTATTGACAAGCCTTCAAGAAAAATGTCTGGAATTTAGCAACAAATGCATTCATCGATTAAGAAAATTTTTTCACTCAGTTGGAGCCAGCAGTGAAAAATTCGTCCCCTCAGCTGAAGATTTACCGAAGACCTTCGAACATATTGAGGGTGAGATTGACGAGCTCGACGAAGTCATAGCTGGGCACGGTGACTTCTGTGCCTGGGTGGCTTCTCGAGGCACTGCTGCAGCTTTCCTGAAAGCTGGCTGCGATCATGGAAAAATTGTCAATAGGCCAAATTTCACTTTATCACCGTCAATCCTGGATGACATTCCTGATCTCGCCCGAAGTATCTCTAATAGATTTGTAAAAATGATATGGACAAAAGGTGGGCGAGAAAAGGCTGGAGACGAAGCTCGTAGCCACCTTGAACCAGTAAGAAACCATATCTTGTGCTTACCTTTTCTTGCAAGCTCGATTTTGACTTACAACGACCTTATTCATGTAGGATGACGAAGCCGAAGCCGATGATTAAAAAATGACGCCGAAGCTGAAGCTCCTTGGAGATTAAACAGTAGAATGTAGACAGTACTTGAGAAACTTTTGAGATAACTTTTGTAAATGTAACTAAAACTTGTCTTTAATGAATTCTGTTCATACCTTGTAATATATCCTTATCCTTCCATTGATGTATGAGAAATGCTTTGATGTGGACGAAATTTTCTTTTTTGAGCCGAAGGCGAAAAAACACCTTCCCTTCTTTTCGTACGCAACGAAGCATAGAAAACAACATTTTCCTTCTTTCCGAAGCTCTCATTTTTATACACGAAGCTCTTTCTTCACCTCCCTTTTTTTCTCTTTTTTTATTTGCCGAAGCAACCGCTTATGCCATGAAGATGATTATCCTACATATGCCTGGATGAATGTTTATGAATGCAAATGTTATGATGTAATGCGATGTGCAAATGAATGGCCAAACAATCACACCTCAAGCCATACTCATAGCCATTATGTCCTTAAAAACAATCACACCTCAGCTCTGCATCCCCTTAGGAACGACTTTGGAGCTTCTTCGCCTTTACTTTTGGCGGAATCAGCGTTGACTTTTCGCTGTAAGCTCTGCATTCCCTTAGGAACGACTTTGGAGCTTCTTCGCCTTTACTTTTGGCGGAATCAGCGTTGACTTTTCGCTGTAAGCTCTGCATTCCCTTAGGAACGACTTTGGAGCTTCTTCGTTTTTACTTTTCGGCACTCGATGGTGCGTTCTCAGTTTTTACATTTACATTCCTTGGGGGGTTTTGCTCTTATAGAACTAAAAAAGGAAATTACATGTGATGGCCCCATTAAAAACCTTTCTCCCCCTTCGGAAAGGAAAAGGGTGCCATGAAAGAAAAATAAAAAATATGAAAAATTACATCGAATTATACATAATATCGCCGAAGCTCATCCGCATTCCAAGATCTAGGAATGTCGTTGCCGTCCATATCCTTCAATCTGTATGAACCAGGTCTTGACGAAGATGCTACTAAAAAAGGTCCATCCCATTTCAACTGTAACTTGCCCACTGTTTCTGGGTTGGCCACTCTCCGAAGCACCAAGTGTCCTGGCTCAATATTCTTTAGCCGAACCTTTCTATCTCGCCATTTAATTGTTTCGGCTTGATATTTGTTTATGTTTTCCACGGCTTGCAACCTGACCCCTTCTAAAGCATCTTTTTCCACAGAATAATCAGCTTCGGAACATGATGCTGCCGAAGCTACTACCCTTATTGATCCGGTTTTAGCTTCTTCTGGAGTTATTGCTTCGTCACCGAATAATAACTTGAATGGGGTAAAGCCTGTAGACCTTGATGTTGTTGTATTATGGCTCCACACCACTTTGGTTAACTGATCTGGCCACTTTCCCCTTGGTTGATTGAAGATTGACTTCATTATTCCTGTCATTATAATGCCATTGGCTCTTTCAACGAGTCCATTTGACTCCGGATGTCTGACTGATGCAAAATGGATCTTCGTACCAATTTGATCACAGAAATCCTTAAAAGCTTCGGAGTCAAACTGTGTTCCATTATCCACAGTGATAGCCTTTGGTACCCCGAAACGACAAACAATATTCTGCCAGAAAAACTTTTGGACGGTGGCCGAAGTTATTGTAGCTAAAGGCTTTGCCTCAATCCATTTAGAAAAATATTCCACCGCCACTACAACATATCTTAGGTTCCCTTGGGCCGGTGGTAACGGACCTAACAAGTCAAGGCCCCACCTTTGCAATGGCCAAATGGGTTGTATGAGCTGTGTTAAGGACGAAGGTTGTTTTTGATCTCGTGCACATTTCTGACAACCTTCGCACTTTTGGACTAATTCCGCTGCATCCGAAGCTGCCTTCGGCCAATAAAATCCTTGGCGGAAAATTTTTCCAAGTAACGGCCTAGATCCAATGTGAGATCCACACAGGCCTGCATGTATTTCTTTCATCAACTCTATACCTTCGGTTCTGGATAAACACTTGAGTAACGGAGCACAAACTCCATGCTTGTACAACTCTCCTTCTATCATGACATATGGACGAGCTCTTGCCTCTATCCTCCTGTTATAAGCTTCGTCATCTGAAAGGAATTTACCCTGAAGATAAGAGATGATCTCAGTCCTCCAATCTTCGCTATAAACAGGAGATATATTGAGGACTGCTCTTTCAAGAAGTTCCACCGAAGGTGCTTTTATTGTTTCGAAGAACACATCCGAAGGTAAGGGCAGCCCCTGTGCTGCTGACTTAGCTAGCAAATCAGCATGCTCATTTTGTCCTCGAGGGATATTTTTGATAGAAAATCCCTCGAAGGAAGCTTCAACTCTTCAAACCATATCCAGATACTTTTCAAGCTTCGGATCTTTAGCCTTGCAACTCTTGTCGATATGACCCGAAACAACTTGGGAATCAGTTTTAAGAACAGCCCTTCTGATTCCCATTGCTTTTAGCTTCCGAAGACCCAGAAGCAGGGCTTCGTACTCGGCAATGTTGTTTGTGCAACTAAAATCAAGCTTTGCCGCATAACAAGTTTTAACTTTGGAAGGTGAAACCAACACAGCAGCCGCTCCCGCTCCGAAGGTTCCCCAGGACCCATCGCAAAACACTGTCCATGCTTCGGTGTCTTTATTTGCTTCTTCCTCCTGAGCCCCTGGCGTCCAGTCAGCAATGAAGTCTGCTAACGCCTGGGACTGAATCGAAGATCTATGAACATATTCAATACAAAATTCATTGAGCTCTGCAGCCCATTTTCCAATTCTTCCAGTAGCTTCTCGGTTCCTCATAATATCCTTCAGAGGTTGTGAAGAAGGAACAATTATGTTGTAAGCTTGAAAATAATGCCGAAGCTTCCTGGATGCCATCAAAACAGCATATAACACCTTCTCTAATTCTGTGTAGTTTTTCTTTGATATACTAAGAACTTCATATACAAAATATATTGGGACCTGTTTCCTGGCTTGGCCATCAAGCTTCTCCTGGACAAGTGCTGCACTTACCGCTGAGTGCGAAGCTGCCACATATAATAATAAAGGAGCCCCTGGCATAGGTGGAGTTATTGCTGTTAGATCTATTAAATACTGCTTCAGCTCTTCGAAGGCCTTCTGCTGGATTGGTCCCCATTGAAAGACTTCGGCTGACTTCAGCACTTCGAAGAATGGTAAGTTTCTCTCTGCTGATCTGGATATGAATCTATTGAGAGATGCCAACCTTCCTGTCAATCTTTGAGCCCCCTTTTTTGTAGTTGGTGGCTCCATCCGAAGTATAGCTTCAACCTTACTTGGATTAGCTTCAATTCCCTTTGTTGAAACCAAGCATCCTAGAAATTTCCCCTTCTTTACTCCGAAGACGCATTTTTCTGGATTCAACTTTAAGCCAGCTTGTCTGAAACTGGCAAAGGTCTCCTGCAAGTCAGCAATATGATTCTCCTGCTTCGTGCTTTTTACAATGATGTCATCAACATAAGTTAGCACATTTCTGCCTATCTGAGACTGGAGAACCTTCGCAGTCATTCTGCTGAAACTTCCTCCAGCGTTTTTGAGCCCCTCAGGCATCCGAAGATAACAATATGTGCCACTTGGAGTTATGAAGCTAGTCTTTGGCTCATCTTCCTTCTTCATCCAGATTTGATGATAGCCTGAATAACAGTCTAACAGACTCATGAGCTCTGAAGAAGCTGCTGCATCAACTAAAGAGTCTATCCTTGGCAATGGGAATTCATCCTTCGGACAAGCCTTGTTAAGATCTGTAAAATCGATACACATTCGCCACTTGCCATTGGCCTTTTTTACCATAACAGTATTAGCTAGCCATTCTGGGTACTTTACTTCTCTGATAACTCCTGCACTGAGGAGTCTTTTGACTTCGTTGCGAGCACCTTCGGCCTTATCGTCTGACATTTTCCGAAGCCTTTGCTTTCTGGGTCTGAAGGATGGATCGACATTGAGCGAATGCTCAATAACATCCCTATTAACTCCGCAGAGATCATTGGCTGACCATGCAAAAACATCTTTATTGTTGAACAAAAACCTTATCAAGGTTTTCTCTTGTTCTTCGGATAACTGAGAGCCCAACAGCACCTTCTGCTCTGCTATATCCTCACATAAGAGCATGGGCTTCGGCTGATCTGCTGAAGCTGCTTTCTCCCTTCTGAATTTGTATTGTTCACAAGCTTCAGCTCCATCTATGTTATGGATTGCTTTTGAATCAGTCCAGTTTCCTTTGGCCCTTCTGGCAGCTTCCTGGCTTCCATGAATAGCGATGGGTCCTTGATCCGAAGGTATCTTCATGCAAAGATAGGCAGGGTGAAGAATTGCTTCAAAAGCATTGAGGGTGCCACGACCAATAATTGCATTGTAAGGGTATTCCATGTCAACAATGTCAAACACAACTTGCTCAGTTCTAGTGTTGTTGATGAACCCGAAGGTCACTGACATGGTAATCTTGCCCAGTGCTACAATTTGTCTTCCTCCGAAGCCACAGAGAGGATGTGTAGCATCATGAATCTTATCTTCTGGCTCTTGCATCTGTCTGAAGGCCTTAGCAAATATGATGTCAGCTGCACTGCCTGTGTCAACCAAGACATTGTGGACCAGAAATCCTTTGATAACACAAGAGATAACCATGGCATCGTTGTGTGGGTAATCCTTGAGCTGAAGGTCCTCTTGGGAGAAGGTAATAGGAATGTGAGACCATCTTGACTTGATGAAGGGTCCTTGCACCCCAACATGCTGTACCCTTCTCTGTGCTTCCTTCTTTTGTTTCTTGTTAGCTGGCTCTGAGGACGAACCACCTGTGATTGGGAGCACCAGCTTCGGGTCCAAAGCAGCTCCAGCTTGATCGTTGAACAAAGCCATCAGCTCGAGAAGTGGAAGTGAGTTCACCGGAGGTGGGCGCCAATGTTGGTGACTCGTTCTCAAGTGCTATGAATTAAGAACAAGGCAACATAAAATGTTAAATGTCAACGTCCTTCGTCCATGAGACATTATTCCCTTGAGGATAATGAGTCTTGGACGAAGGTTGATGAGAGTAAAATTACGAAGCTTAGATCTTCGTACTAAAATTTCAACAGATATTGCAAGATGACATAAAATAATAGGTACAAAAGAGGTAAACAAGTCATAGACGAATTATATTATATTTTCTTAATATATCCAATCATTGAATACAATAATACCTCTGCCTTGACAAAAGGTTGAATTCCAGAATATGCGATTGCAGTTACTAAAATCCGTGAACAGTAAAGGAATATTGTTCACTATTTATAGGCACAGGGCGCAGCCTATGAGGGATTACAAGTATGCCCCTTATAAAAGTTTACAGCATTGACTCAGACCTTTATGGACTAAAAGGTCATTCTATCTTTAAGTCGGTTTGTAATACCGAAGCCTCATGAAGAGGGACCTTCGGCCATCTTATACAAACAGCTTCAGCCGAAGGCCGCTTCTTCCTAGAAGACCTTCGGCGACGAAGCACAGGCCCAACAGCCACCATTTTGGAGAAAAAGTGCTGTGAGCATGTAAAGATTTTAGTGCAATCCGAAGCTACCATGTCCTTCGAAGATGCAAGAGATCCTTCAGCCGAAGCTAGCATGGTTGGTGGAAAAATTTTCACCGATGTCTGGGATAATGGTGGTCGAGAAATGGCCCGAGAAATTATCCAAAAAAGCGAAAAGGGCATTCACGATGCTAGAAAAGTAGCAGAGGCTGCTGAGAAAAGCGCAGAGCCCGAAGGGCAAATAGGTATTAACTAATGGTTTTTATTGTGTTGTAATTTTTGGTTTTAAACTTCGTTCGCAATTTGTAATTGCAATGTAGCCGTATCCTGTCCTCCTTCAGATCCTACTAAAGCGTCTCCGGGCCCTCACCCGAAAGGAGACGACGAAATTAAAAAGATGGCTGAAGCTATCATGGATGAAGTTGTTAATCGGCTCCTGAACGAAGCTGCGGAAGTTGTACTTAGAGAAGATTAAGTGCTATTGTAAAAACTTCTGAAATGTAATATGTGTAACATCTTGTAATCCTGAATATAATATACTTGTTTTTATGGTTCAATTCTTTACGATGCATGAAATTTTACATACGTACCGTTTTTGAGTCTTTGACGAAAAAACACCTTCCCTTCTTTTCATGCTTCGTGAAGAAAAATTATAACAATATCCGTAGTGTTCTGATGAAGAATATCCGAGCTTCGTGAAGATATTTTCCGAAGCTACACTTCCGAAGATCAATAGTGTATCTCCTTGTGACTTAGCATGATTTTCCCCTTTTTCAAAACATTCTTCTGAAGATCGATATTGTGTCCCCTTCTTGTGCCATATGCAGCATGATGTATGATGCTTATGCCATGCGAAATGATGTGATGATGTTATGCTATGTAAGATGGTATTTATTCCGAAGATACACGCACATCCCTGTGATAAAACACATAATCTTTTTAAATCAGCGTTGACTTTTCGCTGTAAGCCTCCCTTAGGAGCTTCTTCGCCTTTTACTTCAGCGGAATCAGCGTTTATTTTTCGCTATAAGCCTCCCTTAGGAGCTTCTTCGCCTTTTACTTTCAGCGGTATTCGCGTTGACTTTTCGCGCTTCGCCTTTTATGTAGGCGGTATCAACGTTTATTTTTCGCTGTAAGCTCTGCATTCCCTTTGGAACGACTTTAGAGCAGAAAACTTACATTGCGCTCTCTTTGGAACGGCTTTTTGTAACATCAGCAAACTTACTCTGCGTTCCTTAGAACGACTTTTTGTTGCTTCGAAGAATTTTTGATAATTCGAAGGTCCTCCTTGTTATCGCAAATCTTTAAGCTTCAACAACTTAAGCCTGTGGAGAAAATATATTTTCCTTGTGGCAAACAACGAAACTATTACATGAGATTTAAAAAATGTCCTTTATTACACAGAAAATAAAACTGAATGGAAAAGACTACTATCAAGGTAGGATATTTGTCAATAGATGTGCTTCGACTCTGGCACAGTGCTATTGACTGTGCGAGCTTCGGACTGTTCTCTGAAGTCCCTTTGGTGTTGAGCATATTGGCCCCCTTCTGGCTGCTGGCCTTGTTGCAGCGGTGGTGGAGGCGGAGGCTGTTGCCAGGAAGCTTGAGGTTGACTCGCCGAAGCAACATAAACTGCAGGGTGGTTGCCAACATATTCTGGGATGTAAGGCGAATGGTACGAAGCAGTGTGCATGATTTGCTTTGGCTGAGCCTGTTGTGCTGCTGCTTCGGCTATCTCCTTTTGCTTCTGGATGGTAACATGGCACATCCTGGTGGTATGGCCCTTGTTTTCACCACAGAACAAGCAAAATATTCTCCTTGGTTGATCTCCAAACCTTCCGCCGAAGCCCCTGGCGCCTCTGCCTCTTGGAGTTGGCGGCCGGAAGGAGCTTTGTTGTTGCCTCAAAGCCTGTGAGGAGCACTATGGCCTTTGCTGCTGACCTCCCTTATCATCATTTTGAGTAGAGTTGTGAATTGACCTAACATGCCTCGGATAAAATCTTCCTCCGAAGCCCCTGGTCATTTCAGAAAACCTGAAAGCCTCCTCCCTTTTTTGACGAAAATCATTGTCGGCACGAGTATACTCGTCCATCTTCTGGAGTAGCTTCTCCAAAGTTTGAGGAGGCTTCCTAGCAAAGTACTGAGCTGAAGGTCCTGGCCGAAGTCCCTTGATCATGGCTTCAATGACAATTTCATTGGGCACTGTTGGTGCCTGTGCCCTCAAATGCAAGAACCTCCGGACATACGCCTGAAGGTATTCTTCGTGATCCTGGGTGCACTGGAATAGAGCTTGAGCAGTGACCGGCTTCGTCTGAAACCCTTGGAAGCTAGTTAACAACATGTCCTTCAGCTTTTGCCATGAAGTGATCGTTCCTGGCCGAAGGGAGGAATACCAGGTTTGAGCAACACTCCTGACAGCCATAACAAAAGATTTTGCCATGACTGCAGTATTGCCACCATACGAAGATACTGTTGCTTCGTAGCTCATCAGAAACTGCTACGGGTCTGAATGGCCATCGAATATGGGAAGCTGAGGCGGCTTATAGGACGGAGGCCAAGGTGTAGCCTGCAGCTCAGCGGACAGAGGAGAAGCATCATCAAAAGCAAAATTTCCATGGTGAAAATTCTCATACCAGTCATCTTCGTTGAGGAAACCCTCCTGATGAAGGTCTTTATTCTGAGGCCTTCGGTTCTGCTCATCCTGAGTAAGATGACGAACTTCTTCAGAGGCTTCGTCTATCTGCCTTTGCAGTTCAGCTAGCCTGGCCATCTTTTCCATCTTCCTCTACACCTGTTGATGGAGCATCTCCATGTCTCTGATTTCTTGGTCTAGCTCATCCTCTGGCGGTGTCGGGCTGACAGCCTTCCTCTTCTGGCTTCGGGCCTCCCGAAGGGAGAGAGTCTCCTGATTGGGGTCTAGCGGTTGCAGAGCTGCAGCCCCAGTTGCTGAAGCTTTCTTCGGCGCCATAGCGAAGGTTTATGATCGCCGAAGGTGTTCAAAACTCAAAGAGTGGAAGTGAGTTCACCGGAGGTGGGCGCCAATGTTGGGGACTTGTTCTCAAATGCTATGAATTAAGAACAAGGCAACACAAGAAATGTTAAACGTTAAAGTCCTTCGTCCTGCAAAGCATTATTTCCCTTAGGACATAATGATTTTTCGGACGAAGGTTATGAAGGTCATACCTTCATAAATTCAACATATAATAATGAAGAAGGAATCATATGAGACACAAAAGATAGCATAAACCATTATGTATTATTATCAATTCATTTCTGTATTAATATTATAGAAGAATAGAAATAATATCAAATTACAAATGTACCTTCGGCTTGAAAGAAGGCGAGAGTACAAGCGTGACGCAAAAGCAAATGCCAAGTCAGCGTGAACAGTACGGGGGTACTGTTCACCTATTTATAGGCACGGGACACAGCCCATATAAAATTACATCCATGCCCTTTACATTTGGTAGTAATTCTATAGTAATCCACCAAGGTCTGAATAGCCTTTTCATCTTTAAGTCGGTTTCCTTTTCTGCTACCACGCCGAAGCTTTCCTGCTCACATCTTCGGCGCTGTATCAACCTTCGTATTATTTGGGCTTCTCCTACTGTGATATCGACTCGAGTCCGAAGATACCTGTTCACACATTATACTCCAGAAACACTGTTAAATCTTGTTTTTGAGGACCTTCGGAAGCCGAAGGCCCCCAACAAGTCGGTTTCCTTTTCTGCTACCACGCCGAAGCTTTCCTGCTCACATCTTCGGCGCTGTATCAACCTTCGTATTATTTGGGCTTCTCCTACTGTGATATCGACTCGAGTCCAAAGATACCTGTTCACACATTATACTCCAGAAACACTGTTAAATCTTGTTTTTGAGGACCTTCGGAAGCCGAAGGCCCCCAACATAAGATAAAATGGAACCAACACACTGAAGATGAAGGTACATGGGAAACCCAAGACTTTTTAGAAAAGAATTTGCCAGGCTTTTTAGCTTCATGTAAATTGTGAGATATGTACAATTGTTGTAAAAGAGGAGTAGACCCCATACCACCCCCTGCCTTGTACAAGAAATAAGGAAAAAAATATGATGTGTTTCCTTTTCCACTACTTGCCCTATTACTTTAAATCTCGGGACGAGATTCTTTTATGGGGGGAAGGATGTAACACCCGTGGTGTTACTGTCACTAAAACTTGAGCATAACATCATGAGCATTGGCATATCATGTGTTTGTCACACCTAGAGTTCATTCACTAGGTAAAAATTTTAGAAATGTTGGACTGATATGACTTGATGTGTGGTTAACTCTAGTGTAGAGTACTTAACCCTAAATCTAGGCTTAAGGATACAAGAGAAGCCCAAACATGTGAAAACTTCAAAAGATAACTTTGGTAGCACCAAAACCCTAAATATGTCAAAACCCTAAAAAGACCCATGGAAAACCCTAAATTGGAACCCTAGGGGGCTAAGTGTAAAATTTGTACACTTTTGGACCCAAGTGCAAATACCAAGGTAGTGCAACATCACAAACTATGTGTTTTTCACATTTGAGGAATTGCAAGCCAAATGATGAAGTTTGGACTTATTCGCAAAAAGGACACCCCATACATCCCTATGCCTAAGTCTGAAAACCAGTCCATAGAACCAACTTTGGAACCCTGTATCTTTCAGTTCATGAGGAATTTGCCTTGGGTCAACACATCAAACTTGTAGAGCTACTATAGGAGTACAACTTTGCTTAAGTGATTAAGCCTTGGTGTCATGTAAAATTTGGAGTATAATGGACTTTAAGTCGGGCTGTCAGTCCACTCTGAAACTGAACTTTTACTGACAGTGGCTTGGGATGAACTTTGGATTCGATTCTAGCTCGAGGGAGTAAGTAAATGAGCAAGGTCTCTGTAGTCGAATTGTAGTTGATATATAGAACAACAACTTTGTTACAGAAGGTTATCAAGTTGTCACACAAAAATTGGAGAACCAAGGCCTTTAATCTACTCTGTCAGGCACTCTGATGAATGGTTCCAATGGTACAGTGACTGGATAGGATCAGATTCAGTGAACCTCGCTGTCGGCGACCTCCACGCAAGGATTCGCGCTGATCGCAGTGATTCATGTAGAACTCGGGCAGGATAGTACAGGGAGGGTGAAAAGATCAGCAAGGGAGTGGATTTGATCGCGGGTTGAAGCTTATCAACCGCGCCTACAGCCGCGCAATGTGGTCGGATCACCGGTGTCGCCGTGGTACGCCGACGACCCCAAATATGCCACGTCGTAGTCCTTTACCATGCTGTCGTAATCATGGCGCATCTGGATTTACCACCTCAAGAGCTATTGCATCGGCAATCGCCATGACTGAGCAACCAGAAACTCTTCCTCCTCTCCGGCCGTCGTGCGTCTTTCCCCAAATTAGCCGCCACCGCTCATGAATCCTATAAATTGAGCGTGCCCTCAGCTCCGCTAGGTATTCAAGCACTCAGCGCACCCACTCGTGTCTCAAATCATTCACCAGAGAACTCCAATTTGGGATTTTCCCCAAATCAATCAAAAACACCGTGCGAGTAAGCTCACCGTGGCTAGCTCGTTACAGTTCCGTTCATGGCTTCCTTATTCTCGTTTCAGCGTCTCTTTGTGTTGTAGATGCTTAGCCACCCGGCCAATTAAGCTAGATTTGGCCAGGTCACCGGGAACACCATGGATTGTCCTCGGTTTGCGCCGTCACCATGGACAGCGCGATTTAGAGTTAGAACTCTATAATTGAAGGGGAAAAGGTTATTAGGGGTCAAATTCGGTGTCAACTGCACTGGAGCACCGTTAGTTGAGTTATCCGACCGGTATAGGCTCGCCGGAGTTCCTGCTCCGCCGTCCACGGTCGTGGACTTCACCTTGTGAAGAAATAGAAAAGGGGAGGGTCTATTTGCATTTGTCAGTGACTCAAAGAAATAGTCTTACAGACTCTTTATAGGTTTCTCAAGTACCCAGGGTTCTCTGTGCAAACTGTCCACCGCGAACGCGCGAGTGGGCGCGTTTGCCTGTTCACAGGCGGCCTTGGGCCAGTTTCAGCCCATCACTATTCATTGTTTCTCTTTTTCTTTTTTTGCCAGGATTAGAGAATTCATATAAAATTGTAGAGAAATGCTAAAAATATGAGACCAATTTTGTTGAACTCCTAAATTTCTATAGTATTTAATAAAAATGGTTTCAAGATTTTTAGTTCAAACCAGGAATTATGAAGTATTTAAAATAGCTAAAACCTATACTCCTGGAATTTTAGAAATTAATTAGTAACTCCAAAAATCACCAAACTTTTTGGATAAGCTTAAAATGATATTTAAAAACCTTGGGTGAAGTTTGACTTGATTTGTACGATGTTTGATACCTAAACCCCAAAACCCTAATCTTCTAAGTAGTGTTTGTGACACCCCAGGTGTCAGTTTCGTGTTACGTCGGGAGATTTATCCTAATCTCGGATGCTCAGTGAAAATTTCTATTTTCTCACTCGTGTATGTGTCTGATTATCCAAATTTCTCATTTCACATCTCACCAAATTCGAAGTTAATCAGTCTCACAGAAGGCCAAATTTGGAGCCTGTTAAAACTTTTGTTTCTCGGCACGAATGCGAACTCGGTAATCATTCTCAATTTAGCGAACTCGTCTGAAGCTCATTTAATCACACGCTCGACAGCTGCTAGTCGAGCTGTGCCTGACTCCGATTTCTCGATGCTCGATCTATGTCAAAAAAATTAATCCGACTCCGTACTCTCAAGCGGAATGCTCAATATGTTGTTCTCTAATCAATTTTTTCCGACTCGGCTAAATATCCCATGTTCCAACCGAACTCAAAACCCCGTATCGACGGTAATTTTTAAATATCACGATTCACCTTCTCCGACTAAAAATCCAAAGCCGATCAAATCTCAGGACGAATTATTTTCGAATCACGCGTAGGTAATTATTTTCGAGCGAAATCAAATTAGACTCTTGACCGAATTAATCGCTCAACCTTCCGTTCGTCCGAACTCTTTTCGCTCTATTTTTTTTCCGTAGCGACAAATTCCGCAGGAGCATATTTATTCCGGAAAATATTTAGTGCAGCCCGATTTCGCATTTTGGGCCAGCCCAACCCAGCCCAATAGGCCCACTAAGAAAACCCTAACCCTAGCATTTTTTTCTATAAATAGGGGTGCTCCTTCCTTGCCCTTGGCTATTTTGCAATCCCACCCCTAAAAATTTTCAGCCACCACTCACCTTCTCTCTTCTCCAGCCGATTTCCCCTGCCTTCTTCTACCTCGCGCAGGAGTCCTCCCACGGCAACAGCAGCTCTCCCTTCCTCTCCACGGCTGCAGCAGGGCGCCCCTCTTCTCCGGCAGCAAGCTCCCTCCCATGGCGGCCGCTCCTCCTCCCTCTGCTTCTTGCCGCAGGAGCAGGAGCTCCCTGGGAGCACATCGGCGCCCCTGACCTCCTCTTGGCCGCGACCTTCCCTGCTCTTTGCTCCATGGCCGCCAGCAGGCTTCTCCATGGCCGGCGAGCAGCCCAGCAACCGAGCTCCTCTCCTCCATGGGCGCGGGCACCTTTTTTTCCCCCTGGCCGAGCTCGACCTGCCAGGACCCGACGCGAGCCCTTCTTCTCCAGCCATGGCGCAGGGCCCTTCTCTGGTTCGAGCTCGAGCTGGTGAGCCGCCGTCGCCCATGGCCAACGCCCTGCTCAGGTGATGGATCCCGCGCTCCCTGTGCCACATCTCCAGCCGGCTTTCGTCCCCCTGCTCTACGGACAGCAGAAGCCAGCGGTGCCCTTTTTCCCCAAGAGCAGAGAGCAGCCGCTCCCATATCCCTGCAACGCCCTGTCCGTCTTTCCACCCAGCCGGCTCCTCTTCTTCCCTATGGTCGAGCAGCGCCTACCCTCCCTGATTTATGTTCTTGCGCAAGATATTGCCTTGGGGCTCGACGCCGCCTCCCCAAGTGCAGCCATGCCCGAGCTTCATTTTTCTTTTTCCTGCTCTGGCCAAGCCCCTCCCGTGCATGGTGGTTGGCTTCGCTGCTGCTCGCTCGCTCCCTTGTTGTGCAGCGCCAAGTAGTAGCAGCACGCCGCGCGCGCCACCTGTTCGACGCAATGCCGAGTCAGGTCGCCGTGCGTCGTCAGCCACCCGTGGGCTCTGCCACGCCAACCGATAGCCACAACAGCCCCTTCGTGGCGGGTGCCTCACCTTGCCACGCCACGGTGCCCGTCATGCTCCTTCGACTTCGCTTCAGTCTCCCGTGATTGACGGCGCGTTCGTCTTCACGCCACATGTGCAGCAACCACGACCGAGGTTTGATATGGTGAGCCGATGTGTTATTTTGTGTTAGATCGGATATATATGTGGCTGCGATAGTTATTTTGTGTGTCGTAGGGATTGGTCGTGGATGTATAAATTGTTTGCTAGAATGCTTCGTCGTAAAATAATGTGTTAGTGCGGCAAAAATTTGATAAATCCTAAAGCATGTTTGGTGACTTCCGCACTCGGCTAATGAGTTAGTCTATATTATTTTTTTATGTATTCATCGTTGATGTAGGTTAAATTAGGTGAAAATGTAATTTACGTGATATATAATTGGTGTTTGGAAGATGAGATAGGTTAATTTAGAAAGGTGTGTTATCAAACATGTGTGCCGAATTGCGATGTAGTAGTGATTGCGTAAGTTGAACCGAAGTGTCCCAAGTACATGTCGTGATATTGTTGTATTGAGATAGTAAATTATAAGTGTTGCGTGATATGAGACTCGATCGATGTAGTTAATATTGAATTGACATGTAGAGAGGTGGCGACATGCCGAAGTAGTCGTCGCTTCCTCTACGGTTAAGTCGGAGTCCTGCGTGATGATGTTATTTATGGGGTGAATGCGTATTGAAATATTTTATGTCGTGCAATATGATTAGGAAGATGAAGGATAGATATGGTGTTTCTGAAATGTTAGCCAATAGATTCGGACAAGTGTGATAGAGGTTGAGTCACTTATGTTATAAAATTGATGCTCGACATGTTAGGTATCCTAAAATATGGTGTTTTAGGTGACTTGTGTGTTATCCATTTTAAGTTGAGAAATGTTTAAGAGAAGCTAATTAATCCGCTCCCACATGATGCCACAGTCAAACAGGGAGCGATGGGACCATGGTCCTATCCACTTTCACCAACTACGAGGACGCATGCACGAGAATAATGGCCACTGCTCCCCTACTACGGTCATTATTCCCGAACAACTCTGGATGGGATATGCACACGCATGGGCACAGCCTCACCCTCGGAGAGAACTCGGCCTCGCCCAAAGACGGATTCTGCCTCGGGAGAAGTCTCCGCCTCGCCCGAGCTTGGCCTCAGCCAACTGCCCTGGCAACAACTGCCCACGAATCCCGCAAGGACCTCTCTAACAGACTATACTAACCCCTCCTTGCACAACTGCATGCCCCGAGGCAGGTTTGACCAAGGCCTTGGGAGGAACCTCTATCTCTCCCGAGCCTGCCTCGGCCTAGATAACATTGACAAAAGGAAGCCACCAACTCCTCCACGAAGACTGGTGACAACGGGATGGCTACAGGACGAACGTCAAGTCTGCTTTACACCATACAGGGAGAATTACCATGCACTTTTCACCATACTTATCACTATTTCAACAGCTACGACTCGGATAACACCTCCATCAGGCAAGCTCAGGTACGTGCCTGAGCCCCTAGCCTAGGCCTCGGCTCTCTGCTCGGTTAAGATGCGAGATACAAGGGCTAGACGTCCCCTGGTTCAAATCAACCGCTAGTATAAGGGCCATTCTGTCGGCCATACCAGCTATAGGGGCTCGGGCTCGCCTCCTCTCCCATACATGACAAACTGTGGCGCTCCTGGGATCCCTCCTGGAGGCTATAAAAGGAGGAGTCCAGGGCTTCAAACAGGAGGAGAACACTTCACTAGTTTTTGCCTCCACAATGATATTAGCACTCGCCTCAATCACACCGCCATGGACTTAGGATCCTCTCCCTCTCTAGACCAGCTTGTAATCACTACTACAAGCACTTAGGTGCAAGATAATATAAGTCTCATCAACCCTCTACTGGAAGTAGGGCCTTCTCTTGCCTAAACTAGGATAAAACTTGTGTCTTCTTGTATCACCCATCTGGATCTGGGCATGCAGCACTAATTCACTTGTTGGTTAGGACCCTCGGGTTAAAACACCAACACTCTTCATCATGCCAGGGGCGGTGTTTCCTCTGGCACTTGTCGGGGTGATCCCGACGTTCCCTTTTCTCTCTGTTGGGCTCACCAACGTCATGTGGGCCCTTTCCATTGTGAAAAATAGCCCCACTGCGTCTTCCCCATGAGCGAACTTTGTCGCTATGTAAATTAGGTCTGCAGTTGTCCTTGGTCTGCCCTGCCCAAGCTCGTGGACGAGCGCTTCATTAGTGGTGCCATATGTGAAGGCGCTCACTAAATTTGCATCAGTGGCGTCGGGGAGTTTGTTCCTCTCCTAAGAAAACCTCTGAATGTAGTGTCGTAGGTTCTCTCCACTTTTCTGGGTGCACCTCTTTAGGTCCCAGGAGTTTCCTAATCACTTGTAGGTACCCTGGAAATTTTCGACAAAGGCCTCACCGAGGTCGGGCCAGTCATGGTTGGTTCCGGCTGGCAGATGCTCGAATCAGGCTCTTTCCCCCTCCATGAGGTGTATGGGGAGGAATTGGATGATTAGGCAATCATCCTTGATCTCCGCCATGCAACATTCGGGGTGGTAGTCTTCCAGCCATACACGAGGGGTTAGTGGATCCGTCGTATTAAGAGATATTTCCTAGCGCGCGTACATTTGGGGGAGGACTGCGACTTCCAGATTTCATGCCCGAAAGTGCACGGTCCTAGCCCAGGTGGGCTGGGGCTGCTTTCGTGCCTTCTTTTGTTTGGCAACTCAACTTCTTCCTACTCCTGACGCCTATTGTTGAGGATGCGTCGGGCATCGCAGATGTCTACGAGGCGGTCCTTCATGGAACACACGTCCTTGTGGACCAGGAGGGTTGTGCTCCCTACTCCAAGACATGGTCGTTTGCGTGCATAGCTCTTGATCCTAAGGGGGAACTGCGGATCGATCTTGGCTTGCTGCACAGCGGCCATTTCCATGAAGTTGTGGAGGTTCTTGTACATTGTCTTTGCCTCTGACTCGCTCGGCTCCGGGATGGATCAAAGCATTATGGGCGTTGCGGCCATGTTTTGTGTGGGATTGAGGAAGATTGTGCGTGGTCACTACTCTCAGTGAGTTGGTCATATACCTTCTGTGGCAGAACCTCCCATGTTATCAGGGCCACATGCACCTATCCTCGTTTCAAAGACCTTAGATGGCTATGCATGTACACCAAGTAACTTAAAAGGATCTATCTGAGTGTCCCAAGGACCCTAGATAAACTACTTATAACCAGGATCATAGAATTAAGTAAACACAAATCACATACAGAAGTTTTGCAGTGAAATTCATATTATAAAGAGTTTACAAGTTACAATATTGGAGTAAGTACAAATTTGATTTCAAAGTATTACATTTTGAATATATAAACATTTTTAAGTTTGAAATATATGCTAGCTTAGTGACAATCCTCAATATAAAGCATAGAAGAGCTACTTAGACATATAAGAAGGTCGAGTCCACCGGCACTTAGCACCATCCATAGCAGCACAAATCTAGTACCTGCAACAACATGGGTTCAAAGAACCCTGCTTACGAAGGTACTTTCACAAGTCTTACCCGACTAAAGAAAAGACTCTCAAGGATATGCTGGCTTTTGGAAATCAAGGTAAGGCTTTAGCAAAAATCATGCTTACTCATTTGCAAAAATAAGCATCTAACAGTGGATCCTTACTTTGAACATTTTAATCTCGGATTAAGTATTAATTGACCTTGTTTACACCTAGTCTAATTTCATCATCTCATCAACCAATACAACAATATTTGTACTCATTATGATTCCATCCATGACCTACGATGCAGGTCAGTGATCAAGTCTCCATTGTCCGAGGATGTAATGGCTATTCAAATCGATTTACCCAGCTGGGGATCTCTAACCACACGACATATGTAGCACTTAACCCTTGCATATGGCAACCTGCCCCCTACTATCTCAAGACCAGAATGGGTTCACGCTACTCTCGCCATCTATCCATCCCATTACGTGGTAGCCTTTCTGGTATTGGTCAATCTAAGATTAGTCTAACCTTGTCCCATACCAGGGCATGTGGCTAGTTAAATAGTCCTTGGTCATTAAGCCTACACTCGATATAATCCTTACTTAACTTGGGCGTAACATCACCTGTTCCTAGCCCAAGTCTCGATTTAAGTACTTCCATCCTTAGGACTTATTTGTGTACCTTAGGATGAATAGAACATCAAAGGGATTTTTGCACTAAGATCCCACCATGATTCTGGTGAAAATATTCTTGTAGGTAGAAGCCATCCTTTCTCAGGAAGAACCCTGAGCTAGGCATTATTGCAAAGGACAAACTCTAACTACAAGATTTATGTCTAAACACAGCTAAGCAATTTTGCAAATAATACTTGATAACTTCAAAAAAAGTATCTTTAAAGGGAATGGATATCAAGGTACTCAATGCATCAAATGGTTTCCAAGCAGCTCTTATAAACTTAATGCACATTTCACTAGACTTAAAGTGTATAAAAATCATTTGAAAACACAAGGAAGTGGTTGCATGCACCGGGGCTTGCCTGGGATATAAGACAAGGTTAGTGTTGTTAGATGATACTTGCTTATCTCCCATCCTGGTACTCGATCAGTCCATCCATCTCAAGATCGGTTCGCCGACACAGTTCCTTAGAGTAGTCAATCCTTTGTATCACTTGGGGTCACTCGGCTGTTGTCGACTGCATCATGTGGTCAAGTAGCGTACCTTTGCCGAGGTAACTAGTGGCCGACACCGCAGTTCTGACCACGGGGCTGGTTGGGTGGTTTTGGGGTTGCGATGGTAGAAGACGGCAAAGCCCTGTGCGATATTCACCAAGTGCTCAACAAAAAATCCTGAACGAGTCGTCATGCCATCGCCTTCGTCGAATTGAAATCATGGTGCCGACATGTCGACATCGTCGTTCGTCTACTCTCCGGGTCTACAACAATGTCGCCTATCCCTCCTTGGTGCTTGTCGTCGATCCGTTGCCTCGCCTCAATGTTAGCTCCTACATGACGTCTCCAACTTGTGTTCACGCCAAAATCCAAGAAGATTAGGTGTACAAGGAAACAAATCAGTATGTAGCTGGTGAGACCTCGTGGTTCATGTTCTACTCAATTTATTACCCGACGCAATTACTTTGTGGTTGATTATGTGTATGTGTGTGATTGGAGGAGAATTCTCGATGTGGATGGAGAAGAAGCGCGATTCGATGCGGCACTCGCCATGTGTTCGGTGAAATGCTAGAACCAAAAAGTGTCGTCGATTTTGTGGTTTCAAGGCAAATTTAGTTTCGGTGAGCTACTCTGCTATTCCTGTTAGTTAGTTTAATTGGGTAGATCATTAAACTCAAGCCATGGAGTCATGATGCTTGTTTGTTTGGGGTTCCAGTGGATATTATTGTTTAAGCCTTGTCGATGCTTTGTGTTCACTTTTGCATGTGATGTAGTGGTTATATTTGTAAGTGCGAAATAGAAGCATTAGATCGGTGTTGGGGGTGAAGTTAGGGTTAAATTATAATTATGCGTAGAATGTTTTGGAGAATGTGTTTCTCAAGTATGGTTAAATTAGTGATGCAAAAATGTTTAGTACTTCTAGCACATTGCCGATAAGTGTTATTAATGTTGCTTGTATAAACTCCTATTGTATGGTGATGTCGATGCGTTGTTTCTATAAGTATCATCTTCTAGGAACGTCTAGTATAATTGAGTTAGTCTTTGTAAATGAAATGTGATTAACTTAGTAAGGTTATTGAGTGGGTAAATCCATCACCTATTCACCTGTTTGCGTGGGGTAGTAATAATGTGTTTCAAATTTTGGTCGGTTATCTGATTGTATGTATTGTATAGCAGTAGTAATATGCTCGCATAGGCAATTTTTATGGATACCCAATACGGTTCATTAAATAACTCATATCCTTATTCCAAGTTTGAGTATCCTAGGATAGCAAGTCTAAATGTGTGATCTATCAATGTTATGCTCTAAAACTTAAGACCCGTGTTTAATTCTTGTTGCTTGCTGTTTGAGTTAAATCCGATTATCTCGAAGATTATGACTATTGTAGAGTCATAGTTATCTAGTGTGTGCTCATAGGAGCTGTGATGCATCATCACTAAGTGTTTAGTTCGCTTCCGTGAAGCATCATTTAGTCCTGCTATTCCTTCTTATGTCCATACATGCACATTATGCATTTCATTTAGGTACGTTAATTAATCACGTGGTGTGGAGGAAAAGAACCAAGTCGACCCAAGAGGATGAAAGGATGAACTACTCTAAGAAACAATGACGGCGAATCAACCTAATGAGAGATGGACAAATCAAGTGCCAGGATAAAGATGGTCGTCAAGTGATCGTCATCTAACAAACAATAACTTAGTGTTATCCCAGACAAGCCCCGATGCATTATCCCTTTCCTTGTTGTTTTAAAATCTTTATCACCTTATATGATGCATTAGGTAATAGGAGTGGTGTGCTAAACAATTAGTGCATTTCCTTCCTTGGAAAATTGATTACCATTCCTTGGTACCTCTTTTATGAAAATGATTTTTATGATGCTTAGCCTTGCTTAGAAAACAAAATGTTTTGTTTTGAAAAAAGGTGATGCTTCACACGGGATGGGGATTTTTACAAAGAAAAGACTTATGATGGTGATTTCGTCGCGGCCGTGATTGGTTCAACATCTGAAAAGAGTACCTCTGTCAGGTACCAAACTTTGGGTTTTAAATGATAAAGACGAGACTGGGTGGGTGACTTGCATGAGAAGGGAGTCTCGGTGTAGTGTATCCGTCTGAGTCGTTTAAGGACCAAGCCAATGTAGGTTTGATGATCAAGGACCTTTTAACTGGCCACATGCCTCATCATGGGTAAGCTTTGCCTCGGTCGGACCAATACCAGAAAGACTACCACGCAATGGGAGTGGAGAGATGATGAGAGTAGCATGTACCCTCTGTGGCAAGAGGCTGGACGGTGGAGTATGTGTGCTCTCGGTTGGCGTGAACCCATTCTGGTCTTGAGAGACCCAGGTGTGAGTTGACATATGCAAGGGTTAAGTGCTACATATTTCGTGTGGTTGGAGATCCCCAGCTGGGTATTAATCGATTCGGATCGTCGTTACTTCTCGGACATGAAGACTTGGTCACTTACCTACATGTAGTGACAAGTGAACTCAAAGGATTATAAAAAGGTGGCTAGTATAGGCCAAGTGTTTGATCTATAATAGAAATAAATCTAGATGCAGGTAACTACTTAACCTGATAAGTAAAATGAATTTTTAAGGATCCACTCATAGTAAGCTTTTCTGCAAAAGGAGTCATTGAATCTTGATAAGCTTTTTCCTTGATTCCCAAAGGCCAGCATATCCTTGAGAGTCTTTTTTCCTTAGACGGGTAAGACTTGTGAAAGGATACTTCGTACTCAGGGTTTTCGAACCCATGTTGTTGCAGGTACTAGATTTGTGCTGCTGTGGATGGTGCTAGGCGTCGGTGGGCACGACCTTCTTATAGGTCTAAGTAGCTTTTCTATACTTCTTATTGAGGATGGTCACTTAAGCTAGCATGTATTTATACTTATGAAAATTATACATCATTCAAAGTGAAATACTTTGGATTTACTTTATAATCACTCCGATCTTGTATAATGTAATCAATGTAACTTCTAACTTTTTGTAATAAATAAATTCCGCTGCAAATGTGGGTATGTGATTTGTGTTTACTTAATCTTGCGATCCTGGTTATAAGTGGTTTATCCGAGGTCCTTGGGACACTCAGACAGATCCAGTTAAGTTATCCGGTGCACATGCATAGCCGTTTGAGGTCTTTGAGACGAGGATAGGTGCATGTGGGCCCAATAACTTGAGAGGTTCTGCCACAGGAGGTGTACATAGAAAATATTTGGAGAAGATCTTGGACGTTCACTTCGGATATGGAAGGGGAAAGCGGTGGGAAAATCAACTAGGAAAATTGGAATTTCTCTTACTCTACTTCTTTTCTAAACAAAATCAAAATGTAGATACTTTATAGGTTCTTACATAAGAGTCTAAAAGATGTATAAAAGGATTCAACTAAAATGAGATCAACATCAATATTTTGATAGGATTTGATTTGATGAATACTCCGGAGTCAGATGAACTTGTACCATTATTTATATTTGAAGATTTATATAGAGGTAAGAAATAAACAGACTAAACCATCGGGACCGATATTTTAAACTGTATTCTGCAACTCGGCACATGTTCCCTCTATCAAGGATAATTTAATGGGAACCTGATGTAGCTGAGGTGCCCGATCTTTCGGCGAGTAGAGATAATTCCGATTTGGCGGAAAATGACCCTTGCGATCCGACTACGACGAGCAAGCCCGAGGCGCCAATGCAATCGCTGAACCAACTCCCTCTGGTTACCGACCTTGCTGATGCGAGATCGGCCTGATCACGAAGATCGTTTCCTGTGCGCAATCGAAGAACGAACAAGAAAAAGATGCGAGCAATCTAATCTATTACTCGAGGGTGGAGTTCTGAATACACGAAGACAGCGCAGATTTGCGCGTGTTCGAGAGTAGCTAAAGCTAACGTAAAACAAAACTCGAAGAACAAAGGAGGCGCAGCTCCTATTTAAATAGAGAGGGGGCGCAGCCCCTAGGGGCGGCCAACCCTAGGTCGTCCACTATGGGCCGCAGTTGGGCTGGTCGTCTATTCTTCTAGGCCCTCATTCTTTAGTACAATGACGAAGTTAAGATCTCTGGCACGGGCCCGAGTGATTAGCCCAGCTAATGAAGGAAGTGGCGCTTGATGTTGAGGTGCTGCTGGTGTAGTCGTACTCATAGTGATGTCCTCATCATCCTCCCCTTCTTGAAGTGAAGTCGTCCTCGACGGCAACTCCTCATCCTCGGCCATATATGGTTTCAAATCTGCAACATTAAAACTAGTGGAAACACCAAATTCCGCAGGCAGGTCAAGGATATAAGCATTATCATTAATCTTTGTTAGCACCTTAAAAGGACCAGCAGCACGAGGCATTAATTTAGAACGGCGCAAAGTAGGAAACCGATCCTTTCTCAAGTGCAACCAAACCATATGACCTGGCTCAAAAGTAACATGTTTTCTTCCTTTACTACCAGCAACCTGATTTTTTGCATTAGTAGCAGCAATGTTCTGTTTCGTTTGTTCATGTATGGTAATCATTTGTTCAACATGTGCAGCAGCATCTACATGTGGGGCGTTCGCAGCATTAAGTGAAATCAAATCAATAGGTGCCCTAGGGATGTAACCATAAACAATCTGGAAAGGGCACATCTTTGTAGAAGAATGCGTGGCATGATTGTAAGCAAATTCAACATGAGGCAAGCAATCCTCCCAACGTCTCAAATTCTTGTCTAAAACAGCCCTAAGCATGGTAGATAAAGTTCTATTTACTACCTCAGTTTGTCCATCAGTCTGAGGGTGACAAGTAGTGCTAAACAACAATTTAGTTCCCAATTTATTCCAAAGAGATCTCCAAAAATGGCTTAGAAACTTAGCATCGCGATCAGAGACTATTGTTTTTGGAATACCATGTAAACGAATAATTTCTCTAAAGAACAATTCAGCAACAATGCTAGCATCATCAGTTTTATGACAAGGTATAAAGTGAGCCATTTTAGAGAATCTATCAACAACCACAAAAATATTATCCCTCCCCTTCTTAGTTCTAGGCAAGCCCAAAACAAAGTCCATAGAGATATCAAGCCAAGGAGAAGAAGGGACAGGCAAAGGCATATACAAACCATGGTTGTTCAACCGTGACTTAGCTTTCTAACAAGTAGTGCAGCGTGCAACAAGGCGCTCAACATCAGCGCGCATCCGAGGCCAAAAGAAGTGGGCAGCCAACACCTCATGCATTTTGTAGATGCCAAAATGCCCCATGAGACCGCCTCCATGCGCTTCCTGTAACAACAAAAGACGAACCGAGCTAGCTGGAACACACAGCTTGTTAGCGCGAAACAGGAACCCATCCTGTATGTGAAATTTGCCCCATGGTATCCCATTAATACAATGGCCGAAAGCATCTTTAAAATCAGCATCGTCAACATATTGATCCTTCACAGTGTCCAAACCAAAGATTTTAAAATCTAATTGTGACAGCATGGTATAGCGACGAGACAAAGCATCAGCAATAACATTGTCCTTCCCGTTCTTGTGTTTAATAATGTAAGGAAAGGACTCAATGAATTCGACCCATTTAGCATGACGACGGTTCAGATTTGTTTAGGTACGAATATGTTTTAAAGCCTCATGATCAGAATGGACTATGAACTCACGATGCCAAAGATAGTGCTGCCAAGTATGCAAAGTGCGCACTAAAGCGTAAAGCTCCTTATCATAAGTAGAATATTTCAGACTAGCACCGCTTAATTTTTCACTAAAATAAGCAACTGGTTTTCCTTCTTGTAACAAAACAGCACCGAGCCCAATACCGCTAGCACCGCATTCAAGCTCAAAAACTTTATTAAAATCAGGCAATTGCAAGAGGGGAGCTTGGGTTAACTTATCTTTCAAAGTGCTGAACGCTACCTCCTGCGAATCACTCCAAGCAAACGACACATCTTTCTTCGTAAGCTCATGTAGAGGCGCTGCAATGGAGCTAAAATCACGAACAAATCTGCGGTAGAAACCGGCAAGTCCAAGAAAGCTCCGAATTTGTGTGACCGTCGTCGGTGTAGGCCACTCCCGAATGGCAGCAATCTTGCTGCTATCCACCTCAATGCCCTGCGGAGTAACCACATAACCAAGAAACGAGACAAGTTGCGTGCAAAATGTGCACTTTTCCATGTTACCAAACAAGCGAGCAGCACACAAAGCATCAAAAACAGCACGCAAATGTTCTAAATGCTCCTCTATAGACTTGCTGTAAATAAGGATATCATCGAAATAAACAACAACAAACAAACCTATGAAGGCCCGTAAAACTTCGTTCATTAAACTCATAAAGGTGCTGGGAGCATTAGTCAATCTAAATGGCATAACCAACCATTCATATAAACCAAATTTCGTTTTAAAAGCCGTTTTCCATTCATCACCGAGTTTCATTCTAATCTGATGGTAACCGCTACGCAAATCAACCTTAGAGAAAATAACGGCACCACTAAGCTCATCTAACATATCATCAAGGCGTGGAATAGGATATTGATAACGAACTGTGATGTTATTAATAGCACGGCAATCTACGCACATACGCCATGACCCATCTTTCTTTGGAACGAGTAAAACAGGAACCGAGCAAGGGCTAAGAGACTCACGAATGTAACCTTTATCAAGCAGTGTCTGCACCTGGCGCTGGATCTCCTTCGTCTCATCTGGATTTGTACGGTACGGGGCGCGGTTTGGAAGAGAAGCGCCGGGGATGAGATCGATCTGATGCTCAATGCCACGGGGCGGAGGAAGACCCGGTGGTAAGTCCGTAGGAAAAACATCAGCATACTCCTGCAAAAGGTTAACAACAACAGGGGGTATATCCAAAGACGGTGCATCATCAAGCGGAACAAGCATGCGCGAGCATACAAGTGCATAACAGGGCATATGAGCTTCATGGAGATCATCAAAATCAGCACGTGTAGCAAGTAAAACAGGAGAGTGCAACTTGATTTCAGATTTAATAGGTGCGGCTGATGTCGATTTGACTTGTTGTGCAGTTTTAGCAGCCCTAGTAAGATCATCTTTCAAAATTTGGTCAGGGGTCATTGGATGTATAATTATTTTCTGGCCTTTAAACATGAAAGAATAATGATTTGAACGACCATGATGTAAACTATCAGTATCATATTGCCAAGGTTGACCCAATAACAAAGAGCATGCTTCCATAGGAATAACATTGCAATCAGCATAATCAGAATAAGAACCCAGTGAAAAGGGGACACGTACCGAACGTGTTACCTTTATTTTACCACCATCATTAAGCCATTGAATGTGATACGGATGTGGGTGTGTGCGAGTGGGCAAGGATAATTTCTCTACCAACGCTGTACTTGCCAAATTGTTGCAGCTGCCACTATCGATGATGATGCGAATCGACCGTTCATGCACAACGCCCTTGGTATGGAATAGAGTGTGTCGCTGATTTTTTTCGGCCTGGGCAACCTGTGTGCTGAGAACACGCTGCACAACAAGACTCTCATACCTATCGGCGTCGATGGGATCAACGTGGACTTCCTCATTTTCTGCATGGTTAGTGGCAATCATAGCATGACTAGTTTCCTCAGAATCACTGGCTGAAGAGTACTCACCATTGTCACGTATAAGCAAGGTACGCTTGTTTGGGCAGTCCTGAATCATGTGCCCAAACCCTCTGCAACGATGGCACTGAATATCCCATGTACGTCCTGTGGAAGAAGCGGCGCCTTTGGCAGGGGGCGCCACTGGCTTGGTCGTCCTTGTGCGCGATGTAGTGCTAGGCGTAGAAGGTGCAGGGCTGGAAGGAGTTGAGTTGTGTGTTGGACCTCGGCCTGCAAAAGAGTTAGTATATGTCTTTGATCGTCGTCCCTGCACTTCACGTTCAGCTTTGCAAGCATATTCAAACAATGTGGTTATATCAAAATAATCCTTATAATCAAGTATATCCTGAATTTCCCTGTTCAAACCACCACGAAAACGCGCCATAGCAGCGTCATCCGACTCAACCAAACCACAACGAAGCATACCCTTTTGTAACTCCAAGTAGGAACAAATCTGTGGCGCATGGCAGTTTTTAATTGGGTCCAAGTAATGACACTGTTAATGGGAAGTTTTTGTTTATACTCACGCCACCAAATTAAAGCAAAATCAGTAAATTCACTAATGGCAGCCTTCACTTGGCTATTAGCAGGAATATCATGGCATGAAAATTTCTGTTCTACCTCTAATTCCCATTCAAGATATGCAACAGGATCATATTTACCATTAAAAGATGGAATTTTAAATTTAATCTTAGAAAATAAGTCATTAGGGGGATGACGAACCACACGACGTGCACGACCACGGCGATCTCCATCGTCCTGCTCAGTGTCACCGCCGTATTCCTGCTCCATCTTTGTGGTCAATGCATCAAGGCGTGCCAGGATGGTGTCGAGTGTGGTGCGAGTCACCGTTTGAGCAAGGTCAAGTTGGTTGAAACGCTCGGTCGTTGAAGTGATCGTTGAATCAAGCCGTTCATGCATCGTCCTAATGTCAGCAGCAAGTCCATCAACTTGTCCCCTTACTTCCTGCAACTGGGCATCCACCATGTCGTGTGCTCCTGCCATAGTTAGCGCAAACACCAAAACACCAAAAGGAGAAAAAAACCGACGACAACAGGGGAATGGTGGTGACAACTTGCTCGCTCGATGGAATGCTGTTATCAAGTTCTTATACGTTCTTACCAAGCCACAATGGTGAACTGCAATCAATAGGTGGAACCGGTGAAAGATTGGATGAGCGATTGCGTGGAGAAACAGAAACCTGCTCGTCGTAGAAATATGTGGAGTTCTGGGTAGGCTGCACTCAAGTCAAGGATTAGCACGATCAAACAATAATGCAAAGTTGAATTATAGTGCAAAACACGAAACTATATTGTTGGCCACAGGTGCAAAGGACGGATGGAACTAGCAAAATGGCAGTACCGTAAATATTGTACTAGTGATGCCAAAAAGGCACTAGTAGAAATCACAGGTGATTTTGTTTTTCTTTTTTGTATGATTTTTTTGATATTTTTCTCAGCACAAGAAGCAACAAGATAGGAGCTACACGAAGTTTCACCTAAAACAGATATCAGATGTGGTCTATAGAAAATCAGGAAGTTCTCTTAAAAGCGTGCGAGAACTTTGACGAATTTTTTTCTTTATTTTCCTGAATTTTTTTGACAATTATGTCGAACCCCAAACAGACCGTAGGTGAATTTGGCCGGCCTCAGAATGGTGTCAACTAGCTCCTGTAAAAATTTCAGATTTTTTGGACAACCGAGCGAAAAGTTATGCACGGTTTAAGGAAGGTACCTCAAGTTATGTTTAAACCGACCGAGATGAGACAAACCGCTTTGTTTCCTTTCCCTATTTTTTTTGTTCTCTGGTTCTATCCTTTCTCTTTCTTTTTCTTTTTTTTTCTTTTCTTTTTTTTGTTTCTGTTTTTTTTTACGTAACCGAAGGAGAAAAACAAGGAAGTAGCGTTGACTCGGTTTGTGGCGTTGAATCGGTTTGATGTAACCAAAGGAGAGAAATAAGGAAGTTGGTTGCGACGCGCTAGGGTTTGATGTAATCGAAGGAGAAAAACAAGGAAGATGGTTGCGGCGCGCTAGGGTTTGATGTAACCGAAGGAGAAAAATAAGGAAGAAGAAGGATGGTGAGAAAAAAAATACAATACGACCAGCAACAAATGACGCGAAAGCACACAAATTCAACAATGCAGATTATTGAAAGAAGGTGTGAGGCTCAAAAGGGTGCTGGTATAAGGTCTAACCTGAATTTTTATGTGGTTTTGTGGACTGTAGGAGAAAAAAACACTCGATAAACTCATCGATCAACCTGGAAATCTGATACCAACTGATGTAGCCGAGGTGCCCGATCTTTCGACGAGTAGAGATAATTCCGATTTGGCGGAAGATGACCCTTGCGATCCGACTACGACGAGCAAGCCCGAGGCGCCAATACAATCGCTGAACCAACTCCCTCTGGTTACCGACCTTGCTGATGCGAGATCGGCCTGATCACGAAGATCGTTTCCTGTGCGCAATCGAAGAACGAACAAGAAAAAGATGCGAGCAATCTAATCTATTACTCGAGGGTGGAGTTCTGAATACACGAAGACAGCGCAGATTTGCGCGTGTTCGAGAGTAGCTAAAGCTAACGTAAAACAAAACTCGAAGAACAAAGGAGGCGCAGCTCCTGTTTAAATAGAGAGGGGGCGCAGCCCCTAGGGGCGGCCAACCCTAGGTCGTCCACTATGGGCCGCAGTTGGGCTGGTCGTCTATTCTTCTGGGCCCTCATTCTTTAGTACAATGACGAAGTTAAGATCTCTGGCACGGGCCCGAGTGATTGGCCCAGCTAATGAAGAAAGTGGCGCTTGATGTTGAGGTGCTGCTGGTGTAGTCGTACTCATAGTGATGTCCTCATCAGAACCAACCATGATTATAAATCCTCAGACGAGATGTCTTGGTTGACGAGAGGAGACTAAATTATTTTACATCCAAAACCTTTAGTCGTTGACTTCTATTTTTTTTGTTTGGGATGAAATCGGAGGACTGAACTAAATTTCCAAATTCATATTTGTGCAATCGATGGATTTCAAATAATCACCATACTCGCTATTTTTCGGAAAAAATACATTTTGAACTTCACGAAAACTTTATGAAGATTCTAGATAGATAAATATGAAAGTGATGTCGAATGGGAGATAAACACCTAGGGTGTTACACCATCCTCGGCAGGGGCGTCTCGGTTTCGAGGCGCCTCTACTCGACATCGCTGTAGACACGATCGAGTTTTTGCACAAGGGCATCAAGCTCCTCCTGCTGCTGATGGAGGGAGGCCTCGCTAGCAAGTATGCGCACTTGGCGTTGGTACTCTTCTTCTTGATTAGGGGTCTCCTTGTCTCCTCCGCCATTGTCATTCGATAGGGATATTCCTCCTCTTGTCTCAGCTCACATTTTTTTGTTTTTACTTTTAGTCCAGTACATACATAGATGGTTTCAAGTTCGTGATATATGTATAGTTGGTTTTGCATTAGATATTATGAGGAATACACGTTTCATGTCACTGGTTATGAGATGTAATGTGATTGTCCTTGTATAGATGAAACATTATGTTGGTCACCGAGGTGGATAGGGAGAAGCCTCTCGTGTGTGTGCATCAAGAGAAAAGGCACATATGAAAGAATATGCATGAACCTGACACCAATGCAGGTAGCAGACTAACATCTAATTATTAGAATTGTTATGTGAGAGTTTATATGATGGCAACTTGGCAAGTGATCACTCAAAAGGATTTTCAAGGGCTTTAATGTAGTACAATTTAAACTCTAAATGATAGACATGGCAAAATAGGTGGTCCTACTCAAAAAATTAACGGAAGAATGTCTTTTCGTATGCATGAAGATTTTTGGGAAAATCCTTAATTGCAGTGTTTCTGTATCGGTATCACATATCAGGTTAAAATAAGTAAAGCTGATAACTTTATAGGCAAGCTGTAATTTATATTAGGGCGTATTATCTTGAAGTATAAAGCAGGGATACTGGTTCCTGCTCTTGAATACAAATGGGCTATAGTTGATAAAATTGATTAACTGATTTGTGACTATGTAAGAGATGTAGATGAATCTGACTGATTTGTGTTTCCTTGTTTTGTTGGCTTCAGGGAGTGTCCTATTGATCTTAAAGAAGCAATATCAAGTATCTGTTTTGCTGCTCCAAGATGTGCAGATCTACATGAACTGTTACAAGTTAAAATGATCTTTGCAACTAAATATGGGAAGGAATTTGTTGCGCAACTTCAGAGTTGATGCCTGATTGTGGGGTCAATTCTTAGGTTATATGACACTTTGAATTTGAACTAATTTTACCTTGTGCAGATAATTGAAATATTCTCTGTCCGTCCTCCTGTTGATGCAAAGTTGAAACTGCTGAAGGAGATAGCTGAGGAACATGAAGTTGATTGGGATCCTTCAGAGACAGAGATAGAATTTCTCAAACGTCATGAAGATCTATTGGTATATATATTGATTTGTGACTGACATGGTTAGTTCAAATGATTCAAATCTTACTCGTTACTATGTTTTCCCTTCTTAGAATGGGCCGACCTACTTCAATGGATCCACACTACCTCTTCCCAAGGAGAAACATGACGAAACAGTAGTTGCAAGCCCTACCAAGCTGCCTGATGAAGACTACGAGTCAGATACCGGTCTTGACAAACTGGATTTGCTTGAAGTCCCAAAAGCTGCAATTTGTCCACCTTCTCTAATTGACCCCAGATATTGGTCCATATGTTTCGGGGTTCTTAGCCAATTCCTCACGAGTTCCCAGATTGTACTAACATGGAGGATAATCCAAGAGCTGGTGGCACTTTTAATTTTATTCAGATGGAAAGCGTGGAACATCTTACCTCTACACCATCTGCTCAGTCAAATGTACCAGATTTGTCAGATGAAAAGAAGCAGATTATTCCTTTTGCATCTCCACTACAATTTGTGGCTACTCCATTGGAAAAAACTGATAGTTCCCTCGCCTTCAATGCCTCCTCCAGTGAAGTGAAGCCAACAGAGCAAAAAACTCTACAAAGCAAATTGATGAAGTGGCCACACTTCAAGTGACCCCCACTGACTATATGTTCACAAAACAACCAGAACAAGTACAGTTAGTCTCTAGGCAAATATCAATTCTTTAAAAATAGTTTGTGTGATATTATAATGTTTGTTCGACATCAATTTATTTTATTTTAGTCGATATATTTATAATAATAATACATATTTATATCATCAATATAATATTAATATTACAATGGTATTTTGTAATATGGATTTTGTATATAATGTAATGTTTTATCGTTATGTATTATATTTTATATTAATTTTTAAATACCGTGACAACACACGTGCACATAACTAGTTTTTGTATAAAACCGAATTAGTTTAATTTATAGGTGCCTAAATTACTATTATTAGAATCAAATTCAATTCCAAGGATCCAAACGGGGGTATGGAATTTGAATCATGGTTGTGTTAGCTTTAAAACCAGTTTCACACCTACCTAACCAACAAAACACACATGCTTTTATGTTTTATATTTTATACTTAAATATAAATGAAAAGCATAGCAACATACTATCACTTTGCTAGAGAGGACTATATATCTATAAGATTATTATGCCTCCATCCAAAGCGTGGTAGTTAGGTCTAGGTCCAATTCCGTTCTTTGACCAATCCTAATGAATCAACCTAAGAGCATCTCCAAGAAAGGCTCTAAACATGGTTCTATTTTAAATATAGGGCTCAAAACTATAAAACATCTTTCCAACAACGGCCCTATTTTATAAAATTTCATCAAATGATTATAGGGCTCGGTCTCTCGGGTCCTAAATATAGTACCCATAAACTGGAGCCCTATCCTCATTTCCACTTAATCTCCAACCATTTATTTCCTAATATCATGATTTATTTTCTACATAACATTATTTAAGGCCTGACTATTAGAGTAAACATTTATTTTGAGCCCCTAAATATTCTAAATATGGTCCTATTTCAAAATTTAGGACTCTATTTTAGGGTTTGTTGTTGGAGTTGCTCTAACATGACCGTTGATTATTGGGAGTGGGATACCGATGCAAGTCGTTCTCTGTTTTTTTTTTTGGTGTTATTTGTAATCCCGAGTTACAAGCCGTTCGTTGTTTACCCGGTGCCTGATGGTCTCGTCCCAGCTGAGCCTGCGTCCATCAACGCCTTCGCCAATTCCTTCAATTGTGGCTCGTTCGTCATCGTGTGTGGATGTCCAAAGCATTCCCCACTTCATTCGCATGCAATACAAGTTATGCGAATTGCAGCATTTGGCCAATTGCACCGTACAAAGCTTGCAAGCCGAATTTGTCTCGTCAATTAATTTTTTCCTACCAAAAAAAATCTCTATCCATGTACATGTTTGTGTTTGGTCCAAGAGAAGCCATTCTCATACTTCTCTTTTCTTTTCCCAGCTCAATGTACTTCCACCGAATCAAAACCAAAGAGATGCAAACTGCAAGAGTGAAACAGACAGGAAGAATGTGAGTCGGTTCCGTTCGTCCGACTCCGACTGCTGCTACAATCAGAAGGGCATGATGTGGCTAGTCTTGGAGTCGTACCCCGCGACGCAGCTCTTGCCGTTCACCCTGAAGATCTTGAGCAGCTCCGACGCCATCTGCCGCGCAGCCGCCGAGCACCCGCTCTGCATCAGCAGCAGCAGCTTGGTGAGCCCGCCCTCGCACGCCGCCGCCGCCTCCACCGCGCGCCGGTCCCGGTACCGGTGGCACACCGCCCAGAGCACCGACACCGCCGCCTCCGCGCCGCCCACCCCAGCCTTCATCATCTTGGACACCACCGCGGGCACCACCGACAGGGCGGACTCGCACACCGCGGCGCGGCCCTCGGCGCACCCCACTGTGGCCTCCAGCACGCGGAGCGCCTGGCCCGGGGGCCCGGCGTCGGCTTCCAGGACGCGCACCGCGGCGGCCACGGCGCCCAGCCGAACCATCGCAGCGCGGGCACGCCGCGTCGCCGCGACGGCCGCTAGGCACGACATTCCCGCCGCCACGGCCTGCCCGTCCAGGCTGCCCTTCTTCTCGTCCGCGGGGCCCACGAGGCGGACCAGTTCGCGGACCAGGTCCTCGGACTCCGCCACCGCGGCCCGCGCCCCCGGTGCCGCATTGCGGAGCAGCGACTCCACCAGCCTCGCCGCGTCGACGCGCGCCTCCAGCGAGGTCCCGCTCCGCAGCACGCGCGCCAGGGACGCGGCCGCGGACGGCGCGTCGGCGGCGAGCGCAGCGGCCACGCGCCTCTTGCTCTCCTCCTCGATGCAGTCGGACGCCGCGATCGCCGCGAGCACGCGCACGGCGGCCTCCGCGGCCTCCCTGTCCGCCCTCCGCAGCACAAACGCCACGGTCTCGGCGGCACCGCCGGCCCTCGCCAGCGCGTTCTTGTCGAACTCGTCCACGTCGTCGTCGGAGAGGAAAGCCGCGAGCTTCCGGAGCGGGGGGCAGGGGTCCGCGCCGGGGTCAGCGATCCGGCGGAGGAGCTCGGCCGCGGCCGCGGCCGGCGTGGGCCCGACGGCGGACGCGGCGGGCGACGAGGAGGAGGGCGCGGCCGTGGACGCCCAGAGCGCGATGAGGCGGCGCAGGGTGAGGTTAGGGACGAGGTCGGTGGAGGGGAGCGTGAGCATGGTGGCCGGGCAGGTGGTGTTGCCGGAGTCGAGCCAGCGCTGGATGGAGGCGCGCTCGTAGGTGACGCCGGTGCAGAGGCTCACGGGGGAGTGCATCACGTCCAGCGAGATGGGGCACCGGAAGAGGTTCGGCACCTTCACCTCCAGCCCCCGGTACTCGGCCGACAGCCGCCCGTTCATCTGAAGCCTTCCCTTGAATCAATCCAAGTGAATTCCTGGCTTTGGTGCTGTGGGCAGCTGTTGGTCCTGTCCGACTGTCCGTCTGCAATGCAGTGGGCAGTGGCGCTGGGAAGCGCAGAGAAGTGGAGGCGGGGGTAGGGACTAGGGATGGAGAGAAGGGAAAAGGAGCCACTGGTATTATAAGCAGTGGTGGTCTTTTGGTTGGTTCCACACCACACCGTGGTTTTTACTGCTGTACCTGTACTGTATTCCGGAAAGGGCAATGGAGGGTCAAAGGAGGCGAATTGAGATGACGTATAGACCGGACGCGGCGTCGCTTTTGCTCCATGCTGCTCTGTGCTTTTTGGTCGTCTTTCCAGTTGTTTTTGCTGCCAATTGGCTTGACGTTGGCGAGGTGCTCTCTTTTTTCTTTATGTTCTAGCATTTGTATCTCCAGTGTATGTATGTAGATCAAACTATCAAAGCAGCCGGTTTCTGTTTTTGTTTCCGGTCAATAATTCAGTTGATGTTGTACTATATTGGCCCTATTTATTTCATCTTTTCTCCACCAAAAGCTACTCAGATTAACACTAGCTTCTATAAAAATCGATTTGGTAAAACCACTCAAAATTAATATAATATATAATTGGTCGAATTCTTACGATAGTAGAAATCCATCACTTGCTAGATTCTAAAATCTATGGATATTTATCTTTCTTCATATGTAATTCTCACAATAATCAGATTCTCTTTACGGACAGATTTTTTTCACAACTAGAATATTAGAAAAGCTGGTTATAATACAGGCCAATTATCTTGTGATTCCCGTGCTGTGGCTTCTAGTCAAAATCGGCAAGCATTAGTTTTTTCATGGATACACAGTCAAATAATAAAGTGAAGCATCGATCGTTTGAAGAAAAACCAGAGCAGAATACTACCAGGCATGTATATTGTCCAGCCAAGTCCAGCTGCCAATTCACCGGTCGCAGCACACACGCACGACCAGAAGCGGGAGAATTCCTCTGCCCTTGTTGTTCTAGAGCAGACAGCAGTCGGGAGAGCTGGGCACATGCCAACAGGCAACAGCGCGCCACACACCTTCCGGGTCACGCGGCCACAGCTTCGGCGTGACGACCGCGCGTAGGCAACCGCCACCCCAGCTGGCAGCCTGCAGCCTGCAGCTGGAGCTGGAGAACGAACGACACGGGGCGGCGGGTATTCTCCCTGCTTAGTGGTTGGAGGCTTCGCCACACGCAGCACCGACGGTCTGACCTTGCCTTCCCTTTCCGCGTACCTAGCCACGACACGGATGCACCTGGTACGGCGCCGGAAGGCGACGAGGTAGCTGCACCTCCGATCAAAATTTGTTGCAGCAACAGTTCATTTAAAGTGGCCATATAATAAATGTCATCCATTTCTGGAACCGGATGAGAACGGTTTTGTCAATGGTGAGTAAAAACTACTAGGTATTTTTTTAGGCCAAATACTGACGATTCCTAAGACCTACGCGTGACACACGGAACATTGGGAACTTCTCTGCCACTAATACAAAAGGGCTCTAAGGTGGCGGCACGCAGAAATTTATACTGTCGGTTTCAGTTATAGCACGCCAGTGAAAATAAATAGGTGGACCCACCTTAAGAAACCGGCAGTGTAAATATATTTACACTGGCGGTTGTATTAACTGAACCGCCAGTGGAAATATCATATACACTGTCAGTTCACTTAACTGAACCGTCAGTGGAAAGAATATATTTACACTCGCGGTTATATTAAGTGAACCGCGAGTGGAAATATCATATAAACTGGCGGTTCACTTAACTAAACCATTAGCGTAAAACGGATATTTACACTGACGGTTGTATTAAATGAACCGCCAATGGAAATATATATACACTGGCGGTTTACTTAACGAAATCCTCAATACATTGCATGATTACTTAGTATCAGAGAGTGATCAGTACCCCAATACATTGCATGATTTCTCAATACTAGAGAGGTGATCACTACGAACGTCATTACCCCAATACATTGCATGATTACACAAATCTATATACCCATCAATATGAGATACACTATATATTACTACTTCATTACATATAACTACTTCATTACATACACTACATCAATGATACTCCAGCAGCTATCCAATCTCTCACTAATGTCATTCCTTGACTTGCATTTACATTCACCCAATCTGACACATCGTAATCAGCTTGGTCATGCGAACTACTCCCTGATCCTCCTATGTGGCCTCAGTCCAACAAATAGTTATGCAAAGCACAACAAGCAATTATAATCTTCACTTGCATGCTTCTTTCGTAAAATGGGAGTCCTCGTAGCACATGCCATCTTGATTTGAGAAGTCCAAAAGCCCGTTCAACTACATTTCATAGACTCGAGTGGTGGAAATTAAACTTTTCCTGCACAGTCTCTACTCCTATTTGATTAAAATCTTCTAAGTGATGTCTCTGATTCCGATATGGTGGCAAGTAACCTTCGCGAATTGAGTAACCAGCATCCACTAGATAATACCTCCCTGTACACAAACAAATAAACTCAGAAAAAGATTTACTAGATCGTAATGCATGAATACAATGTATGCAATGGCGCCAACATAACATGCATGCCACCATACCTGCTGGTGGGTGTGGATAGTTCGCTTCTTCCATACAACTCCTGAGCACTGCCATGCCATGGCAAGAACCAGGCAATCCAGCACCAACAAAAGTGAACTGCATATCCATGTCCACTATACCTAATACATTGTAGCTAGTGTGGCAGAACCGCCCGAATTATTCCAGCTTAAGTGCCCGAGTCACGCCTAGAAGGCAGCAACACACTTAAATCGGAATAACACGTCAGTCCCTCGGATCTAGTCCGATAAAGCCACTTACTAAGGATCGAATACCATTAGCTCACACGATGGTGAGGCCTAGAGAGAATACAATAAACATGAAACCACAGATTAAAGTACTGGAGTTATTACATAAATCGAAGTTTAATAAAAGATAACAAGTTCTTAATTAAATGCAGCGGATAATTGATAACGTCGATACTGAGGAATAGGGCAAGGCCTAGCCCACTACTCCTCCTGGTCCTCTTCTGTCGAGGCAGCATTCGACTCGACCGTCCAACCCGGTGGTAGGGTGGAAGGCCAAGTCACACCATCAATAGTTTTGGGTTTAGGCAGACATGTCACCAACCTTCTATCGGCACATCAAGTACAAGAGCAAACACAATTCACACTAATAGTCATATCAAGAAAAGCTAGAAGCCATCTAAACACATACCTCTAAGGCACCACATTATTTACAATCACCGATTACTAGAATAAAGATGAGAGAAGCATTTTGGATGTATAGGTGACAAACATGATGCAACAATCAGGATGCATGCCCATCTTATTCGTCCTCACTGATTTTGCCAACATAATGTGGTAATAGCGTTCTATATCGGTGGCATACTTACGACTCTCTCGGTATTTTGCTAGTCGTCAGCTACACATACGTTTTCGAGGTTAGTGTACCTGTAGAAAATTCCATCACAGCCCAATTGCCCATGATGCAAAATCCACACATGACAGTTTATCACAGTTTATACTCCATATATTTCTATATAGAGGCTAGCTCATCATTAAGCGCCGAGCCATGCATAGGCGCCGTTGCCACACTTTAACCATAGGGCAACTCATTATGGTAACTCACCTTCTTACCTGAGCGTAGGTGCGTTGTTGCAAATACATTACACTTTTCAGTATTCCCATGTCTGTATACCCATACACACACATGGGGTACCGAATTCCCGGAAAAGTAATTACTCCACATCGCAGCCTTCATATATACATATGTAAAACATGTATATAATCAAGCGCTTTTTATACTCTCCTCTAGATCGACGTTTGTTCAATCATGCTCTCACATCTCACCTTACCTGAGCGTCGATCCATTCAAAATTGAATGGCCTCAAAAATAACAATACACATGTATGCAATATCTCCCAGTTGTGGGTTAGTGTTTTTATCTAAGCCACCTGATAGTCCTTAATTTAGGGCTTAACAGAGGATGTCGCTAGCATTATAGTTTTTCAAATATGTTTTTCAAAACCAAACAATGTGTTTAGATGAAAATAGGTTTTCCAAAACCAAAACTTTTTTTTGAAAATACGTATGTGACCGTATTATACTTAATCCTGCTCCGATACTAGATGTGGCAAAACCTCCCAAGTTATTGGGCCCACATGCACCTGCCCTTGTCTCAAAGACCTCAGACGGCTTTGCATGTGCACCTGATAATTTAATAGGATCCGTCCGAGTGTCCCAAGGACCCCGGATAAACCACTTACCACCAGGATCGCAAGATTAAGTAAACACAAATCACACACCAACACTTTTGCAGCGGAAATATTATTACCAAAAAGTTACAAGTTACAACAAATTTACATTATATTTATCGGAGTGGTTACAAAGTGATTCAAAGCAATAAACTTTGAAATGTTATAAAATTATTTATAAGTTTGAAATATATGCTAGCTTAAGTGACCATCCTCAATAAGAAGTATAGAAGAGTTAGTTAGACTTATAAGAAGGCTATGCCCACCGACGCTTAACACCATCCACAACAGCACAATACTAGTACCTGCAACAACATGGGTTCGAAAACCCTAAGTACGAAGTGTACTTTCGCAAGTCTTACCCGTCTAAAGGAAAAAGACTCTCAAGGATATGCTGGCTTTTGGGAATCAAGGTATGGTTTAACAAGATTCAAAGACTCTGTTTTGCAGAAATGCTTACTAGTAGTGGATCCTTAATAATATAGTTTTATTATCAGATTAAGTAAAGTTACCTGCATCTAAAGTTCTTTCTATCCTAGTTCAATGTCACACCCGGTTTTGGAAGGCAACCCAAATGCGAACCATGTACGTGCCAGGATCAGAAACTCACATACACATCGATTACATAATTGGACATCATCACACAATGCTCAAATTAAATAACGGAAAGGTACTTAATTACATCAAGATGTCCAAGACATCTATAGAGTCTATTACATAACCATTGTTCAACATAATCATCAAAGTGTGAAAATATGAAACATAGATGCTAAGCCTACACAGGCAGCTGACTGGGGGTTTGCCACTAAGAAAGAACTAGAACTCATCATATTCCTGTAACTCCTCAAAGTCATCCGTGTTGCCAGCATCACCTCCTGAGCACTGAGTACAATGGGGGCAACCTGGGGTGGGGGTGGTGTGTAAAGCAAGGGTGAGTAAACATCAACGTACTCAGCAAATGTCCCGTTTGGCTAAAGTGGACAAGTTGTATGTGGGGTTGAAGTTAAGCAGTTGCTTTTAGTTGGTCAAGTGTTTATTATTATTGGTAGAGCCAAGTTTTAGTAATAAACCCAGTTATTACCTAAAAGTACTCCCTCAAAAGAGGAAATACCAGAGATCAGATTTATAACATCATTGTTAACCATCATCATAAAAGTATCCAAAGTTTATCTGATCAAAGAGGATCCCAAGGTTGCTCTTAACCGTGAGCTCGGCTGATATACCAGTTTTTAACACTCTGCAGAGGTTGTACACTTTACCCACAAGTCATGATCCCTTTCCGGCCTGGGTTGTACAGACCCGATCTTCACTACCAAGGTGAATGGCCAGGGATACACTACGTAGCCTTTACAAAGACTCCCCTGGTGCATAGCTGCTCGTTAGATTTCGCCAGTCGTACAAACGCAGTACACCTCCCCAAGGTGGGTGACTAACAAAACCAAATCGAAAGAATCTCTACACCCCAACCTTGGCAGAGCGAGCACTATGCCCCTGCCCCCATTGATGGCCCTCCGGCAAAGCCAACTACACCCCTAGATTCATCAAATTAATCAGCTAAGGGTGTCCCATTCCACCCTCATGGTTGTACTGTTATCCCGGGTGGTCACTCCACGAACTGGTCCTTACGGAGAGGTACTCAGGAAAAAGGCCTGAGCCCCCTAAGATATCACAAGACCATCCACATAATCAGGATAACAGTATCATATCATAAATGTTCACATCATGTTCATTGATTAAGTTAAGGCAATAGCAAAATGCTAACCATGATAACCCAAAAAGGTAAACAAGGATAAGTGAATACAAACTAGTCAATCCTTAGGTTTCATAAAGTAATGCGAGATAGTGAATTATAAGTAGATAGAACATAATGGGTCAGAGGACACTTGCCTTCACCAGGTTGTTGCTCAGGGAGGTCTCCAACAACACACTCAGAAACCTCGGACTGCTCGTTGTCTAAATAAAGCGAGCATGCATTCAATACATTTGGAAAGTACAAGTGAACATCACACCAAACATGTACAAACATTGGAACACATCTTAAAAGGACACAATACTACATAAGGGATAATGAATTCAAAGTATAATCATAAACTATAACATACATTTTCTTTATTTGGAAATAGATTATTATTTCCCTAAGTGTTACTTACAAGTACATAAACATAGATCAATTTATTTTATTGTGACCTAAAATTTAAAACAGAGGTGAACTTATGTAATACACATTATTAATCTCACAAGCTTACACATGTTTAAATCTCTAAGGTTCTTCTTTTATTTATTTTATTAAATAAATAAAACATACATCTACATTAGTTCATATTCAATCCTAAAAATTAGAGTGTGCAGACAGTAAGTGAAACTATTTTATTTAAACAGAGAATAATTCTATGAACATTTTGCAATTTGAATCACTAAATTTGGAGTTCATATGCAAAAGTTATTAAATAAACAAGTTTGGGAATTCAAAATATGAAATTAGGTCTAATTCTGTGAATATTTTAAAGTCCAGGGCTAAATTTGCAAGATTACAGGGGCCTGCGCGCGAAAACCAGGGACGGCGGGTTGATTTCCAATAAACCAAGGGTCTCTTTAACAAAACAGCCACGCAAAGGGGTATCGGGTAAATCTAACCGTCAGATCTAAAACCAACGGCTGAGAATAGATCTGCGACCGAGGGCGCGCGCACGCGAGCGAGCGAGCGTTGACAGGCGGGCCAGGGAGTGTCAACGACACAGGGGGAGAGCGCGCTGACCGAGCGGGCCCAGCGCCAGAGGGTTTGGGCGCTAACAGGCGGGTCAGGGAGTGTCAGGGCGTGCATGCGCGAAGCGTTATCCGTGATCTGAGCCGTTCGATCTAAATCGAACGGAGGGGATCAGACCAGGGGGAAAACAGACGGCTGCAGGCGGCGTCGCTCCTCTCCACGGCGGTGAGGTCGCCGGAGTTGAGGCTGGCGCGAGCTAGAGTGGCTCCGGGGTCGCCGGAGTTGGGCAGAGAGGGAGAGGGCGCCACGACGAACTCAATGGCAGGGAAGAGGTCATGAATCCACAGGCAGAGAGGGGAGAATGGCAGTGAGAACGTCTCGGGCGGGCCGGAGTAACTCCGGTGAGCCATTCTGGCCACAGGGAGGGGACTTAAGGCGTGCTAAGGCCTGGGCTAACTTCAGCAGAGGCAGGGGTGACACAGGGACCTACTCCGGTGAACTAGACTGGGCTAAATCGGCCGGCTACCGCGCGAGCACGGCGGACTGCCGCTGCCGAGCACTGGCGAAGGTGAAATTGGCCGAACACAGGGCGTAATAGGGGAAATTGGGCACGAGGACGGGTGTCTCACCTCAGGGCGGAGCTCGGGGAGGCTTGGAGTGGTCTCCGGCGAGCTGGATGGCCGGGAACGCAGGCGCGGGTTTCCGGCGGCGGCTGGCGGCGTGGGCAGAGCGCGAGAGATGGTGAAGCTGAGCGAAATGAGTCGAGGGGTGTGCGCGGGGCACTGGCGGGGCTCTAAGAAGGGAGCTGGGCACGTGGGCGGGCGTCGTGGCCGAGAAATCCGGCGACGTGCGTGAGTGCGCACGCGCCGGTCCACGGCGAGCGTGGAGGGGGCGAAACTGACAGGGCAGGCCCACAGCGCAGAGAGAGAAGAAAGGGGCGCGCGGGGCAATGGCTCGGCGACTGGCGATCTGGGCCCGTGAGACAGAGAGAGAGGGAGCGCGCGGGTGAAGAAAACCGGTGCCGACAGGTTGGCCCCAGCGGGTAGAGCGCGCGAGAGAGAGCGCGCGCGGGAGAGAGGATCTGCCGCTGACAGGCGGGGTCCGCCTATTAGGCAGCGCGGGCACGCGGGCGCGCGGCCTGGCTGGACCGACTTGGGCCGGCTGGGCTGCTTTATCCTTTTCTTTTTCTCTGGATTTTCTAATTCTTTTTCCATTTCTTTTTCTATAGAGTTTTTAAATCCAATTTCAAACTAGGTTTCAAATTCAAATAAATTCAAACTTGTGCAACACTTTAAAGAATATTTTAAGCTCAGCATGATGCAACATGTCATGACTCATAAGGTTTTGACAAAAATAAATAATTAACCTCCACTAGTTTAAGCTATTTCTAATCAAAAAGGAAAAAGGGAGAAAGAATCTAGAGAGAGAAAGCCTAGAGTGAGAAAAAGAAGAGTAACACATGATTTTGGGTGATAATTAGAAAGAAATTTTATACCCCCAAAATCAGGGTGTTACAGACCTATCCCCCTTAAAAGAATCTCGCCCTCGAGATTCAGGGCTGGTTAGAAAAGAGCTCAGGGTACTTGGCTTTCAAATCATCTTCTCTTTCCCAGGTTGCTTCTTCTTCTTAGTGATGACCCCATTTGACTTTGCACATCCGGATGGTACTTCTCCGAGTGACCTGATCTGTTGTCTCCAGAATTTGAGTTGGCTTCTCAATATTAGTTAGATCCTCTTGAACTTCAAGATCCTCTGCTGGCAACTGCTCCTCTACCACTCTCAGGCATTTCTTCAACTGAGACACATGGAACACATCGTGCACAACAGACAGGTTCTCCGGTAAACTGAGTTGATAAGCCACTTCTCCACGTCTTGCTTGAATCTGATATGGTCCAATATATCGAGGTGCTAACTTTCCTTTGACTCCAAACCTTTTGGTTCCTCTGATGGGTGACACCTTCAAATAGACATAGTCTCCCACTTCAAAACTAAGTTCCCTTCTTCTGGTGTCAGCATAGCTTCGCTGTCTAGACTGTGCTGCCTTTAAATTCTCTCGGACCATTCTGATGTTCTCTTCGGCTTCAAGCAAAATATCAGGACCGAACACCTGTCTTTCACCAGGTTGATCCCAATGCAATGGAGTTCTGCAATTCCTTCCATAAAGCGCTTCAAACGGTGACATCTTCAGACTGGCTTGGTAGCTGTTGTTGTAAGAGAATTCTGCATATGGTAATCTCTTGTCCCAACCTATCTTGTCTTGCAAAGCACAAGCCCTCAACATGTCCTCCAAAATTTGATTTGTTCTCTCTGTTTGACCATCTGTCTGTGGGTGATAAGCTAAACTGAACTTCAAGTGGGTGCCCAAGGCTTCATGCAACTGCTACCAAAAATGAGAGGTGAACTGGGTGCCTCTATCTGATACTATCTTCTTCAGAACACCATGCAAGCACACAATATGAGCCATGTATAGTTTGGCCAACACCGCACTGTTGTAGGTGGTCTTGAATGGTATGAAATGGGCCGCCATTGTTAAACGGTCCACTACTACCTAGATGGAGTCATAACCAGTACGAGTGTGGGGCAAACCAACTATGAAATCCATTCCGATCTCATCCCATTTCCACTGAGGAATCTGCAACGGTTTTAACAAACCTGCAGGTCTCTCATGTTCTGCTTTAATCCTCTGACAACTGTCACACACAACCACATACTCTGCTATCTCCCTTTTCATACCGTACCACTAGAATCTTTTCTTCAGGTCTTGGTACATCTTCTCACTACCAGGGTGTATAGAGTATGTTGTCTCATGGGCTTCCTTGAGAATCAGTTCCCAGATCGATTTGATGTCGGGAACACACAGTCTGTCCTTGAACCATACCACTCCTTCTGCATCTCCACGGAAATCCTTGCCTTTTCCATCTATGATCAGCTACCGGATCTCGTTGATTTTCTCATCATCCTTCTGACCTTTCCTGATGTCTTTCTCTAGAGTAGGTTCCAACTCAATTGTCACTCCTTGAGTGTTGTTCAGAAATCTGAGACTCAATCTATCGAACTCCTTCGCTAGCTCATACGACATCGGGTAAGCGGCCAACATATTGACTTGACTCTTTCTACTCAGAGCATCTGCAACCACATTTGCTTTGCCTGGGTGATAATGAATCTCCAGCTCATAATCTTTGATCAAAACTAGCCATCTACGTTGTCTCATGTTTAGCTCTGACTGAGTGAATATGTATTTGAGACTCTTGTGGTCCGTGTAGATATCACACTTCTGCCCATAAAATAATGCCTCCAGGTCTTCAATGCATGAACCACGGCTGCTAATTCTAGATCATGAGTAGGATAATTCTTCTCATGAATCTTCAATTGTCGAGACGAGTATGCCACTACTCTCCCTTCCTGCATTAACACACATCCCAGTCCGGTATACGAAGCATCACAATACACTGAGAATGGCTTGTGAACATCTGGCAGAATCAGTACTGGTGCCATTGTCAACTTCTCCTTCAATGTCTCAAAGGACTTCTGGCATGCTGGGGTCCACTTGAACTCAACCTTCTTTCCCAACAAGGCTGTCATTGGCCTAGCAATCTTGGAGAATCCCTCAATGAAACGTCGATAATAACCGGCCATTCCGATGAAACTCTTGATTCCTCGGACATCTTTTGGTGCTTTCTAGTCCAAGATAGATGTTACCTTCTTCAGATCTACAACCAATCCATCTCGATTTATAATGTGACCCATGAATAGGACTTCTCTGATCTAGAACTCGCACTTGCTAAGCTTGGCATACAACTGACAATCTCGTAGCCTCTGAAGTACCTTCCTCAAATGCTCCTCATGCTGGGAATATATAAGAATGTCATCAATGAACACCACTACGAACCTATCAAGGTAATCCATGAACACACTGTTCATCAAGTACATGAAGTAGGCTGGCGCATTCATCAAACCGAATGACATAACCGTGAACTCATACAGTCCATACTTGGTGATGAATGCTGTCTTCGGTATATCTGAGGGTTGGATTCTGAGCTGATGCTAGCCTGACCTCAGTTCTATCTTTGAGAACACACTGGCTCCTCTCAACTGATCGAATAAATCTTCAATTTCGGGCAGGGGGTACTTGTTCTTGATAGTAACCTCATTCAAGGATCTGTAGTCAATGCACATCCTCTTTGTTCCATCCTTCTCCACAAATAGCACTGGGGCTGCCCAAGGTGAGGTACTCAGTCTGATATAACCTTTCTCTAACAACTCATCAATTTGCTTCTTGAGTTCCACCAACTCTGGGCCAGACACTCGATAGGCTCTCTTGGAAATAGGGGCGGTGCCTTGTATAAGCTCTATGGCAAATTCAACCTTCCTTTCAGGTGGCATACCTGGTAACTCTTCGGGAAACACATCTGGGAAATCTGACACTACCTTGATAGCCTCTGATGGTTTAATCTCCTTTATACGAGCGGTGACTTGGTGACAACTCCCTTCCCTTGGTCCAGACAAGACCAACTCTACTAACACTTCTTCTCCTGATAAGGACACTAACTTCACCATTCTCTTGTCACAGCTAAGACTGGCTTGGTACTTGGTTAACCAATTCATCCCTAGGATGACATCTATGGTTGTATCCTGGTAACCCATAACTATTAAATCAGCGGGGAACTCTATCCTCCTTATTTGAACCTTTGCACTAGGGAAAAATTTATCCGTTTGGGTTCATCCACCAACTGAACTAACTCTCATAGGTGAATACATGGGTGCTACTGGTATATTATGTGATTCTACCCATGATACAGTCACAAAAGAATGCATTGCTCTAGTATCAAAGAAGACATTTGCAGAATGGTACTCGACTTAAAACGTACCTAGTGCCACTCCTAGAGTCTCCTGGACTATGTCGGCCTCCAAGTGGTTCACCTTTCCATACTGGGCACGAGGTTGCCCATGGTTGTTGCCTCCTGGCTGCATTGCATTCTACCTGACTGGGGCATTAGGAGCTGGCTGCTGCTGAGCTGCTTTCTTTGGGCAATGATTTGCCCAATGGCCTTGTTACCCACCGTGGAAACATGCACAACTTCCTCCTTGAGCTGGCGCTGCTTGATTGTTCTAGTTGGTTGCTAGGGCAGGAAGACGGGCTGCCTCGTTGTTCTGATGCTGGTATTGATTTCCTCCTTGCTGGTTATTCTGATGGTACTGCTGCTGCTGAGGAAACTGCCTCTGGTACTGCTGCTGTTGGTTTTGATGCTGATGCTGGTGCTGGTGACCTTGCTTGAATGGCTGAGGTGGGTTGCCTGAGTAGCAAGGATGGCTGCTACTCCCAACGTGAGGTCCACCAATCTTGCGTTTCTTGTCCTCCATCTCTCGACGCTTCCTTTCTGTCATGGTTGCTCTGTCTATCAGATGCTGGAAGGTAGGGAAGGTGTGGTTCATCAGCTGATAGTGGAGGGGATCGACCAATCCTCTCAAGAAGCGGTACTGTCTCTTGGCATCCATGTTGACATCCTCTGGGGCATAACGCGACAGCTGCAAAAACTTGTCCCTATACTCGCTGACGGACAGGAGACCTTGCTTCAGGGCGAGAAACTCCTCCTTCCTCACTATCATCAGTCCCTTGGGCACATGGTAGCGACGGAAGTTGTCCCTGAACTCCTCCCAAGTGACAGCTTCAGGGTTGGCATGGGTGGCGAGGTAGAACTCCCACCAAGACTGTGCTGCTCCCCTTAGCTGTCGGGGACCGTACAACACCTTCTCACGATCGTTGCACTAGGCAGTGTGCAACTCATGCTCCACGGTACACAGCCAATCTTCAGCGTCCATGGGATCAGCAGAATGGGCAAAGACTATGGGATGGGCCCTCATGAACTCTGCCTGCTTGTCTCTGGGCACTTGTGGCATCTGGACTTGCACTGGAGGCTGAGGTGGTGGTGGCTGCTGCTGCACCTGCTGCATGGCTGCTAATGTCTGACCAATTGCCTAGACTGCTTGGGTCTGCATCAAGAACATCTGCTCGATGGTCATCGGTGGTGGCAGTGGCAAATGCTGCTACGGGGCTGCTTCCTCTTGGGGTGCCTGCTGTTCTGGCTGAGCACGCCTCGCACCTCTGCGCCTGTTCTCAGACATCTGTAGAAATCACACTCATAAATCAAATCTGACTCTACAGTCTTTCAACATAAGAAAAGATGTATAGAAGATCTCCATAGAACTGAACAATTAACCATCTTCACTGACAACTTCTCAGATAAAGAGGAAAGTGGAAACGAATGGATTGCCCAACTAAATAACTGACTTTATTAATAACTACACCAAGTTGCAGGGGATACCCACACCTTGGTGAAAATCATTACAAAGATCCAACTTCAGTACATGTCCATCATAACAAGCATCCAACATAAAATAAGCAAACTAACTCTAACTAAGACTGACTAGACTAGGATACTGAACTAAGCATTATTACAGACTCCGACTCTGTCGATCTAGGGATCCAAATCTATCTGGGTCTACAGTCTGGGGTACCACAGTTGAAGCGACCATGGGGCGGTGAACGGTAAGGGTGCTGAATCATGACAGGGGCGGGAGAACCACCATCTAGATAGTGGCGTGCTGCGCACTCAGCACGCAATTCTGCAACCTCTGCCCGAACCTTGCCCAACTCGTTAAGGGCGTGGTCCAACTCTGTGTTGAGCACGGCGGCCAAGTTGACCATGTTATTCAGCCTGGGATTGCCCTCACCAACTGGCGAGGCAATCACACCTCCAGCACTGCCGGTCGAACGACGAGGGTAGTACTTTAGGTCGAGACCATCAGCTACCCCGCTGAACAACGAGCAATACTGAGAAAGTGCCTGTCGTGCTGCATCTTGCATGGATGCCTCGGCAGTATCCCTCTCAGTAATAGAATAGTGCTCTAAGAAGGCTTCTGCACCCAGAGATCATCATCCAGATGGCGCACCAAGCAAGTAGCCTCCCACTGGTTCGGGTATAGCCCGCGATGATGCTGTTAGACTACACAACGGTACTCGATAGACCATGTGTGTCGGTCAAAAGCCTGACGCAACTGGGTATCGAGAGCGTCATGGAAGTGACACCCATGAGCGGCGTCACGAGTGGTGGGTTTAGCGATCCATCCCTCCGGCTCTAGCTCCTCCGAGAGCTCTGTGCCGTGGCTCGAACTGCCGCCAGCGTCGTCGTCATCATCTCCATCTCTGTCAGAGTCTCCTCCAGCAGCCGGGATGCCTTGTGGTGGTGTAGGGGGCATCTCTGGCTGAGGTGCAGGGGAAGGCGGCCTCCCAGACTCCACCTCCCGCTGAGGCGAGGGGGAAGAGTCCTACTGCTCCTGCTCCTGCTCCTGGCGTCGGTGCTCCTGCTCCTCGTGCAGGCGACGATGGAGTCTCTCCAGGTGACTGGACTGACCTGGCACCGTGCGACGCAGTGGACGCTCCGCCAGGCGAGAAGGCAAAAAGGGAATCACAGACTTACGTGCAGTGCACCTAAGACGAGCCATCTACAGAAGACATCGTAAGCACAAGAGTAAGAGTAGAACTATTAGACCAGAAAGTAAACAGAAAGAAAAGTGAGACAAAACTTTTGAGATAAGTAAATAACATAGAGTTGGTCAAGATGACCATCTTTTGAAAAAGACTCTAAGGTCAAGGTAAGAGTAAGGGTCTATAGTCCTTAAGGTGACCATTCTAGTCTAGGTTAGCGGTCCTACAGTCAGCAAGGCTTTTGTACCACTTATGTCACACCCGGTTTTGGAAGGCAAACCGAATGCGAACCATGTACGTGCTAAGATCAGAAACTCACGTACACAACGATTACATAATTGGACATCATCACACAATGCTCGAATTAAATAACGGAAAGGTACATAATTGCATCAAGATGTCCAAGACATCCACAGAGTCTATTACATAACCATTGTTCAACATAATCATCAAAGTGCGGAAATATGAAACATAGATGCTAAGCTTACACTGGCAGCTGACTGGGGGTTTGCCACTAAGAAAGAACTAGAACTCGTTATATTCCTGGAACTCCTCGAAGTCATCGGAGTTGCCAGCATCACCTCCTGAGCACTGAGTACAATGAGGGCAACCTGGGGTGGGGGTGGTGTGTAAAGCAAGGGTGAGTACACATCAACGTACTCAGGAAATGTCCCGTTTGACTGAAGTGGACTAGCTATATGTGGGGTTGAAGTTAAGCAGTTGCTTTTAGTTGGTCAAGTGTTTATTATTATTGGTAGAGCCAAGTTTTAGTAATAAACCCAGTTATTACCCAAAAGTACTCCCTCAAAAGAGGAAATACCAGATCAGATTTATAACATCATTGTTGACCATCATCATAAAAGTATCCAAAGTTCTTCTAATCATAGAGGATCCCATGGTTGCTCTTAACCGTGAGCTCGGCTGATATACCAGTTTTTAACACTCTGCAGAGGTTGTACACTTTACCCACAGGTCGTGATCCCTTTCCAGCCTGGGTTGTATAGACCCAATCTTCACTACCAAGGTGAATGGCCAGGGATACACTACGTAGCCTTTACAAAGACTCCCCTGGTGCATAGCTGCTCGTTAGGTTTCGTCAGTTGTACAAACGTAGTACACCTCCCCAAGGTGGGTGACTAACAAAACCAAATCGAAAGAACCTCTGCACCCCAACCTTGGCCGAGCGAGCACTACGCCCCGACCCCCATTGATGGCCCTCTGGCAAAGCCAACTACACCCCTAGATTCATCAAATTAATCAGCTAAGGGCGTCCCATTCCACCCTCATGGTTGTACTGTTATCCCGGGTGGTCACTCCATGAACAGGTCCTTACGGAGAGGTACTCAGATAAAAGGCCTGAGCCCCTTAAGGTATCACAAGATCATCCACATAATTAGGATAACAGTATCGTATCATAAATGTTCACATCATGTTCATTGATTAAGTTAAGGCAATAGCAAAATGCTAACCATGATAACCCAAAAAGGTAAACAAGGATAAGTGAATACAAACTAGTCAATCCTTAGGTTTCATAAAGTAATGCGGGACAATGAATTATAAGTAGATAGGACATAATGGGTCAGAGGACACTTGCCTTCACCAGGTTGTTGCTCAGGGAGGTCTCCAACAACACACTCAGGAACCTCGGACTGCTCGTTGTCTAAATAAAGCGAGCATGCATTCAATACATTTGGAAAGTACAAGTGAACATCACACCAAACATGTACAAACATTGGAACACATCTTAAAAGGACACAATACTACATAAGGGATAATGAATTCAAAGTATAATCATAAACTATAACATACATTTACTTTATTTGGAAATAGATTATTATTTCTCTAAGTGTTACTTACAAGTACATAAACATAGATCAATTTATTTTATTGTGACCTAGAATTTAGAACAGAGGTGAACTTATGTAATACACATTATTAATCTCACAAGCTTACACATGTTTAAATCTCTAAGATTCTCCTTTTATTTATTTTATTAAATAAATAAAACATACATCTACATTAGTTCATATTCAATCCTAAAAATTAGAGTGTGCAGACAGTAAATGAAACTATTTTATTTAAACAGAGAATAATTCTATGAACATTTTTCGATTTGAATCACTAAATTTGGAGTTCATATGCAAAAGTTATGAAATAAACAAGTTTGGGAATTCAAAATATGAAATTAGGGCTAATTCTGTGAATATTTAAAAGTCCAGGGCTACATCTGCAAGATTACAGGGGCCTGCGCGTGAAAACCAGGGATGGTGGGTAGATTTCCAATAAACCGAGGGTCTCTTTAACAAAACAACCACACGAAGGGGTATCGGGTAAATCTAACCGTCAGATCTAAAACCAACGGCTGAGATTAGATCTTCGGCCGAGGGCGCGCGCGCGAGCGGGCGAGCGCTAACAGGCGAGCTAGGGAGTGTCAGCGACAGAGGGGAAGAGCGCGCTGACCGAGCGGGACCAGCACCAGAGGGTTTGGGCGCTGACAAGCGGGCCAGGGAGTGTCAGGGCGTGCGTGCACGAAGCGTTATCCGTGATCTGAGCCGTTTGATCTGAATCGGACGGAGGAGATCAGACCAGGGGAAAACAGACGGCTGCAGGCAGCGCCGCTCCTCTCCGCGGCGATGAGGTCGCCGGAGTTGAGGCTGGCGCGAGCTAGGGTGGCTCCGGGGTCGCCGGAGTTGGGCAGAGAGGGAGAGGGTGCCACGACAAACTCAATGGCGGGGAAGAGGCCATGAATCCACGGGCAGAGAGGGGAGAACGGTGGTGAGAAGGTCTCGGGCGGGCCGGAGTAACTTCGGTGAGCCATTCCGGGCACGGGGAGGGGACTTAAGGCGCGCTAAGGCCTGGGCTAACTTCAACAGAGGCAGGGGTGACACAGGGACCTACTCCGGTGAACTAGACCGGGCTAAATCGGCCGGCCACTGCGCGAGCACGGCGGACAGCCGTGGCCGAGCACCGGCAAAGGTGAAATTGGCCGAACATAGGGCGCAATAGGGGAAATTGGGCACAGGGACAGGTGTCTCACCTTGGGGCGGAGCTCGGGGAGGCTTGGACCGGTCTCCAGTGAGCTAGATGGCCGGGAACGCAGGCGCGGGTCTTTGGCGGCGGCTGGCGACGTGGGCAGAGCGCGAGAGAGGGTGAAGCTGACCGAAATGAGGCAAGGGGTGTGCACGGGGCACTGGCGGGGCTCTAAGAAGGGAGCTGGGCGCGTGGGCGGGCGTCGTCGCCGAGAAATCCGGCGACGTGCGCAAGTGCGCACACGCCGGTCCATGGCGAGCGCGGAGGGGGCCGAACTGATAGGGCAGGCCCATGGCACAGAGAAAGAAGAAAGGGGCACGCAGGGCAACGGCTCGGCGACTGGCGATCCAGGCCCACGAGACAGAGAGAGAGGGGGCGCGCGGGTGAAGAAAACCGGCGCCGACAGGTTGGGCCCAACGGGCAGAGAGCGAGAGAGAGAGCGCGCGCGGGAGAGGGGATCTGCCGCTGACAGGCGGGGTCCGCCTGTCAGGCGGCGCGGGCGCGCGGCCTGGCTGGGCCGACTTGGGCCGGCTGGGCTGCTTTATCCTTTTCTTTTTCTCTGGATTTCCTAATTCCTTTTCCATTTATTTTTCTATAGAGTTTTCAAATCTAATTTCAAACTAGGTTTCAAATTCAAATAAATTCAAACTTGTGCAACACTTCAAAGAATATTTTAAGCTCAACATGATGCAACATGTCATGACTCATAAGATTTTGACAAAAATAAATAATTAACCTCCACTAGTTTAAGCTATTTCTAATCAAAAGGAAAAAGGGAGAAAGAATCTAGAGAGAGAGAAAGCCTAGAGTGAGAAAAAGAAGAGTAACACATGATTTTGGGTGATAATTAAAAAGAAATTTTATACCCCCAAAATCAGGGTGTTACATTCAAGCAATTGGCCTACACTAGCCATCTTTTTATCATCCCTTTAGTTCACTGGATTGCTACGTGTAAGTCAGTGACCAAGTAACGGCGATCCGAATCGATTAATACCCAGCTGGGGATCTCCAACCACATGACATATGTAGCACTTAACCCTTGCATATGTCAACTCGCCACCGGGTTTCTCAAGACCAGACCGGGTTCACGCCAACCGAGAGCACAGATACACCACCGTCCAGCCTCTTGCCATGGAGGGTACACGCTACTCTCGCCATCTCTCCACTCCCATTGCGTGTTGGCCTTTCTAGTATTTGTCTGCCTGAGGCAAAACTTACCCATGACGAGGCATGTGACCAATTAAAGGGTCCTCGGACATCAGGCCCACATCAGCACAGTCCTTAAGCGACTTAGACGGAGACACTACACCGAGACTTCCTTCTCGTGCAAGTCACTCGCCCAGTCTCAGCTTTATTATTTAAAACCCAAAGTTTGGTACTTGGCAGAGGTACATCTTTTTCGATGTTGAACCCATCATGGCCGTGATGGATCCACCATCATAAGTCTTTTCTTTGTAAAAATTCCCATCCACTGTGAAGCATCACCTTTTGTTTTAAAACAAATCATTTTGTTTTTATAAAGCAAAGCTAAGCATCATAAAAATCCTTTTCATAAAAGGGTATCAAGGAAGGGTATTCAATTTTCCAAGGAAGGAAATGCATCAATTGTTTAGCACACAACTCCTATCACCTAATGCATCAAACAAGGTGATAAAGATTTTAAAACAACAAGGAGGTGGCAAATGCACCGGGGCTTGCTTGGAATAACACTAGGTTAGTGTTGTTAGACGACGTCCACTTGGCGACCAGCCTTTTGTGTTGGCACTCATTCAGATTATCCATCTTCAGGTTGGTCCGACTGACGACGTCGTCTTGCGGAGATGTCCAATCTCTGCATTATCTTGGGGTCGACTCGGGTCGTCTTCCGCATCACGCGATCAACTAGCGCACCTAATGAGATGCATTATGCACATGTATGAATACCAAGGAATAGCACATAAATAATTATTGCTATACTAAAGAGGATTAAATATTTAATCACAAGGCATTACAAATTTCACAAGTAAACCCTATATACCTATAACTTAAAATAACCGACAGTAGCATTTTAAATGACGTAGAATTACTACTCTAAACTATTATACACCTCATATCAGCTAAACACGATATCAACACAAATCAATCATACATAAATCGTGATATATATAAGCATCACTAACGTTTACTGGCTAGACGATAGAAATACTTACACTGCCCTTTACATTACTAACTTGACCATTCGTCGCAAATGACAACCAATTTATACATACTTAACTTCATCGAACTAATAATAGAAATAGCAATCTGACTCACCGCAGAATCATCATGATTAATATACCTAGTCAGACCATTTATAAATCCACTAACACGAATAACAAATTGGCTTACCCTGACCAATCCAACACGATAGTCGGAAAAACGACGATGGTTTTCTCTTGACGCCCTTGACCACACACATCTGGCGAGTGATGCACACAATTTCTATTCTTGACCAGATACCCATAGGAATCATTTTGTCGAGATGGTGACGCGTGGCCAGCACAAGAGTGTTTTCACGGCTTGGAATTTGGCATAGACGAGGATGGTGATCGACGACATCGGTGTGTCAGCACGACGATTCCCATTCGACGAAGAAGACTAAGCAGCCACTCCCGATTTGGGCTTTTTGTCGAGCATCTAACGAGTGTCGCACGAACATCACCATCATCGTCCACTAATTTCTCGGAATTTCTTCCCCAATATCCACAACTCCATTCCACACTAAACGAACGCAAGAACCACACGGGCTTCACTTTCTTCTTCATCGACTCCGTTCTTCCACACACATACAGACAGGATGGAGTTCCGGTGTCGAGATGATGAGGAAGACACACGTAGAGACCGCGAGCAGGAAGGCCGCGACGCCATGGACGAGGTGGAGCGCGCGCATGAATGACCAGCGAGCACGCGCGCGCAGCCAGGGACAAGGCACGAAGCTGGAGCTGAGCACAGCCAAGGGAGCAGGGTCGAGCTAGGGGTGAGCGTTGGAGAGAGAGCGTGCGACATGGGCGAGCGCGCCAGGGAACAGAAGGAGCGGCCGAGCTGGGCTGCGGCGGCCATGGCAAGCGAGGACGCGCGCGACCAAAGGGAGTGCCGCGCCTTGGATGGAGGAGTAGAGAGAAAAGCAGGGGGCGAGCAGGGAGAGGACTCGGTGACCTCAATCACCATGGGGCGCGACCAAGTGAAATCCGAGCAGAGGGCACAGCTGCACGCGCAAGCAGGGAGAGGGGCACCGCGGCGAGCTCGAGGGAGGCAAGCTGAGGGAGAGAGAGGAGGGGCCGCTGGGCTAGGTGAGCACCAAAGACGAGGTGGGAGCCGAACACCGGCCAGGGGGCAGGCGCGTGCGATGGGAGATAGAGGAGCGCGGCTGCACGCTACTTGGAAGACGACACACGGATGAAAGTTAAGCACGGCGCGCCGCCCAATAGAGAAGCAACGGAGTGGATAGAGGCTGGGCGGCGGTTGATAAAGAAAATCGGAGAGACAGCGGTAAACGGTGGGAGAGAGAAAAAAAATCTCCAGCCAACGGCGGCAGGGGATAGGGGTTGGAGGTTTTTTTGGACTTTTTTTTCCATTTTCTCTTTTTTTAATGAAAATTGCAGATATTTGGAATTGAGATTTTTAGCGATGGGTAATGGATCGAATCAACCAGATCGATAACAATATTTGGACACAATTTGATTTGGCGAATACCCTGAAGTCAGATGAATCTGTACCGTTAATTCACTTTGCAAGATTTAGATCGAGGCGAGAAACAAATGGACCGAACCAAAATAATATTGACTTCGGTATTTTTAGACTGTATTTAGTCCCGTCTAATTTTTACGATCCTTACCAGCTATCGATTAGTTGATTTGACGCCAAAGATAACTTGCTAAGAGGAACGATTCACTTAATCAGCTGGCGCATCGTTCTGTTTGGATAACACGGGGCTCCAAATTTTACATAAAATCAGAAGTTTTCTGATTTTCATTTTCACTTACGAGCGTGATCCGAACATTTCCAAATTCGCCAGCAAACAAGATTAGGTAATCCAAAAGTTCATAAAAAACCTTTTAACTATTTAGATTATGGAAATGAATACAACACCAAACTCGAGCTATTTTTCCGAAGTCGCATTCATGCTCATAACCAATCTAAACAGCACCAGACTCGGCATTTTTGAAGGTCACTAAAGTCCGAGCTTCACGAACTATTTTGGACGGTCGTCCATATTCGCCGTTAAGCATACGGTAACACCTTGGGTGTTACAGGAGGCATCTCATTGCATTGGCAGGCCCCGCCATCATCATCGCTGTCATCGTTGCCACTGCCGTCGTTGTCCTCGTCACTGCTGCCGTAGTCACTGCTGCCGTTGTCATTCTCGTCATCGTCATCTGAGGAGCCGATGCCCATCCAATGTCCAGACATCGGGTCATCATTGTTGTCGAAGGACTCCACATCCAACGATTCTCCATCGTACGTCCAAGACCAGTCCGTGCTAGTGTCGGAGTCTAGTTCCCCGTCAACGAGGAACTGGAGGTCGTCCCCATCAGTGAGGTCACCGTCATATTCTAATTCAACCTCAAAGTCCCATCCATCTCAGTGCAAATGGGCCTGTTTCTCATATGCCGGTATAGGATCCCACTCTAGGGTTGGTTCACGGCTAGAGGAATGGGAGACAAAAGAAGCAGAGGAATCACTCGGTGATGTCACCATGGGTGAAAAGCTGAAGCAAGATAGTTTTTTCTGAGTTTGTAGGCGATGAATAGTGGAAATGTGGACGATGAGCATTTAAATAGATAAAAATCGAGAACTGGATTGACATTTACGCGAACTTCGAGGAGCAAAGAGTCGTTCAAAGTCGCCGCTTCGTGTTCGGCGAGGATAATTGTCGTTTCAATTCTACAAGGACAGTTGAAAAGACACAATTGATCAACATGAAATGGTTTCCACTAGTGGCTGAGTTAAGAGAGCCGCCAGTGGAAAGAACATTTCTACTGGTGGTTCCTTAAGACAACCGCCAGTGATATTTTCACTGGCGGTTTCTTAAGCAACCTGCCTGTGAACTTTGTATTATAAATGCCCCTTTCTCCCCCGTCAGGAATCTCGCAGCCAACTTCCTTTGGAGGCAATTTTGGAGGTCTAGATTACATAAAATACAAGGGGGGAGGTTTGATCTTCATTTTTTTGAGGAAGGTTGCTAAGAAAGGTTGGTTTTATGTTTCTTTGTCAATTTTTGTTCATATTATTTCTCATTTTACCCAAATTTTGGATCTAGGCTTTTACCATGTGAGAGATGTAGTGTAGCCACGTTTCGTATCTAGGGTTTCACCATGTTTGGGATAGAGGGAGAAATGTTTGGTAATTACAGGTTATTTTTAATTTATTAGTTGTTATGAGGTAATTGGTTTATAATTATGTTTGAATTGCAAATTATTTTTATAGATATGTTAATTGGGTATTAAGTTTAGTTGTTATGAGGTTGGTTTATTAATTATGTTTGAAGTGCCAATTTTTGTTAGAGATATGTTAATTGGGTATTAAGATTTTTATTTGCTAGGAAATTAAGTTTGGCTTATGTTTATCTTGCCAACTTTTATTGGAATGCCAGATATATTTCACAAAATACAAGTGGTAGGTTTCGTTCCTTAGTTGATAGGAAATGTTAGTTTTTTCTCTTGCCAATTTGTGTTCTTGTGTGTTTTATATTACTTTTTATAGGTAGTGATGGAGAGGACATCCTAGATGTATAACTTATCAAGGCTAGATCCGTCATACATTTCTGAGGTCCATAGGTTTATTGATGTCGCAACGAAACATGCTTGGAGAACAAAGACAAAGCACATATATTGTCCATGCATGGATTGCAAAAATGTTGTTGTATTTGATGAAACAAACCAAATCATATCTCATCTGGTATGCCGAGGATTTGTGAAGGATTACACAGTTTGGACAAAGCATGGAGAGGGTAGCGCGCCTTATACGACTGGAAACCCTGAGGACGACAAATTTCAGTTTGTTCACGGGACACACCAACCTCTTCTACAGAGTGAACATGTAGTGACAAATGTTACTGATCATGGTTAATGTGGAGGAAATGAACATGATAGAACTCATGTTCTGCCAAATGTTATGGATGAGGAAGATGCAAAGTTGTTAGAGGAAATGTTGCATCGTCATACGGATCCATCGATGTTCTTCAAGAAAGGTATGGAGTCCCTGAAGAAGGCAGCAGAAGAGCCTTTGTATGATGAGTCTAAGGGTTGTACCAAAGAGTTCACGACGCTCCGGTCTGTGTTAAAACTGCTGATGTTAAAAGCTAGATATGGTATGTCTGATGCTGGCTTTGATGCGTTCTTGAGTATCATCGCAGACATGCTTCCAAAGGAGAACAAAGTGCCTGCTAACACGTACTATGCAAAGAAACTAATCAGTCCGCTCGCTATGGATGTGGAGAAGATCCACGCGTGTAGAAATCATTGTATCCTTTATCGAGGCAATGATTATAAAGACTTGAAGAGCTGCCCAAAGTGCAATGCAAGTAGGTACAAGACGAATAAAGACTATCGAGAGGAAGAGTGTGTTGCATCCGTGTCTGAAGGGAAGAAGCGAAAGAAATCCCCAAAGAAGACTTCAAAATCCACGAGAAAAGATAAAGAAGAAGTAGACTATTATGCGCTCAAAAAGATTCCTGCTTTGATGATGTGGTACCTCCCCATCGTCGATCAATTGAGGTGTTTGTTCGCTAACCTTGAGGATGCCAAACTTATGAGCTGTCATGCTTCTGATGACCACAAAAACGATGGGAAGCTTTGACATCCAGCCGATGGGAAGCGGTGGCAAGATTTCAATGACAACCAACGAGACTTTGCCGATGAACCAAGAAATGTTAGGCTCGCACTGAGTACTGATGGAATGAATCCATTTGCTGAGAGGAGCAGCAAGCATGGCACATGGCCGATGATCCTCACCATATAAAACCTTCCTCCATGGTTGATGCAGAAACGGAAGTACATTTTGCTAACCATTCTTATTTCTGGACCTACACAACCTGGAGTTAACATGTATGTATTTTGAAGCCCTTAATGGAGGATATGGAAATATTGTGGGAAACAAGTGCTCAAATGTTGGATGAGTATCATAAAGATTCGTTCACACTAAGAGCAATTATTTTTGTTACGATCAACGATTACCCTGCTCTCTTCACATTATGAGGCCAGTTTAAGGGAAAGGTTGGTTGCACAGTATGTATTGATGGAATTGCTTACGTGTCCCTTACTGCATCTAAGAAGATAGTGTACATGAGGCACAAACGCTTTTTATTGGAAGGACACAGGTACCGCATGCGAAAGATGGATAAGTACTTTGACAATAATGGTGAACTACATTCTACTCCTCCATCGGGTAACAATAGAGGTCATAGAGTTTTTGAAATAGTCAGGAATATCAACTTTGTTTTCGGGAAGAAGACAAAAGACACGAAAACAATGAAGGATGCCCAACCAGCTTTGGGGGCTATATTCAAAAAGAAGTCTATTTTCTTCAAGTACTTGCCTTACTGGAAAGAGTTAGATGTGCGGCATGCGATCGATGGTATGGACTGTTGGGGGCCTTCATCCTCCGAAGGTCCTCAAAAACGTAATTTAACAATGTCTTCCAAGCATGGTTTATAGACAGGTACCTTCGGATTCAGGATTAAAGACATATACGATAAGAAGGGCATGATCGTGACGAAGGTTGTCGTTGCTTCGAAGCTATGCACAAGGGAGCTTTGGCTCAATCGCGGGAAAAGGAACCGACTTAAAGGGGAAAAGGCTATCCAGTCCTCTTAGATTTTTCCATAAGCCAATAGTAAATGTAAAGGGCATGACTGTAATTTCTCATAGGCTGTATCCTGTGCCTATAAATAGGTGAACAATACCCCCGTACTATTCACACTGACCTGTATTTGCTCGTGCGTCACTCTTGTACTTTTACCTTCTGTCAAGCCGAAGGTACTTTGGTAATTCCTTATCATTTCTATTTTTCCATGATAATAAAGTGGGAATGAGTTGATAATGTTATATAATTGTTCATGTTATCTCTTATATTTCATATGTTTCTCCTTTTATTAACATATACTGCGATAATGAAGGTATGTCCTTCATGACCTTCGTCTGAAGATCATTATATCCTATGGGAAATAATGTTTCGAAGGACGAAGGGCAATAACATTTAATATTTCTGTGTTGCCTTGTTCTTAAATCATAGCATTTGAGAACAAGTCCCCAACATTGGCGCCCACCTCCGGTGAACCCTTTTCGACCACCTTCGGCAAGCACTGACCTTCGTCATGCCGCCGAAGAAAGCTTCAGCACCAGGAACCGCTGCACTGCAGCCGCTGGACCCAAACCAAGAAACTCTTTGTCTTCGAGAGGCTCGAAGCCAGAAGAGGAAAGCTACCAGTCCAACACTCCAGGAAGAGGAGTTGGACCAAGAGATCAGAGATATGGAGATAATCCATCAGCAAGTACAAAGGAAGAAGGAGAAGATGGCGCGGTTGGCTGATCTTCAAAGGAAGATCGATGAAGCCACTGAAGAAGTGCGTCATCTTGTCCAAGATGAACAAGATCGAAGGCCCCAACACAGGGAGCTTCGTCAAGAAGGCCTATTCAACGAGGATGCATGGTATGATGATTTTAATCATGATGCCTTTACTTTTGATGATGCTTCTCCCTTGGCATGGTATTCTTCTCTTTAGCCAGGAATTATTACGTCATGGCAGAAGCTTAAGGACATGTTGGTTACCAGCTTCCAAGGCTTTCAAACGAAGCTGGTCACAGCTCAGGCTCTGTTCCAATGTACGCAAGTCCACGAAGAATACCTTCAGGCCTATGTACGAAGGTTCTTGTGACTAAGGGCACAAGCGCCTATAGTGCCCAATGAGATTGTCATTGAGGCCATGATTAAGGGCCTTTGGCTAGGACCTATGGCTCAGTACTTCATAAGGAAGCCCCCGCAAACTCTGGAGAAGCTGCTTCAGAAGATGGATGAGTACATCCGAGCTGACAACGACTTCCGCCAAAGAAGGGAGGAAGCTTACAGATTCTCTGAAATGACCAGGGGCTTCAGAGGAAGAGTCGATCCGAGGCACGTCAGGTCAATCCACAACTCCACTCAAAGTGATGCCAAAGGAAGTCAGTCTCAGAGGTCACAATATACCTCACAGTCTTCGGGGCAACAACAAAGCTCCTTCAGGCCACCAGCTCCAAGGGGCAGAGGCGCTAGGGGCTTCGGAGGAAGGTTTGGGGATCAGCCTAGAAAGATTTATTGCATATTCTGTGGTGAGGACAAGGGCCATTGCAAGAATGTGCCATGTCACCATTTAGAAGCAAAAGGAAATAGCAGAAGCCGAAGCTCGACAGAACCAGCCGAAGTAGGTCCTACACACTGCTTCGTGTCACTCTCCTTACATACCAGAGTATGTGAACAATCATCCTATAGCTTCTGTCGCTTCGGCTAGCCATTCACAGGCCTCCTGGCCACAACTCTCGCCTCCGCCACCACTACAACTGACCTATTCCCGAAGCCAGCAGCCAGAAGGGCGTCAGCACTCTCAACAGCAATGGGAATTCAGGGAGGAATCCGAAGCTCGCACAGTCAACAGTACTGTGCTAGAATCAAAACACATCTATTGAGAGATATCCTACCTCTGAAACATTTTTATGTTCATTGTCATTTTGTTTTTAATAAGGAACAATCAATGTAAACCTAGTTTTAGTTTCTTGTAATAGCTTCGTAACTGTCAGAGTGAAATATATCTTCTCCACAGGCTCATGAAGCTCAAAAATCGCTGAAGCTCAAAAGACGTTCAAGGGAATGCAGAGCTAAAAATCGCATTGCAAGTTTCACCAAAGCTACAAAAAGTCGTTCCTAAGGAGCGCAGCGTAAGTTTGCCGAAGCTACAAAAAGTCGTTCCTAAGGGAGCGCAGTGTAAGTTTTCTGCTCAAAAGTCGTTCCAAAGGGAATGCAGAGCCAAATACCGCCGAAATATAAGGCGAAGCGCAAAAAGTCAACGCGAATACCACCGAAATAGAAGGTGAAGAAGTTCAAAAGACGTTCCTAAGGGGATGCAGAACTTACACCAAAAAAATAAGCGGTGAAGCCGAAAAATAAACGGCAAAGAGATTTTGATCGTTCCTAAGGGGACGCAGAGATTGTGTTTCAGCGTGGGTATGTGTCTTCGGCATTAGCATCATTCTCTGCATGATATCATCGCATCATATCACATAGCATCACATCATACATCGTATCACATCAATGACAATGAATGGGAAACGAAGCCGATCTTCGGAGAATGCTTTACAAAAATGAAAAGGTGCTAAGGCACAAAGTAAGCTGAGAATTACAGCTTCATCAGTTCTGATGTGGAAGAAGGGATCTATTGTTTACGAAGCATTGGTGTTTTTACGAAATTTGGATATTCTTCACGAAGTGTGGATATTCTTACGAGGCATAAAAATTCTTCTTTATGAAGCATGAAAAGAAGGGAAGGTGTTTTTTCGCCGAAGGCTCAAAAACGGTATGTATATAAAAGTTTCATGCATCGCAAAGAAGTGCATTGCAAAATAGTTTACATGTTAAATTCAAAACTATACACATCAAATGTTACAGTCTTAGTTCAATAAACGTTACATTAATCATCTAAGAACGTTTTTACAATAACTACTACTCTTCCTTCAGAACCTTCTCCGCAGCTTCGTTAAGCAATTTGTTGACGACTTCGTCAACGATAGATTCGGCTATGTTGATAATTTCTATTGCTTTCTTTGTCTCCGGATCGGCCAGGGGTCGAACGGCTTCGGTGGAGGAGGCAATTCAGCTGCGATAGAAAAAAACAATCTGTTCGAAGCCACGAAAACAAACAACGAAGCTAAAAGCCATTAAACGATACCTATCCGTCTCTCGAGTTCTGCAGCTTTTTCAGCTTTTTTCACTGCTTCTCGAGAGTCATGAATATCTTTTTCGCTCTTCTTCATTATTTCATGAGCCATTTCTCGGCCGCCATTTTCCCAAATATCAGTAAAAAATTTGCTGCCCAATAAACTTGCTTCGGCCGAGGGATCATTTGTGTCATCCGCGGAGAAGGCAGCTTCGGCCTGAGCCAAGGTTTTAACATGATTGCAGCCCGCCTTCTCCAAGATAGCTGAAACTCCTCTTGCACCAGAGAATGCACAGACATCCCCACGATCACTTAAAATTTCCTCAAAAGCTTCGGCTTCTCCGCTGATCCACTCGATAACACCCTCGGGGTCGCCTCGTATGAAGTTGTCTTCGTTTGAATAGGCGCCCACATTGGCGAAGCTAGTCTTCATCTTTTTCACGCACCCCACAGATTTTTCAAAACATCTTTCCTTGGACGCGCGAATCTCTGCAACTGTCTTTTCTAAATAATTGTTCCAATATTCGCTGGCATCTCGATTAGCTTCAGCAACAGCGCATTTTTCTTTGGCCTCAGCTAATTGTCTCCGAAGGTCTTCAATTTCACTCTTTTGGGCCTCAGCTTGAGCTTTGGAACTAGATTTGTCTTCTTTTATTTTGTTTACCAATGAAATTAATATTTTCTCTTTTTCAAGGCCTTTGTTCCTTAGTTCAATCACTTCTGAACGAAGGTTGTTCAGAGCCATTGTACACCCTTCATCTTCGATGTTTTTCTGTGCTCTGAGGGCATTGCTAAGGATCAAGCCCTGCAAGAGGAGTACAGAATTAAGTATAAACAAATGAAGTATTTCGTTTTCAAATACAAAATTGATTTTCATTCCTTTATGCTATTATATGCTAAACTGTCAGCCAATTCATGCTTTGACAATACTGAGAGGCCATCTTCTAGCTTCGAAAATCCGAAGCTTCTTCCTATCTCCCGGCTGACGGATATCTCTTTGTTATCCGGGAGACAGTACAAAAAGTCTTCTTCCCCGTTGCCATTAAACACTAATGCCCCCTTCGGGTATTTCAGTTTTTGGGCATAATGCTGAGCTTCTCGTTCTTCTTTCTTAGAAAGTACCTTTCCCGAAGCATGGCGGATGATGTAATCAATGCTCTCTTTCAAAGCTTCGGGAGTAGGAGTAGCAACCTTTTCAGGCGAAATTTGCTCTGTGGTTTTTTCCTCCGTTGCCTTTTCTTCAATTTCCGCAGGCTTTATCTCAGCGAGCTCCAAAGGCCCAGCTTTGGTACCGGCTTGGATTACTGCAGCTTCAATTTCGGCCTGCTCTGTTTCAACTTCAGTTTGCGCCTTCGAGGCTTCGACAAATTTCTTTGAAGGAGTCGAGTTCAAAGTCTTTACTGTTTCTAGCACATCTTGTACATTTGCCATCCTTCTCCTCTTAGGAGTTGCGGCAGAACTTTTTTGTGCCTTCGCCACTGTTACTTCTGACGAAGGGCTTAAAATTTCTAACATTTTTGTTCCCTCAATTATTGGCTCTTCAGCCTTATTTTTATCAGTCTTTGACTCAGCTAGCTCAGCTGAGGGTACCTTCGGCATTATAGCCGGCTCTTCAGCCTTCTGCGTAGGAGGATTGGGCTCTTTTGGTTCAGTGGCTGAAGAAGTCTCCCCGCCAAACTCAGGCACCACGGCCGGTTCAATATAGCGTGGCCGGTGGGTAAGGACCTTCATCTTTTTGCTTGTAGCCTTCGGCATAGGTTCGGCCAAGGCGGCCACAGCAGTGGCTTTCCTTTTCTTCCCTTGCCCCCATAGCGAGTAACGCTAGTCGGGATATATGAAGCCAATAGCGTCAAAACTCTGTTCAATCTCTTTTTTCCTCGACCTCCGAAGGCTGTGGACAATGCATTATCTTTTGCCTTGGAATATGATCCAAGAAGTTCATCACTTGTCACTTTGATGCATTTTAACCAGTCATCGTTTGGTTCGTCGAATTTATCCCCATATCTGAAGGTGTACTTCAGCCGAACCAGCTCACCTTCGCTGGATTCGGCAACAGTTTCCTTCGGCATGTCCCAGTTCTCTACAAGTGGCCATACTCTGAAGGCTATATGCTCTTGGATTAAATCGCTTGTACCAATGAAAAAGCAGACAGTACCAAATGCCTTCTGGCATGCTTCGGCGGCTTCGTCAATCTCAACCTTCGGCCTTCAGAGGCCGAAGCGGGACCAAATGGGACGCATAATAACCTCCTTAACATCCTCCCTTGCTACCAAGTCGTTCTTCACATAAAACCATTCCTCCATCCAATTTCCTGGCCATCTTTTCCGAAATGTTGGCACTGGGTAGCTTGAGTTGGGACGGGTGATAAATTCATAACAACCGAAGTTGTTGTGATATTGTTCTTTTCCTATGGCCTTTGTTTCATACATAAGTTCGTGCATGCTGCAGAAGCATTTTGCGCTTGGGTCTATACCTTGGCTCCTTGCTGCCCAGACGAAGACTCCCATCCTCAATATGGCTTTGGGGGTCAGTTGATGAAGGAAAATTTGGAAGGTTTTCAACACTTCAACTACAAACCTGCTCAGTGGGAACCGAAGCCCAGCTTTAAAGAAGCTTCGGAAGATCACAACTTCATTCTCCTCAGGCGCAGGAGTGTTATTATCTTCACCAGCCCTCACAATAGATATATCTCAAAAGTACCTCCCCCCATGCTCTCAAGGTGACTTTGCTTGATGGTCGACTTTCCGAAAATTGTATGGCTTGGCCTCCACGGTCGATCTCCGGAATCTTCACCCCCACTTTCTGCATCATAGTTGTCACTATCACCAGTATCTTCAGACATGCCCTCCAATATCTCTTTCGTAATCTTCTCTGTATTTGATTTTGCCATTGATTCTAAAAACCCAGCTATATAAGGATTCACAGCCTTCTTCTGTTCAAAGAGCTTCTCCTCTTCGGTTAGCTTCATCTCAGCAACAACCTTCTTGTCTTGAGACATCTTTTCTTTGGAAATGATGAAAACGTGTCCTTCAAACCGAAGCTTAGAAAGCTTGAGAAACTAGCAAGCGTTGGTGAGCAAGAGCTATAAAATTGAGAAAACAAAGCAAATGGCACAAGCAGCGTATCAAATATGGTTGGTGCAAGTCCTTATTTATACGCTCGGCACGCCCTGAATTGGAGGGTCCTGTCTGTCATTGACTGTTGCTAATCTAGCAAAGGGAAGGTGTTTTTTCAGACCTTCGGCTTAAGGCCTTCGTCCATGTCGTAGTCTGAATTCGTTAATCTTAAACAAATTAATACTGCGAGGGGCTACTGTTGGGGGCCTTCGTCCTCTGAAGGTCCTCAAAAACGTAATATAACAATGTCTTCCAAGCATGGTTTATAGACAGGTACCTTCGGATTCAGGATTAAAGACATATACGATAAGAAGGGCATAATCGTGACGAAGGTTGCCGTTGCTTCGAAGCTATGCACAAGGGAGCTTCAGCTTAATCGCGGGAAAAGGAACCGACTTAAAGGGGAAAAGGCTATCCAGTCCTCATAGATTTTTCCATAAGCCAATAGTAAATGTAAAGGGCATGACTGTAATTTCTCATAGGTTGTGTCCTGTGCCTATAAATAGGTGAACAGTACCCCCGTACTGTTCATGCTGACCTGTATTTGCTCGTGCATCACTCTTGTACTTTTACCTTCTGTCAAGCCGAAGGTACTTTTGTAATTCCTTATCATTTCTATTTTTCCATGATAATAAAGTGGGAATGAGTTGATAATGTTATATAATTGTTCATGTTATCTCTTATATTTCATATGTTTCTCCATTTATTAACATATACCGCGATAATGAAGGTATGTCCTTCATGACCTTCGTCTAAAGATCATTATATCCTAAGGGAAATAATGTTTCGAAGGACGAAGGGCAATAACATTTAATATTTGTATGTTGCCTTGTTCTTAACTCATAGCATTTGAGAACAAGTCCCCAACATGGACGTTCAGAAGAACGTGTTTCAAAGCATAATTGGCACCTTGCTAGACATAAAGGGCAAAACAAAAGAAGGGCTCAATTCACGCATGGACTTGGTAAATTTAGGCATAAAAAAGGAACTACATCTTGTTCTTCAAGAAAATGGGAAGTACCATCTCCCGGCAGCAAGCTACAATCTTAACGTAGATGAGAAACATGTTATGTGTGTTTGGCTCAAGAATTTGAGAGTCCCATCCAGATTCTGCTCTAGCATATGGAGTATTGTGTCAATGAAAGACCTGACGGTCACCAACTACAACTCACATGATTGTCATGTCATGTTGACTACATTCCTACCTATTGCCATCACGGCTATAAATCCTTTGTTTTTAAAGATAACAATCACACGGTTGTGCTACTTTTTTAATAGAATTTCACAAAAGGTAATTGACCGTGATGAGTTGGCATCTCTTTAGGAATTCACAGTGGAGACAATATCATAGTTTGAGATGTGTTTCCCTCCATTGTTCTTTGATATTATGGTGCACCTTGTGGTGCACTTGGTAGCACAAATAGAGGCATTGGGTCCTATGTACTTGCATGAAATGTGGACGTATGAGCGTTTCATGTCAATATTGAATGACTATGTATCAAGTCGTGCTCGTCCCGAGGCATCCATGATAGAGGGGTACTGTACCGAAGAGGCCATTGAGTCCGGAGGTCCATTTTGCAATAGTATCCTAAAAGACCAGGTTGGAATAGGTTTTCCTCCGTCACGACACGAGGGTAGACTGTATGGAAGTGGTAGGATGGGACAGAAATCCTTCATCCCACCGGATTACAATACAGTACTTGAGGCACATCACAACATCCTACATCAGCTAGCGATAATGGAGCCATTTATCCAATAACACATCAATGAGCTTCACGAGCAAAATCCTGGTCAAACAGATGATTGGGTAATGAAGCAACATAAGCAGCGGTTCAACACATGGCTAATTGTGAAGGACATTCCACACGGAGATACAATAGAAGAACAAACCATCAAGGGGGTGGCATCTGGACCATCACGCCAGGTCACGACATGGCAAACCTATGACATTAGTGGATTTACATTTTGTACCAAGTCCAAGGACAAAAGGAGCATATCACAAAACAGCGGTGTTCGATGCGAGGCCATAGACGATGAAACTGGTGAGACTATTACATATTTTGGCTTTATTGAGGACATATGGGAACTAGACTATGCTACATTTAATATCTCAGTTTTAAGATGTCAATGGGTTGAAGACTAACATGTCACGATAGACATTTGGTGTGAGAGTTCTTGATCTAAGTAAGGTAGGTTACAAAGATGACCCATGGATCCTTGCTAATCGTGCTGTACAGGTCTTCTATGCTAAACAGATCATTTCTAACAATGAGAAGAAAAGCAACAACAAATCGAAGCATGTAGTTTTTCCTAGAAAACAACAAGCTATAGGAGTTGATGGTGTATCTGATATGGAGAATTTTAACCAATTCAACGACATGTCTCTTTTCATAGACCATCCAACCAAGATAAGGAACATTGAGCGAAGCACCCACGTAAATTATTGCCCTAGGTACGTCATGATGGACAAGGCAGAATAATAGCTCCCTAGATTATAAACTTGTCTTGTAATTGATTATTGTTAGGACCATGTCTACTATAAGTTCGAGATCAATATATATATTTCTTCATAGTCTTAATTCACATTTCGTGGCCAAGGAAAGATGTTTGTGACGGAACCTCCCAAGGTATTAGGCCCACCTACAGTTGTCATTGTCCTAAGGACCTTAGACAACCCTGTAGATGCACATAATCACTCGACAAGTTTGGTACTATATCTTCATCGTTTCTCCCAAGAGCGCTTCACCCGTCACGAAGATATTACATCACATCGGAGTAAAGAATAAGCGGAAGCAAATTACAATAACTTAATTTACATTCATCCAATATATAGAGAGAGTATTATTATTATTACAATACCAGGGTATTATGAGTGCATAAAGTATTATTATTATTACAGACTCGGGAGGCAAAACACCCTCCCGCACAAAAGATTATTGTTTTAAAAGTGGGAGGCCAACATCCTCCCGCGACTGACTTCACTGCTAGGGCTCATCCTTGGTTACCACCTTTGAACAAAAACAACAAAAGTTTGTTGTTTCCTCACCTACAACAACATGGGTTCGAAAACCCTGAGTACGGAGTGTACTTTCGCAAGTCTTACCCGACAAAAGAAAAGACTCTCAAGGATATGCTGGCTTGAGGGAGTCAAGGTAAGGCTATTCAAGATTCAAAGACTCTGTTTGCAGAAATGCTTACTAACAGAGGATCCTTAAAAATCCAGTTTTATTATCAAGTTAAGTCATTACCTGTAGCTAGAGTTCTTTCTAACCTAGTTCAAGCACTTGATCTGCACTAACCATCTTTTATCACCCTTTTACTTTACTGGATTGCTATGTGTAAGTTAGTGACCAAGTCTTCATATCCAAGAAGTAACGACGATCCGAATCGATTAATACCTAGCTGGGGATCTCCAATCACACGACATATGTAGCACTTAACCCTTGCATATGTCAACTCGCCACCGAGTTTCTTAAGACCAAACTGGGTTCACGCCAACCGAGAGCACAGATACACCACCGTCCAGCCTCTTGCCTCGGAGGGTACACGCTACTCTCGCCATCTCTCCACTCCCATTGCGTGTTGGCCTTCCTAGTATTAGTTTGCCCGAGGCAAAGCTCTACCCATGACGAGGCATGTGACCAGTTAAAGGGTCCTTGATCATCAGACCTACATCGACACGGTCCTTAATCGACTCAGACGGAGACACTACACCGAGACTCTCTTCTCGTGCAAGTCACCCGCCCGGTCTCAGCTTTATCATTTTAAATCCCAAAGTTTGGTACCTGGCAGAGGTACACCTTATCCGATGTTGAACCCATCATGGCCATGATGGATCCACCATCATGTTTTATTTTTGAAAATATCCCATTCCATCTGAAGCATCATCTTTGGTTTAAAACAAACCTTTTTATTTTGTAAAGCAAGACTAAGCATCAGAAAACTTTTTAATAAAACATGTAATTAAGGAATGGTAAACAGTTCCAAGGAAGGAAATGCATCAATTGGTTTAGCACCCAACTCCTATAACCTAATGCATCATTCAAGTGATAAATAGTTTAAAATCACATGGAAAAAGGTAAATGCACCGGGGCTTGCCTTGTGTTGTAGGGGAGTCAGGATCTGTTCCACAGATATCAAAATAAAAACAATTCCGGGCAGGTGGGGTTTTAGTTGGTGGTGCAGTCTCTTCTTCTTCGACACTTACTTCTTCTTTGTTTTCTATACATAACCATACATATACATGAATGCTCATGTGATGCTGTGAATATGCAATTATAATAGAGATATATAAAGTTGTATCTTGAATACAACTTTCCTTCACGGTACATCTAAGTTACTAGAGTTTTCTAGGTCAACACCCTAGTAAGGTTAGGCAATTTTATTCTAAGAAACTAGGGTTTCAAGGTTTTGGGATCAAACAATGTCCAATACATGTCAAACCTCACCCAAGGGTTCTAATGATCAACTTAAGCCTACCCAAAAAGTTGGATGATTTTTGGAGTTATCAAATAATTTCTAAAATTCTAAAAGTCTAGGTTTAGTCCTTTTTAAATACTAAATAATTCATGGTTGGGGCTAAAAATCTTGGAACTATTTTTATTAAATATTAGAGGAATTTAGGAGTCTAGTAAAATTGGTCTCATATTTTTATCATTTTCTAGAATTTTCTACAAATTCCCTAAGCCTGGTAGAAAAAGAAATAGAGAAATAATGAATAGTAACGGGCTCAAACCAGCCCGAGCCGACCCATGAACAGGGAAACGCGCCCGCAGTGTCAGCTTTGCACAGAGGACCCTGACTGTTTGAATAACTAATTAAGGATCCTCGCACTATTCCCATGTGTCTTTGACATTCGCAGTTTGACCCCTCCATTTCTATTTCTTCACAGTGCCGGGTCCACGACGGTGGACGGCGACGAGCAAGTCTCCGCCGAGCCTGTACCAGCTGGAATACGCAAAGGCTAAGCTTCATACTTGATCAACATCGAATTCCACCTTGGGTGACCTTAATCCTTCTAACAATTGCGAAGTTCTAGCTCAAAATCTCTCTGTCCACGGTGATAGCGCAAACTGAGGACAACCCGAGGTGTTCCCGGCGATCTAACGTGGTCTAGTTCAATTGGGTGGGCCGTTAAGCATCCATAGCACCCAAGGCCACTGAAACAAGGGCAAGGAGGGTATGAATGTGATGAGGACATCACTTCTATACATACAATGAATGGACCGATAACACGATCTCGTGCACGACAGCTAAATCTCTAGGTACATTCTACCCTAGTCAATTGTGTTTCAGAGCTTACGCTTGGGGCCATGGATGTTTGAGGATTAGGAACCTTGGAGAGGACCAAAAAGGACTTGGGAAATGCCTAGGTGTTGAGGAGGAGCAGCAAGGGCGTCCACAACAGGAAGAAGATCAAGTTCGAGTCAGTTGCGACTCCATCTCGGGTTCCAAGACCAGTCTGCACTAAAATGGACGCCCAAGATAAATCCGGACTTCGATTGCGACGGACTGGATATGGTTGGAAAGATAACGAGATTATCTAACCAACCCAACTGGTTCCACCCTAAAATTCATCCGGAGTCAACGGGAATCGTCGAAACAAGTCAGCATTCAGATTCTATTTTGGTGCTGCGACACCGTCTGTTGGGCCATGTATCGCGTCGGAGCCCATTAGGGGCGAGTCCAGGGGTCACGCACGCCCTAATACTCTATTTATTCAGTAGCCGCCGCCACATTTAGGTTTGGGTTTTGCTTAGATCAATTTTGTCATCGAACAGTATTGTCGTCATCGGTTTATGAGACCCCATCCCGTAATCAATACAATTTTGGTTGCGTTTCTTTCCTGTTCTTGCTTGTGTTCTTGATTGCGCTTGCAGGGATAAGCCTTCGTGGTGAGGTCATTCGTGTGTCACGGGTGATAACCAACGGAGCCGTGGTGTAGTGATTGCGAGGAACCGTTCGCTTGGAGCCTTGGATCATCAACGTCGAGATCTCCACTCAATCAAGTTATCGTATCTCACGGAAGATCAGACCGCGTCTACTATCAATTGGTATCAGATTTCCAGGTTGCCCGGGAGGTATAATTCTACCTTTAGATTAGTTTTGTTTCGTCCCATAGTCCACGAAAAGCCAAAAAAAATTATGATCAGTTTATTCCGACCTAAAACCATCGCCTTAGCCTTTGCACAATTCAGTTTTAGAGTCCGCAGTTCTGAGTTCGTGTTCTTGTTGAGTTTGGTTGTTGGATTAGATTTGTTTTGGTTCAGTTTGATTGTGTCCATCCGCTTCCATCCTACAAAACCGACTCTATCTACAAAACAGATCCTATCTCTACAACCGACCCTATCCACAAAACAGATCCTATCTCTACAATCGATCCTATCCACAAAATAGATCCTATCTCTACAACCGACCCTATCCACAAAATAGATTCTATCTATAAAACCAACCATATCCACAAAACAGATCCTATATCTAAACCGACCATATCCAGAAAACAAATCCTATCTCTAAAACTGACCGTGTGCACCATAGCCGCCGCTTCGGTTCCTGCCGATTTGTGCCTTTGAAAACCATAACTTGAGGTACCTTCCATAAAACGGGCATAACTTTTCGCTCGGTGCTCTGTTTGAGCTCAAATTTTTACAGCAGATTCCTGACTCCATTCTGGGGTGACCCAAACTGTCCTACGACCTTTTTGGTTCAGTCAAAAAAATTTAAAAAAAAATCGAGAAATAATTTAAAAAATTGTTTAAGTGTTTTCAGGAATTTTAGAGATTCTTTGTGAATTTCTCTAGGCCACAATACAACTCTGTATCAAGTGAAATTTTGTGTGCTTCTATCCTTTGTATTTTTGGATCAGTGGTAAAAATATTCAGAATATTTCGAGCTCTTTTGATGGTACTCCTTTTGAAACGCGCTTTGATTTCTACTAGTGCTGAAAAATCTGCCCTATTTACAGAACTGCCATTCCCACTAGATACTTGTACCTCCTTTCTTGTGCTTTGGTCCAACTGTTCTATTACATTTTCTAGGCCAGCAACTAGGACGAGTACTTGGAACACTTATTCAGCATTGGTATCTGTTACTGACTTGTGTGCCACATATATATATATATTTAGTCAGCGGTCCCATAGCTCCAATTTTCTCTCGAGCAGAACAGATACTCCTTTGCAATCACACCCACGCTCGTTAGATAGTCACACTGGTCACCGTTTGCCACCTGCAGTGCTCGTAAGAACGTTGTAAGAGCGGGGTAAGACGCTTCATAATTTGTATTCCACCACCTCCACCACCACCCTGAGAGATAGTTGTAGGGTTCACATTGTTTGTTGCCTTTTTGTCTCTATTTTGTGCTAACAATGACAGGACCAAAGAATCAAATGGACAAGGACAAGGGGCCTAAGCTTAACGACGATGAGTGTGTCTCTCAGATGGAATTGAAGGAGATGATGCTCGCGATGACTGAAGATTTTAAAAAATACCAGGACTCTGCGACGACATCCTATGAGCACCTTGATCAACGAGTTGATGAAATTGTTACACGCATGGACATACTAGAGGCTCATCCCCCACCAACAACTCCAGCCCCATCTCACTCTCTTGTGGACGACGACGATGATGACGACGATGTTTATGCACCGCTGCCACAACGCCTCGCACGTAATAGACAAGATATGGGAGGTAATGGTAGACGTCGTCATCATAATCCTCAACCAGACCATGATCCATTTGCTAAAATTAAGTTCTCTATTCCACCGTTCATGGGTTCTTATGATGCTGAAGCTTACTTTGACTGGGAGATGACGGTAGAACAAAAATTTAATTCCCATCTTGTTCCTGAGCAGCATAGGGTTAGACAAGCCACTAGTGAATTTAGAGATTTTGCTATCATTTGGTGGAATGAACTTGTTAACACACGTGCTGCACCACAAACATGGAATGCGTTAAAAGAGGAGATGCGAGCTCGCTTTGTTCCCCCTTCTTATAGACGTGATCTTCGAAAAAAATTGCAACGCTTAGATCAGGGAGACATGTCGGTACAGGAATACTACCAAGAGCTTCAGAAAGGTATGCTACGATGTGGGGTAGTTGAGGACCCGGAGGATCAAATGGTTAGGTTTTATGGGGGATTGAGGCAGGAGATTCAGGATATTTTTGATTATAAAGAATATCATTCTATACAACGCTTGTTCCATCTTTCTATGTTGGCAGAAAAAGAATTGCAGGGTCGTCAACAGCGGAGGAGCAGCACTTTCGCGCCACACCAGCCACCGGCGCCAGCCAAGGCGTCATCCTCTTCGGGCGTACGGACGTCCACATCTTCCTCCACTAGCGGCACACGCAGCACCACACCTTCGGCATCACAGGGACACGACAATAGCAAGTCCTTGGTGCCTTCGGGTGTTGCAGCAAAACCTGCTACGACCACCTCTTCCACAGGCCGCTCCTCCGACATCAAGTGCCACCGCTGCCAGGGACTTGGCCATATTGAGCGAGATTGCCCCAGCAAACGGGCATACATTGCTACTGGTGATGGTGGATATGTTAGTGCTTCTGATGTTGAAGATGAAGATACTGTTGGAGCTAACATTGCAGAGAGTTATGATGGTGATGAAGAGGTTCTTGGTACAACAGCGACGAACACCTATAAGGCCTTGATTGTGCAAAGAGCTTTGAGTGCCATGGCTAGTGACAACGACAACAGACAGCGCCACAACCTCTTCAACATGTTCCTCATCGTCAAGGACTGTCGTGTACATACCATCATTGATGGTGGTAGCTGCAACAACTTGGTGAACGTTGAGTTGGTCAAGAAACTTGGCTTGACCACACGAGAGCATCCCCACCCTTATCACATTCAATTGTTTAACAACAGCGGTAAGTTCAAGGTAACAAAAACAGCAAGGGTGCATTTTTCTATTGGCTCTTACCATGACTTTGCTGATTTCGATGTGGTGAGTATGGATGCTTGCTCTTTTTTACTGGGACGTCCTTGGGAGTTTGATACTGATGCTATTCACCATGGTAGATCTAATAAATATACTTTCATGCATAAGGGAAAGAAAATTGTGTTGCTTCCTATGACTCCCACTGAAATGGTCCACTTAGAACATGAGAAAAAGATTAATGCTAAGCAAAAATGTGTTTTGAACTCTGAAAATCAGCAACCTATTAAGTTAAAAACTCCTACTTTGCTAGCCAGTAAATCTGATCTTGATGAGTTACATGCCTCTGTTGGACTTTGCTATGCCTTAGTGTGCAAAAATGTTTTCTATTCCATTGATGATACGTCTATTGCTTTGCCACCGGCTATTGCTAACCTTTTGCAAGAGTATATGGATGTGTTTCCCTATGAGATACCCCCTAGATTACCACCTGAGTTGCCTCCAGATTTTCGGGTTAGTTCCACCTTTAACATTTCAGATTTGAAGCCATATATGGGTGACGAAGATGAGATCGAGTCGAGGACGACTCCAATTCAAGAGGAGTAGGATGATGAGGACATCACTTCTATACATACAATGGAATGAACCGATAACACGATCTCGTGCACGACAACTAAATCTCCAGGTACATTCTACCCTAGTCAATTGTGTTTCAGAGCTTACGCTTGGGGCCATGGATGTTTTGAGGATTAGGAACCTTGGAGAGGACCAGCAAAGACTTGGGAAATGCCTAGGTGTTGAGGAGGAGCAGCAAGGGCGTCCACAACAGGAAGGAGATCAAGTTCGAGTCAGCTGCGACTCCATCTCGGGTTCCAAGATCAGTCTGCACTAAAATGGACGCCCAAGATGCATCCGGACTTCGATTGCGACGGACTGGATATGGTTGGAAAGATAACGAGATTGTCTAACAAACCCAACTGGTTCCACCCTAAAATTCATCCGGAGCCAACAGGAATCGTCGAAACAAGTCAGCGTTCAGATTCTATTTTGATGCTGCGACACCGTCTGTTGGGCCGTTGGGCCGTGTATCGCGTCAGAGACCATTAGGGGCGAGTCCAGGGGTCACGCACGCCCTAATACTCTATTTATTCAGTAGCCGCCGCCACATTTAGGTTTGGGTTTTGCTTAGATCAATTCTGTCATCGAACAGTATCGCCGTCATCGGTTTGTGAGACCCCATCCCGTAATCAATACAATTTTGGTTGCGTTTCTTTCCTGTTCTTGCTTGTGTTCTTGATTGCGCTTGCAGAGATAAGCCTTCATGGCGAGGTCATTCGTGTGTCACGGGTGATAACCAACGGAGCCGTGGTGTAGTGATTGCGAGGAACCATTCGCTCGGAGCCTTGGATCATCAACGTCGAGATCTCCACTCAATCAAGTTATCGTATCTCACGGAAGATCGGGCCATGTCTACTATCAGAACGGACTTGGGAACGGCGGTCCACAACGTGGTGACTCACGGCAGTGCGGAGAACCGAAATGGGGGAAATGGGAAATTGGGAAGCTCTAGTAGATGATTCGAGGCAAGGGTTGGTGCGTTGGATGCGTGAATACCTAGCAGAACTCACTGGGGCATTTATTTATAGTGTCCATCAGTCATGGCGCCCAATTTGAAGAAATTGCGCTTGCGGCCGAGAGAGAGGGGTGAGTCATCGCGGCGATCTACTGTGGCGGTCACTGGGTAAGAAGCTACGACGGTCACTAGTGAGCTATTACGGCTAACAACGTCGTGGTGAAAGGGTCATGGCATGGCGCGGTCACGGCGAACGACGTACACCTCGACGACGGCCGCTCGGCCACGTCGCCGGCAAGTGGAAATTTCAAAACAAACTACTCTCACAAATCTTGTAGGGTTGTCATCAATCACCAAAAAGGGGGAGATTGAAAGCATCTAGGCCCCTGGTTGGTTTTACTGATTAATGACAACGTAATGTTATATGTGACTAACGTGTGTTTTGCAGAGACAAATGGTAAGATAGGTCGCATTACAGGTAGAAGTACTACAACAGTGAAAACAATCCCGGAGATAAGAACTCGAAGCGATGGCTAAAGCGACGAATCACAAAGTGAAGGTCTACGTAGTCCGAGTGTCAAGGAGTTGCAGACACTCGTGATTTAGTTAGGTCTTTTATTTTATTTTAGCCGTACTATAAAGAGGGGTTGTCGATGAGTAGTTTGACCAAGAGAGTTCTAGTGTAGTGTTGGTGCATATTCACACTCACATATAGTGCTAGATGACACTCTAGAACATACTCACAAGTTAGAACGAAAACCGATTTGAAAAACAGCAGAAAATAGAAAATAGGGTTTCTGACTTTGGGGCACTGGACTGTCCTGTGTGCACCGGACTGTCCGGTGCACCCTCTGCCAGGTGGAACCAGGCTGGCCCAGGGGAAGGGTTTCCCCACGCAGAAACCCGAGAGCGCAAGGTTCCCGAGTGGATTTTTAGTGGCGCACCGGACAGCGCACCGGACAGTGCACTAGACTGTCCGGTGTGCACCGAACAGTGACTGTTCACTGTCCGGTGTGCCATCAGCCCAACGGCTTGCTGTCAGAACTAGCCGTTGGAGTCGATCGTTGGCGCACCGGTGGCGCACCGGACTGTCCGGTGCGCCCATGCGCAGAACATTGCCTGTAGCGGCTAGTTGGTGGGTGAGGGCTATTTATACCCCCTCCACCCACCATATTCAATTTCTTGCTGCCCACATTAATTCCTGCACATTGGTAGAGCATAGCAAGCACCAAAAGCCTAGTGAGGTGATTAGAGAATCTTAATCCCGCATTTGGACCTCATTGGCGCTAGTGAGAGCCACCTAGAGCACACACCACTTGCATTAGGCTTCTCTTGGTCAAGCGAAAGTCAATGGATTGTTACTCTAGGTGATCGGCATCACCTAGACGGCTTGGTGGCGTTGGGAGCTCGGTGATCACCGTGGATATCTTGTTGGTGACCTGACTCAAGTTTGTAAGCGGTCGTGAGGGATCCACCGCGCCGGAGTGGCAAAGGATCATCTCGTAGTGAGCACTTGGTTCTTGCAAGGACCAAGGGGGAGCGATACCCTTGCGCAGGTGCTCCAACGAGGACTAGTGGAGAGTGCCGACTCTTCGATACCTCAGGAAAAAATGGAGGAGTCTTCTAAACCTTGCTTTACATTCCGCACTTAATTCAAGCATTTTACATTGTGTATTTGTTTAGCAAGTATTTGAAGTATTGTCTTAGCATTGTTGTATTTCTAGTATTATTCTCTTAGTGCTAGTTGTTTGGGTGAAGTTGGGCTCTTGCTTAGGTTTTAATTAGTTTTGATTTTTAGAAAAGCCCAATTCACCCCCCTCTTGGGCATCGTGATCCTTTCAGGCCCCCAATATATATATATATATACATATAACCACTTGAACAATATCATCAACATGAAGCTCAACCACTTGAGCACAATAGGGAAACACAATTTATTTTCATCTTCAAGTTCAATTAACATGTGAGGGTCCAGGCTGCTCATAATCGTGAGCACGGCTGATATATCAGTTTTACACTCTACAGAGGTGGCACAACTTACCCATAAGCCGTGTAGCCCCTCTAGCCTGGGTCGGCCAAACCCGTATTCACTTCTGAGGTGAATGGCTAGGGATCCACTATGAGGCTTTCATAGAATACACTTATTACAAAGCAACATGCTAAGATTTCCACGTCAGTATTGGTGACCCTCTGGGCGAGCTTTCCACTATGAGGCTAAGATATTTTTTGGACTGTGATTACTTGAGAATCAGACTTCAGTATTGCCCTTCTTACTCCCGTTGCCCTAGTTTCTGAAGCCCTAATAATGCTGCTTCATATTCTACAATATTATTTGTACACTGGAAATCAAGTATGGTCACGCAACTGGTTCTTATTTTTGATGGGGAGATTAAAACTGTCGTGCACCTGCACCGAAGGTTACTCATGACCCATCACAGAATACTGTCCAAACTTCTTCATCTTTCATTCTCTATTCGTTGTGAGCCCCTGGCATCCAATCAGCAATGAAATCTGCCAATGCCTGATACTGGATTGAGGATTGATGAACGAAGTCAATAGTGAACTCATTGAGTTCTACAGCCCACTTTCCAACCCTTCCTGTGGCTTCTAAATTTCTTATAATACCCTTCAAGGGTTGGGACGAAGGTACTACTATGTGATAGGACTAAAAATAGTGCTGAAGCTTTCTGCAGGCCATTAACACGACATAGAGCACCTTCTCCAATTATGTGTAGTTTTTCTTGGACGGACTGTGATAGGTACCGAATTATATTCGGTACTAGGGTGGCCCGATCCTCACGACAGTAGATTGATGAATAGGATGGTTAGATATAAAGGTAACAGAATAACAAGGTAAATTTGCTGAAGAACAGTGGGTAACTTACTTTATACCTGACCAAGGTCGGAAGTGACCAAGCGATGGGGAGAAAGACACCAAAACCGTGTAGACTTTGACTTGATCTCTGAACGACCGCAGAACCACAACCGGAGCTAATCCACACAATGCGAGGCAGCCGTACTGGAACTCGCAAGGCACGGACTAGTGGATCCAAGAGGAATCTCTTCATAAGTCTAGGAGAACAAGGAAGAATAGGGGTAGAGTAAACACTCAACAGCTCGGCTGCAGTAATCACTTGGATTATCAAATAATGAAAGGTTATCAAAATTTGTTTTACATCATAGACATAGGGGGTATTTATACTAGCTACAACCAGACTTAGATAGGTACAAACACGAAAAGAAAATATTTTTACGTGCTAATGTGAAGGGGCCTGTTCGGGAGATCTCTAGAGCTGAATTCCGCTTGGTTGTTTGACTTATGCTCAGCCTTCAGTATTTTGATAATAATTTCTCCTAGGAATCTCCAAATGGTGTGGGGCTGGATGCGTTAGAAAGCTAACTTGATAAGCTTTCTAACCATGTATAGTATGCCTAATGAAACTTCGTAGAATGATGTAGTTTAATACTGAAACTTGGTCATCAAGCAGACTATTGACCTTCTGACCAGTTAGCACTAAAGTAGGTCGATTGCCTTGTTGGGAGATCCGATTAAGTCAGTCTTAGAAGCATTGGAAACTAGGCTTCAATAGCTTTCCAAAATGTACTTATGGGCATTCATAGTTTTTGGGAATCAAAATATATGACTGATTCTTCTGGATGGTTCTTGTCACACCCGGTTTTAGAAGTCTCCTACCACGGCTTCATCTTCTCCTAAGCGGTGGTTGCAATGCTGACAACCTGGGGATGGGGGGGGGGTTGGTGTGTAGAGCAAGGGTGAGTACACATCAACATACTCAGCAAGTATCCTTTTTGGCTGTAGTGGACTAGCTTTATGTGGGGGTAAGTCAAGCAGTTCCTTTTAGTTGGTCAGATTATTATTACTATTATATAAAGCCAAGTTTTAGAATTAACCCACGTCATTAACCCAAGTGTACTCCTTTCCAAACGGAAAGAGTACCACTTACCATTACCAGAGCCAATACCAAGAACCATCGATCTCATTACCACCTGCAAATCCGAACATCTCTAATCAAGTACCACTAATCACTGGAGCTTCCTTGGCCGCTCATAACCGCGAGCACGGCTGATATATCAGTTTTCAAACACTCTGCAGAGGTTGTGCACTTTACCCACAAGCCGTGATTCCCTTTCTGCCCGGAGAGAGCTACTCCTCATTGACCACTACCTAGGTGGCCCAGCAGGGCATCACTACGTAGCCTTTACAAAGATTCCCCGAGGCTGTAGCCGCCCGTTAGGTTTCCTAAATGCATCGCACTCCTCCCCAAGGGGCGAACCCAAGCTTGGCAGAGCGAGCCGCATACACCGAGCCCCATTGATGGCACAACGGCTAAGCGAACTACACCCCGGATCCTCTAATTATTCAGCTAAGGGCACCCCATTCCACCCTCATGGTTGCACTGTTTTCCCGGGCGGTCATCCAACGAACAGGTCCTTACGGAGAGGCACTCGAGAAACCGCTCGAGCCCCCTGGAAGACCACAAGTATAACATCATAAAAAAGAAGGGAAAACAGCGTATCATTGATAATTCTCATCATGTTCATTGATTAGAGTTGAGCAATAGCATAAAGCTAAACAATAATAATCCAACTCAGATAGGTAAACAAGGACATGGATAACAAAAGCTAGTCAATCCTTAGGTATAATTGTGAAATGCGGGAGGTGAATTAAAGAATGTATATGACATAGATAGGTCAAGGGACACTTGCCTCCACCAAACGATTGCTGCTCAGGGGCTTCTCCTGCGAGTTCTTCAGGCTCCTCAACCGGATCGTTCTCTATGCGAGCGCAAACATACATACATCCACACATGTAATACAAAAGAACAGTACACCATACAATAGGATGCAATAAATAAACAGACGTTCCACGCGGGCTCGCAATTACGGTTAAGAGAGAAAGAGGAAAAGACAGTCGAGAATCGATCACGTTACATTATTATAAATTAAACCACTCGTTCAATTGAAGGGCATTAATGTGGACACTACGTTTAGCATAAAGTAAAGTCACGTTTCATGTCTAATCATTGTAAGCGGTTGAAGATAAATTAAAAGGATTGTCGTGCGGCGAGACGCGCGACATAGCACTTTAAATTGAATTAAGAAATCAACGACTCGTCGCGCGACCGAGTGCACAACGAGACACTTGCATTAATTATAAAGAGACGTTAAGCTTCGCGCGACGAAACGCACGACGGCATACGTCAACTGAACTGAGTTTAAAGTGGAACGTCGCGTGACTACACGCGCGACGTCACACATTAAACAACCTGAAATTAAAATGGATCGTCGCGCGACGAAGCGCGCGACGCAGCACATTAATAGGATCTGAAATTAGACATATTCATCACGCGACGAAGCACACTAACTTACGGAGTTTGAAATTAACTACAAACCCAAAAATAATCACCACGCACGTGGGTTTGCGCACGCGGGAACGCGTTAGGGGGGTAAACGAGGCCACGCGAATCGCGCCGGGGCTGGGACGCCGCGCGCAGGGGGCTGCGCGCCGGGGACAGGGGACCGTGCCGAGGGGCCGGGACACCGCGTCGGGGCCGGGGAGGCCGCGCCGGGGCTGGGCCGCCGCGGGGGAAGGGGAGGGGCGGGCGCTGCCGCGCCACCGCAGGGAAGGGGATGGGCGGGTCGTCGCGCCGCGCGGGGAAGGGGGAGGGGCGGGCCGCCGCGCCGCCGCGCAGGGGGCCAGGACGGGGGCGCGTCGCACCGGGGAGGGGAGGGGCGGGCCGCCGCGCCGCGGGGGAGCAGAGGCGCGCCGCCGCGCAGCGACGAGTGCGCGCAGGGGAAAGAAGAGGGGGCGCGCGTAGGGGGGGGGAGAAGAGGAGGGAGAGGGAGAGAGGGAGAGAGAGGATAAGGGAGGGGAGGGTAGCTCACCTCAGGGTCCAAATTCCGGTGATCGCCGTCTCCAATCCCTAGGGCACCACGGGGAGAGAGAGGTGGGAAAGGGAGAGGGAGGTTGCTGCGCGGGAAATCCAAATGAGAGAGGGAGAGGAGGAGGGGGCGCATGGGGAGGGGGGGTGGGGCGCCGGGGGCGCGCGGGCCGGACTGGGCCGGAACGGGCCGGGCTGGGCTAGACTGGGTTGGGCCGGGCCACTTCGCGAATCGAAACCCACGACACGCACAACCATTAAACAAAATCCAATTGCGAACCGAAATCCAAAACAGAACGAGACGAACACGTGACATCAGACAAAGAAATGCGTTTCGGCATGATGCAACACCCATGACACTTAGGTTTTGTTCATACACGACACAGACACCTGTCACCATACTAGTTTGAAATTGGGAAAAAAGAGGCGAAACGGGAAGAGAAAAGAGAGTAACGCCCGAATTTGGTGAGAGAAAAGAAGAAAAAATTCTACCCCCAAATTCAGGGCGTTACAAACCTACCCCCCTTAAAAGAATCTCGCCCTCGAGATTCAGGGTTGGCTAGCAAAGAGCTCAGGGTATTTAGCCATCAGATCATCTTCACGCTCCCAGGTTGCTTCTTGCTCAGAGTGATGATTCCATCTGACTTTGCACATTCTGATGGTCTTCCTTCGGGTGACTCTGTCTACAGTCTCAAGGATCTGTGCTGGTTTCTCCGTGTAGGTCAAGTCCTCCTGGACAACCTTCCACTCGCAACTGCTCTTCTGGCACACACAATCACTTCTTCAACTGAGACACATGAAAGACATCATGCACAGCAGACAAATTTTCTGGCAGACTGAGCTGATAGGCCACTTCTCCACGCCTTGCGAGAATCTGATACGGACCAATGTAGCGGGGTGCTAGCTTGCCTTTGACTCCGAATCTTCTGACTCCTCTGATCGGTGACACTTTCAGATAGACGAAGTCTCCAACATCAAAACTCAGATCTCTTCTTCTAGTGTCTGCATAGCTTCGCTGCCTTGATCGCGCTATCTTCAAATTCTCTCGGACCATCTTAATGTTCTCTTTGGCTCCAAGCAGGATGTCTGGCCCAAACACTTGCTTTTCTCCAGACTGATCCCATTGCAGCGGAGTTCTACAACTCCTCCCATAAAGCGCCTGAAATGGTGACATCTTCAAGCTGGTCTGGTAACTGTTGTTATAGGAGAATTCTGCATAAGGCAACTTCTTGTCCCGTCCGGACTGATCTTGCAACACACAGGCTCTCTACATGTCTTCGAGGATTTGATTGGTCCTTTTGGTCTAACCATCTGTTTGCGGATGATAGGCTGAACTGAAATTCAGATGTGTGCCCAAGGCTTCATGCAACTGCTGCTAGAAATGAGAGGTGAACTACGTTCCTCTGTCTGACACTATCTTCTTTGGCACACCATGAAGACAAACGATCCGAGACATGTACAACTCTGCCAATACTGCACTGCTGTAGTTAGCCTTGATAGGTATGAAGTGGGCTGACTTGGTTAAGTGATCCACCACTACCCAAATGGAATCGTAGCCGGCTCGAGTGCGAGGCAATCTGACTATGAAATCCATGCCGATTTCATCCCATTTCCACTGAGGGATTTGCAATGGTTGCAACAATCCAGCTGGTCTCTGGTGCTCTGCCTTGATCCGCCGACAATTATCACACATAGCCACATACTCTGCGATTTCCCTCTTCATTCCGTACCACCAGAATTTCTTCTTCAGATCCTGATACATCTTCTCACTACCAGGGTGAATCGAATAGGCTGTCTCATGAGCTTCCTTGAGGATCAACTCCCGAATAGATTTGACATTGGGAACACACAAGCGGTCTTTGAACCATATCACACCTTCTGCATCTTCTCTAAAATCTTTGCCTCTGCCATCTAGAATCAGTCGCCGGATCGCATTGATCTTCTCATCATTCTTCTGTGCTTCTTTGATTTCCCGCTCTAAGGTAGGTTCCAACTCAATTGTGACTCCTCGTGTGTTGTTCAGAAATCCGAGACTCAACATGTCAAACTCTTTAGCCAACTCATAAGGTATCGGACGAGCGACCATCAGATTGACTTGACTCTTCCTGCTCAAAGCATCTGCCACTACGTTCGCTTTGCCTGGATGGTAATGAATCTCCAACTCGTAGTCTTTGATCAATTCTAACCATCTTCGTTGCCTCATATTCAGCTCTGACTGGGTGAATATGTACTTCAGACTCTTGTGGTCTGTGTAGACATCACATTTCTGTCCATACAGATAGTGCCTCCATGTCTTCAGTGCGTGAACCACTGCTGCCAACTCTAGATCATGGATTGGGTAATTCTTCTCATGAACCTTCAGCTGTCGGGACGAGTAAGCCACAACTCTTCCCTCTTGCATCAACACGCATCCCAAACCAGTGTAACAAGCATCACAATACACCGAGAAGGGCTTGTGCACATCGGGCAAGACTAAGACAGGCGCTGTAGTCAACTTCTCTTTCAGCGCTTCGAAGGCCTCTTGACATTTCTGGGTCCACTTGAACTCAACCTTGTTGCCTAGCAAAGCTATCATTGGTTTCGCAATCTTCGAAAACCTTTAAATGAATCACCGATAATATCCGGCCATTCCAATGAAGCTCTTGATTCCTCGGGCATCTGTTGGCGCTTTCCAGTTCAGAATGTCTGCCACTTTCTTCGGATCCATAGCCAATCCTTCTTTGTTGATTATGTGACCCAAGAACAGGACTTCACTGATCCAGAACTCACACTTGCTTAACTTTGCATACAACTGGTGCTCTCGCAATCTCTGCAATACCATCCTCAAATGACTTGCATGTTCTTCTTCACTCTGTGAATATATCAGAATGTCATCAATAAATACCACCACAAACTTATCAAGATAATCCATGAATACACTGTTCATCAAGTTCATGAAGAAGGTCGGTGCATTGGTTAGACCGAAAGACATCACAGTGAACTCATACAACCCATACTTGGTAATGAATGCCGTCTTCGGAATATCTGAAGGTCGGATCCTGAGCTGATGACAACCTGAACTCAGATCTATCTTGGAGAACACGCTGGCTCCTCTCAACTGGTCGAACAGATCTTCTATTCTGGGCAAGGGGTACTTGTTCTTGATGGTGACCTCATTCAGAGCTCGATAATTGACACACATCCTTCTGGTGCCATCTTTCTTCTCCACGAACAAGACAGGGGCGGCCCAAGGCGAGGTGCTTGGCCGGATGTAACCTTTCTCTGGCATCTCATCAATTTGCTTTTTGAGTTCAACCAACTCTGGTCCGGATACTCTGTAAGCTCTCTTAAAGATGGGGGCGGTTCCAGGAAGAAGCTCTATGGCAAATTCAACTTTCTGCTCTGGTGGCATACCCGGTAGGTCCTTTGGAAACACATCTGGAAACTTGGACACAACCTTGATACTCTCAATTGGGTCTGCTTCACTGCTATCGACAGCCATCTGATAACAACTTCCTTTCTTTGGCTCAGGCGGGACTAACTCGGTCACCACTTCCTCTCCTAGTGGGGACACCAACTTGATTGTCCTCTTATCACAACTGATAACTGCCTGATACTTATCTAGCCAATTCATCCCTAGGATGACATCTATTCCCTGAGTACCCATTACTATGAGGTTAGCGGGAAATGCTATCCCCCTTATTTCCACACTTACATTCAAGCAAATGCTATCGGCTCGAATTCTACCACCTGCTGAGTCAATTTGAATGGGGGTTGACATGGTAGTAATTAGAAGATTATGTGCTTCTACCCATGATGCAGTAATGAATGAATGTGTTGCTCTAGTATCAAATAACACTTCTACAATATGGGAGTCGACTGGGAACATACCTAATATCATGCCGGGGGTCTCCTGAACTGCTTCAACCTCCAAGTGGTTCAGTCTCCCATGATTATAGCGCGGCTGAGAGCGGTTGCCTGCTCTAGGCTGAGACACATTCTACTTTGCTGGGGCATTGGGGCCTGACTGCTGCTGGGCTGCCTTCTTCGGACATTGCATCACCTAGTGGCCTTGCTCTCCACATGGAAACATGCTCTGTTTCCAACCTGAGCTGGTGATGCCTGACTGTTCTGCTGGTTTGCTGGGGCAGGAAGACGAGGTGCCTGCTGATTCTGCCTCTGGAACTGACCTCCTCCTGGCTGATTATTCTGGCGATTCTGATGCTGATGCTGAGGATACTGCCTTTGAAACTGCTGCTGCTACTGAGGTGGACGTTGGTTCTGCCTGAACTGCTGAGGTTGATTGTCTGAGAAACGAGAACGATTGCTGCTTCCAGGCTGGGGTCCACTGATCTTGCGCTTGCGTTCCTCCATCTCTTTGCGCTTCCTCTCTGTCATGATTGCTCTGTCAATCAGGTGCTGGAATGTCAGGAAGGTATGATTTATCAGCTGATACTGTAGAGGGTCAACCAAGCCTCTCAGGAAACGGTACTGTCGCTTGGCATCGGTGTTGACATCTTCAGGAGCATAGCGAGATAGCTGCAGAAACCTATCACAGTACTCACTAACAGACGATGACCCTTGCTTGAGGGCCAGGAACTCCTTCTTCACTGTCATCAGACCTGCAAGAACATGGTACTGACGAAAGCTACCTCTGAATTCTTCTCAGGTGATGGTGTCGGGGTTGGCATGGGTGGCGAGATAAGACTCCCACCATGACTGGGCTGCTCCTCTCAACAGACGGGGACCATACAGAACTTTCTCTCTGTTATCACAGTGAGCGGTATGCAACTCTCGCTCCACAGTATGCAGCCAGTGTTTAGCATCCATGGGGTCAGAAGAGTGAGCGAACGTTGGGGGATGACCTCTCATGAATTCAGCACGCTTGTCCCTAGGCATCTGAGGCATCTGAGGCTGAGGTGGTGGCTGTTGCTGCTGCTGCTGCTGAATGGTAGCCAGAGTCTGACCAATGGCTTGAACTGCCTGAGTCTGCATCAGGAACATCTGCTCGATGGACATCGGGGGCGGGGGCGGCAGCTGCTGTTGCTAGGGTGCCTCATCCTGTTGAGCTGGCCGCTCCTGCTGAGCACGCCTTCCTCCTCTGCGCCTATTTTCTGACATCTGCAGAATGCAACCACACATCATAACTGATCTTGCAAATTTTGCAGCATAAGAAAAGGGTATAGAATTCTTCAACAACACTGAACAGATGAGCATCTTCAATGATCTCCAACACAGACCACACAGCTTCTCAGATAAAGAGGAAAGTGGAATAAAAGGCTTCCCAACTAAATAGCTAACTCCTTTAACATATAACAGGTAAACCAAAACGCAGGGGATACCCACATTCTGGTGACAGTCATTACAAAGATCCAAATCAAACATAGTTCATCATGACAAACATAAATGCACAGGATATAGCAAACTACCCTGTCTAACTAAGACTAACTAAAAGCGAGACTAACACTAAGACTGTAGCTTCTACATATATATTTTGTATTAATTACAAGATCCGGCCCTGATGATCTATGGTTCTAGATTTATCTTGGTCTTGCAGTCGGGGTTGCCATAAGACTGGTGTCCATGCCGAGGTGAGCGGTACGGGTGCTGAGTCTCGACGGGAGCGGGGGAACCATCGTCCAGGTGACGCCGCTCCGCGCGCTCAGCTCGCAGTTGGGCGATCTCAGCACGAGCCCTACTCAGCTCGTCTAGCGCATGGTCCAGCTCCGTGTTTAGCACAGCGGCTAGGTTGACTGTGCTGCTCAACCTAGGATTGTCCTCACCGACAGGTGAAACAATCACGCCTCCTGTGCTGCCAGATGGACGGCGGGGGTAATACTTCAGGTTGAGACCATCGACTACCCCACCGAAAACTGAGCAGCAGTGCGAAAGCGCACGCCGTGCGACATCTTGCATGGCCGCCTCAGCTGAGTCCCGCTCAGAGATGGAATAGTGCTCTGAGCAGATCTCAGCACCCCAGAGACTGTTCTTCGGATGGCGCACCAAGCAGGTCGCCTCCCAGCGGTCCGGGTAGACCCCGCGACTATGCTGGAAGACCACACAGCGATACTCGATAGACCAAGTACGTCGTTCAAGTGCCCGACGTAACAGGGTGTCGAGCGCATCGTGGAAGTGACACCCGCGAGCAGCGTCGCGAGTGATGGGTCGAGCAACCCATCCTTCCGGCTCCTGATCAGCAGAAAAGTCGGTGTCGTGGCTCGAGCTGTCGTCGCCACCTCCATCGTCTGGGTCTCCTCCAGCAGCTACTCCAAGGGCTGGGGCGTCCAGCGGTGGTGCAGGGGGCGCCTCCAGGGGGAGCACATGGGAGCAGCTCCTCACAGACTCTATCTCTTGCTGAAGCGAGAAAGAAGAGCCCTACTGCTCCTACTCATGTCATCAACGCTCCTGCTCCTCGTGCAGGCGGTGGTGCAGCCTCTCCAAGTGGCTGGACTGATCGGCCACGGGACGGCGAAGTGGACGCTCCGCGAGACGAGAGGGTAAGAAGGGGACGACAGACTTTCGTGCGGTGTGTCTAAGATGAGCCATCTACAAAAGACACCACAAGCAAAAGAGTGAGAACAAAACTAGTATGACCAGCAAGTAATAAACCAGAATTAAATGAAGGATTAGAATACAACACAATTTTTAGCAAGGTATAATATATAGTAGAACATAGGTTTGGTCGATATGACCAACTTTTGAAGGGATACCAAAGTCAAGGCAGGGACAGAGGTCTATAATCCTTAGAACGACCATTCTACTCTAAGTTAGCGGTCCTACAGTCAGCACGGCTTTGTTACCACCTATGTCACACCCGGTTTTAGAAGGCAAACCAAATGCGAACCATGTACGTGCCAGGATCAGCAATTCACGTACACAGCAGTTACATAACATGGACATCATCACATAGTGCTCAAATAGTAATATAAAAAGGGGAATAATAGTCGATTACATCATATGTCTGAGACATCCACATTGTCTTTACAATAATCAAAGTGCGGAAAAGAAACGTAGATAAATGCAGCCTTCACAGGCAGCCGACTGGGGGTTGCCGCTAACCCACGCCTAGAACTCGTCGTAGTCTTGGAACTCCTGGAAGTCTCCTTCTACGGCTTCATCTTCTCCTGAGCAGTGGTTGCAATGCTGACAACCTGGGGATGGGGGGGTGGTGTGTAGAGCAAGGGTGAGTACACATCAACATACTCAGCAAGTATCCTGTTTGGCTGTAGTGGACTAGCTTTATGTGGGGGTAAGTCAAGCAGTTGCTTTTAGTTGGTCAGATTATTATTACTAGTATAGAAAGCCAAGTTTTAGAATTAACCCACGTCATTAACCCAAGCGTACTCCTTTCCAAACGGAAAGAGTACCACTTACCATTACCAGAGCCAATACCAAGAACCATCGATCTCATTACCACCTGCAAATCTGAACATCTCTGATCAAGTACCACTAATCACTAGAGCTCCCTTGGCCGCTCATAACCGCGAGCACGGCTAATATATCAGTTTTCAAACACTCTACAGAGGTTGTGCACTTTACCCACAAGCCGTGATTCCCTTTCTGCCCGGAGAGAGCTACTCCCCATTGACCACTACCTAGGTGGCCCAGCAGGGCATCACTACATAGCCTTTACAAAGATTCCCCAAGGCTGTAGCCGCCCGTTAGGTTTCCTAAATGCACCACACTCCTCCCCAAGGGGCGAACCCAAGCTTGGCAGAGCGAGCCGCATACACCGAGCCCCATTGACGGCACAACGGCTAAGCGAACTACACCCCGGATCCTTTAATTATTCAGCTAAGGGCACCCCATTCCACACTCATGGTTGCACTATTTTCCCGGGCGGTCATCCAACGAACAAGTCCTTACGGAGAGGCACTCGAGAAACCGCTTGAGCCCCTGGAAGACCACAAGTATAACATCATAAAAAAAGAAGGGAAAACAGCGTATCATTGATCATTCTCATCATGTTCATTGATTAGAGTTGAGCAATAGCATAAAGCTAAAAAATAATAATCCAACCCAGATAGGTAAACAAGGACATGGATAACAAAAGCTAGTCAATCCTTAGGTATAACTGTGAAATGCTGGAGGTGAATTAAAGAATGTATAGGACAAAGATAGGTCAAGGGACACTTGCCTCCACCAACCGACTGCTGCTCAGGGGCTTCTCCTGCGAGTTCTTCGGGCTCCTCAACCGGATTGTTCTCTATGCGAGCGCAAACATACATACATCCACACATTTAATACAAAAGAACAGTACACCATACAATAGGATGCAATAAATAAACAGACGTTCCATGCGGGCTCGCAATTACGGTTAAGAGAGAAAGAGGAAAAGACAGTCGAAAAACGATCAAGTTACATTATTATAAATTAAACCACTCGTTCAATTGAAGGGCATTAATGTGGACACTACGTTTAGCATAAAGTAAAGTCATGTTTCATGTCTAATCATTGTAAGCGGCTGAAGATAAATTAAAAGGATTGTCGCGCGGCGAGACACACGGCATAGCACTTTAAATTGAATTAAGAAATCAACGACTCGTCGCGCGACCGAGCGCACAACGAGACACTTGCATTAATTATAAAGAGATGTTAAGTTTCGCGTGACGAAACGCACGACGGAATACGTCAACTGAACTGAGTTTAAAGTGGAACGTCGCGTAACTACACGCGCGACGTCACACATTAAACAACCTGAAATTAAAATGGATCGTCACACGACGAAGCGCGCGACACAGCACATTAATAGGATCTGAAATTAGACAAATTCGTCGCGTGACGAAGCGCGCGACGCAGCACACTAACTTACGGAGTTTGAAATTAACTACAAACCCAAAAATAATCACCGCGTGCGTGGGTTTGCGCACGTGGGAACGCGTTAGGGGGGTAAACGAGGCCACGCGAGTCGCGCCGGGGCTGGGACGCCGCGCGTAGGGGCCGAAGGCCGCGCGCAGGGGGCTGCGCACTGGGGAAAGGGCCGCGCCGGGGACAGGGGACCGCGCCGAGGGGCCGGGACGCCGCGCCGGGGGCCGGACGCTGCGCCGGGGGCCGGACGCTGCGCCGGGGCCGGGCCGCCGCGGGGGAAGGGGAGGGGCGGGCCGCCGCGCAGGGGGCCAGGACGGGAGCGCGCCGCGACGGGGAGGGGAGGGGCGGGCCGCCGCGCCGCGGGGGAGCAGGGGCGCGCCGCCGCGCAGGGACACGCGCGCGCGCAGGGGAAAGAAGAGGGGGCGCGCGCACGGGGAGAGAAGAGGAGGGAGAGGGAGAGAGGGAGAGAGAGGAGAAGGGAGGGGAGGGGAGCTCACCTCGGGGTCCAAATTCCGGTGATCGCCGTCTCCAATCCCTAGGGCACCACGGGGAGAGAGAGGTGGGAGAGGGAGAGGGTGGTTGCTGCGCTGGAAATCCAAATGAGAGAGGGAGAGGAGGGGGGCGCATGGGGAGGGGGGGTGGGGCGCCGGGGGCACGCGGGCCGGACTGGGCCGGACCGGACCGGGCTGGGCTGGACTGGGTTGGGCCGGGCCACTTCGCGGATCGAAACCCATGACACGCACGACCATTAAACGAAATCCAATTGCGAACCGAAATCCGAAACAGAACGAGACGAACACGCGACATCAGACAAAGAAATGTGTTTCAGCATGATGCAACACCCATGACACTTAGGTTTTGTTCATACACGACACGGACACCTGTCACCATACTGGTTTGAAATTGGGAAAAAAAAAGAGGCGAAACGGGAAGAGAAAAGAGAGTAACGCCCGAATTTGGTGAGAGAAAAGAAGAAAAAATTGTACCCCCAAATTCAGGGCGTTATAGTTCTGTCACGCTGGGCTGACTCGCCCTTGATATGTTTTGTCCTTCCTCATTGGTGAACCTAAGAAAAATCAACATAGACAACTTAGGTAGCATAAAGTTATCATTAGTGTTTAATTTAAATTCATAAAGTAGCGCGTGCTCTGTTTCGCTCGGCTTCGAGTGATAGGTCCAGTAGGAATGGTCGGCAAGGTTGACGATTCTGGTATGGTCACATCAGGCTCAAGACTTCTGAGACGAAGTAAAATGGCACTTATTTCTTCGTCTGTCCATCTTGCTTTTCTTGGACTAGCGATGCACTAACAGCGGAATGAGAGGCAGCTACATATAGGAGAAGTGGGGCTCTTGACGAAGGTGGAGACAGGGTTGTCAGTTGTATAAGATATTGCTTCAGATTTTCGAAAGCTTTCTGTTGAGTTGGTCCCCATTGGAAAACTTCGACTGACTTTAACACTTTGAAGAATGGTAGGTTTCTTTCTGCCGATCTTGAGATGAATCTATTTAATGATGCAAGTCTTCCTGTCAACCTCTAAGCCCCCTTCCTTGACTTCGGCGGCTCCATCCGAAGTATTCCTTCTATTTTGCTTGGGTTGACCTCAATTCCTTTGATTGACACAAGACATCCAAGGAATTTGCCCTTCTTCACTCTAAAGATACATTTCTCTGGATTTAACTTGAGGCCTGCTTTCTTGAAGTTGGCAAATGTCTCTTGTAAGTCTGCAATATGATTTTCTTGCTTCGTACTCTTGACTATGATGTCATCAACATATGTCAGAACATTTCTACCAATTCGAGTACTCAACACTTTAGATGTCATCTTGCTGAAGCTTCCTTCAACATTCTTAAGCCCCTCAGGCATTCGAAGGTAGCAGTATGTACCACTAAGAGTTATGAAGCTTGTCTTGGGCTCATCTTCCTTCATCCAAATCTGGTGATAGCCTAAATAGCAATCTAACAGGCTCATGAGCTCCGAAGTGGCCATTGCATATATGAGGGAATCTATCCCAGGCAAAGAAAACTCATCTATCGGGCATGCCTTGTTGAGATCTATGAAGTCGATGCGCATCCTTCATTTCCCTTTGGCCTTTTTTACCATTACATTATTAACTAGCCATTCTAGATAAGTGACCTCTGTAATTACTCCAGCACTGAGAAGCCTTTTAACTTCGTTTCTTTCTCCTTCGGCTTTATCATCTGACATTTTCTGAAGCTTTTGCTTTCTTGGCCTGATGGTGGGATCTACAATGAGAGAATGCTCGATGATGTCTCTGTTGACACCACATTGGTCATTCGTTGACCAAGCAAAGACATCTTTGTTATTGAACAAGAATTTTGTTAGGGTCATTTCTTGCTCTTCGGTTAGCTGAGATCCAAACAACACCTTTTGATCAGTTATATCTTCAAATAAGAACATGGATTTCGGCTGATCTGCCGAAGCTGCCTTATCCCTTACATGCTTATGCTGCTCGTATGCTTTAGCTTCGTCTATGTTGTGGATAGGCGCCTTAGAGTCTGTCTAGTTTCCTTTGGCTCTTGTTGCAGCCTCTTGACTTCCATGTACAACAATTGGACCCTGATTTGATGATATTTTCATGCATAAGTATGCTGGGTCTAATACTGCATTTGATGGCTCTTCATGCTGGATCTACATTTTCCTTTGAATTCTTATTTAGAAAACTATATTTTAAACAACAATAATAAGCATTACTAAATTATAAAAACATGATATCTACTGAAAAGTCATTTTAATATTTCTTATGTTCCTTATTTACAAAACTAGACATTAAACAAACATAAATACAAATTAATTTACAAAAACATGTGATTGTTGAAACTATAAATTTAAACCGAATAGCGCACTAATAAAATATTATTTAATTTGTTAAGATATCGAATACATATTTTTTAAAATAAAAAATATCACCGCATGGCCAAAAAAATTTATTATGCGTAGACAGAAAGAGGTAAATTATAGATCAACTTGTCTTCTACCTTTAGTCATGGCGGTGTGACGTTGCAGCCAGGACGTGGGGTTACCATTGTCGAACACGGACGACGTTCAATGCTGGGTAGTAGAGAGCGAGGCAGAGTTGCTGCGCTCATTAGGTGAGCAAACAGAGAGCTTCGGCACGCGAAGAATATCGATGGCGAGGCGAGCTGAACCACGACGAAGCGAAGGGAGACACCGACGAGCAGGCACACATGAGCCTAGGCATAGAGGAGAACGTCGGTGAAGTCTTCGACGAACTAGGCATGACTTCGATGGCTCAACGCACTAATGGCGAGCAGCACGACACAACGACGATGGTGAGCCGACGTCGCGACGTGAGGAATGTCGTAGGAGAGATCATGCATGCTGCAACAAGCCACTAGTACAAAGAAGTTCTATAGTGACGGTTGTAAACTTATTTTTACTGACGTTTTTTAGAACCGTCGGTGATAAGGACCACTAAAATCATCATTTTTATAGGTGGGTAATGGCTCAGCGCACTAATGGCGAGCAGCACGACACAACGACGATGGTGAGCCGACGTCGCGACGTGAGGAATGTCGTAGGAGAGATCATGCATGCTGCAGCAAGCCACTAGTACAAAGAAGTTCTATAGTGACGGTTGTAAACTTATTTTTACTGACGTTTTTTAGAACCGTCGGTGATAAGGACCAGTAAAATCATCATTTTTATAGGCGGGTAACTGAGGACCGCTTGTGAAAATCGATTTCCACTAGTGGTTGAGTTAAGAAAACCGCCAGTGGAAATCGATTTTCACTTGCGGTCGACGTAATAAATCCGCCAGTGAAAATTATTTTCAGAAACATTAAACAGTTTTAAAAACAGCAAAAAAGTATTTAAGGAGCCCACCCCACCGTCTCCATCGCATGTCACGGTATTTTTCGCGCGCTACGCGGTTATTAGAAATCGAACCGTCGACCTCACGCTCGCGCGTCTCCTCCACTATCACTCCGCCTATAACATGCTTTGTGTCTACTTTGTAGTTTTTTTGTCCACATATTACGACCATTTGATTGTAATTTTTTTGTTTGAGACCGTAAATTAATTCAAATAAAAAAGTTGTCAACTACAAAGTTGAATAAATTTTGAAGTTCTACAACTTTTATTTTGACACTTTTTTCATCAGAGGTAGTTTATAAAATTTGAATTTTAAATTTGACATACTTAAATTCAATTTTTAGAACTGAAATGAGTTCAAATAAAAAAGTTGTCAACTACAAAGTTTTATAACTTTTCGAGATTTACAACTTTTATTTTAGTGGTTTTATCATATGAGAACGTTTGAAAAACTCAAAAAAATTAGGATAAAATTGATTTCTAGTGATGGTTCTTTAAGAAAACCACAACTAAAAATCGATTTATACAGGCGGTTCCTTAAGAAAATCGTCACAAAAAATAATAGATTTTTACAGGCGGTTTTCATAAGGAACCGCTATTACAAATACAATTTCTAGCGATGGTTTTTTTAAAAAACCGTCGATAAAAATAGTATAGTTGGTTAATAACCGAATATGTCTGTAAAAATATATCGTTTGGCAGGTTTTGAGCCTTTTTCTACTAGCAGCTCGATGTGGGCGTGCAACTTTGGCAGCAAAGCTTTGGCGAGCATGAGGACCGGCGAGGATGACGACAGGCGAGAGACGTACAGCAGCAGGAGCAGGGGGCTTCAGTGACGTCACGATGGGCTCTAGTGTACAACGACGTGTAAACAAATAGAGAGTGATCATGGCATAGGCGCTTGGGAGTACGAGCGGGCTCACAACAGCATGGGAGGAAGGAGACCGTCTCGACAAGCAAGGTGCAAGACTCTGATGAGGGAAGCTTGCGTCGCGTTGTACATGGTAGCAAGGCACCGGAGAGATGCACGACGACGCGAACAGCGACTTGGGTGCTGTTTGGTTCACATATTTGTAATGTAATCGGTAACAAATAACGTTAAATCATGTTTGTTTAAGTCCAATCATAATCGGATACTACACTAGAAATTGATATCAGTCTATTCAAACTTGTTACCACTGGTAATCGAATGCAATCGTTACCGTTACCATTTATATTACATTTTGGAAACCAAACGCCATCGCGCGAGCAGGGAATAGTGATGGGGAGGACAAAATTGTGGCCGCTGGTGAAAGAGGTGGGGGAGCACTACAGTAAACCGCCGGATATAACGGCTTATCTCCGACAGCTTGTCTGACAGCCGTCGGACATAAGTACAACCATCGAACATAAGCTTATATCCGACGGTCGGCCGTCGGAGATAAGCGATTTTAACACGCTAACCAGGCAGCGCCGTTTCATTTCCATCTTCACCACACGCGCCCACCCCTGCCGCCTGCCCTGCCCGCCACCGTCGTCAACCGCCGCCGCGCTGCCCCCAGCCGCCACCGCCTCGTTGTCCATCGCTGCGGCCCTACCTGCCGCCGTCAACCGCCACCGCCGCCTGCCCTGCCCGCCGCCGTCAACCACCACCTCCCACCACCGCCGCCCCAGCACCTGCCCTGACGCCGACGGCTCCGACTCGTCCCCCACCCCGTCGGACCAGCCCCGCCCACGCCAGCTTCTGCCCCGCCGCCGAACCGCTAAGTGAATATTTTAGTTTTTTAGTATAATTTTGTCAATGTATATATTGTTTTCTAGTTGTCTTTTTTCAGTATTAAAATTTTTGTATGTTTAATATTGTTTAGCTTGTTATGTCCGACGGCCGGAATTTGATTATGTAATAAATTTAATTTGTTTATATAATAAATTTAATTTGTTTTAGTTTACTTAGTGGTGTTTAGATAATTTAAACTTTTAATTTCTGAGGGTTTTTATTATGCCCTCGGAAATAAGGTTATTTTATATAATTTGGCACTCGTGACAATGTTATTTCGTATATATTATATGTTATTTCGTATATATTATTGAGGTAGTTTATTAATTGAACTTGTGACATTGTTTTAATTTACTTAGTGGTAGTTTCTTAGTTGAACTACGTAATTTACTTATCCTTTCCTGTAGATATAGGGGGGTGATTTACTTAACTAATCAAGTAAACGTAATCAAGTTACCTCATGGAGGAGGATCGTCGATGGATGTATGAAGGTTGGAAGAAAAGAGGAGTTCTATCAAGTGAGTGGGTTGCCAAGACTGACGCGTTTCTCGACCGTGCTTTTGCTCGGTCAGAGACTGGAACAGATGTTAGGTGCCCTTGTTGCAACTGTCGGAACATTTATTTCCTTGACAGGAGGACTATGTCGACAGATCTTTGTAAGAACGATTATATGCCAGGCTATGTGGTGTGGGTGCACCACGGTAAGGACCCACCTCCTCGAATTGTATCGGAAGTTCAGTCACATGAAGAGGGGGACTACGATAGGATGGAAGAGATGCTTGATGATGTACGCCATGAGCTTCTAACCGTCGATTCAGAGAACCCCGGTCAACCCACCGATTATGAGGATCCAGCTACACCTGAGGTTCAGAAGTTCTTCGAGCTCCTTAAAGCTGCTGAAGAGTCATTGCATGAGCACACGAAAGTGACCGTCCTTGTATTTGTGACTCGACTTATGGCTATTAAGTCTAAGTTTGCTTTCTCAAACAACTGCTACAAGGAGCTTTTGAACTTGATTAGTGATGTACTTCCGGAGAATCACAAGATGCCAAAGGACATGTATGAGTCCAAAAAGTTGCTCTCTGGGCTCGGTATGGACTACGAAAAAATCGATGTCTGTGACAATAACTGTATGCTTTTCTAGAAGGAGACCGCGAGTGAGAAGAAGTGTACTGTATGTGGTAAGCGTAGATTTGTAGAGGTTGAAAACGACGATGGTTTGACCGCGACGATGAAGATTGCACGTAAGCAGCTTCGTTACATGCCTCTTATACCTCGGTTGAAACATTTGTTCATCTCCAAGAATACAGCCAGACACATGAGGTGGCACAAAGAAGGGGTACGTGAGAATCCAAATGTCATGGCCCACCCATCTGATATAGATGCATGGAAGGCACTAGATGCTTTTGATTCCAGCTTTGCTGATGAAGTGCGGAATGTCCGCTTCGGTTTGGCAACAGATGGTTTCTCGCCTTTCAATCTAACTGCAACGTCCTACTCATGTTGGCCCATCTTTGTTGTTCCATACAACCTTCCACCAGCTCTTTGCATGAAATATGAATTTATTTTCTTGTGTCTTGTAATACCTGGTCCGGATCATCCTGGAACAAAGATCGATGTGATGATGAGACCCCTGATTGAAGAATTGAAAAATTTGTGGGAAGCAGTCGAGGCGTACGATTGTTACAAGAAACAGAAGTTCAACCTGAGAGCTGCGTTTTCGTGGTCTATTCACGATTTTATGGCTTATGGTATCTTTGCTGGATGGAGTTGTCATGGGATTTTGACATGTCCGATATGCGTTGAAGACACTTTATGCTTTCGACTAAAGTTTGGTGGAAAGATATGTTACTTCGATTGCCATAGATGTTTTTTGCCACAGGATCACCCGTTCAGGTTCGATAGGAACGCTTTTAAAAAGGACATGATTGTGACGAGGGGACCACCCAAGCGTCTTAATGGTCCAGAGATTCTCGTGAGACTTAATGATTTGAAACTAAATGAACATGGAAATCGTTTTGAAGGTTATGGAACCGAGCATAATTGGACTCACAAATGTGGTCTATGGGAACTACCTTATATGAAAGCCTTGATTCTAATGCATAACATTGATGTGATGCACCAGGAACGAAATATGGGTGAAAGCATTATCAGCACGTGCATGAATATCACTGACAAAACAAAAGACAACCCTAAGGCTAGAAAAGACTTGGCCTTAATCTGTAGAAGACCAACTATGGAGATAGGAGAGAACCAGAAGAAACCACGTGCCCTTTCAGTCTTAAAACTAAAAGGAAGAAACAATTGATGAAATGGTTGAAAAAATTAAAGTTCCCAGATGGTTACGCCGCGGGCTTTAGAAGGTCTGTGAATGTGAAGACGGGCAAGTTTTCTAGGTTGAAGAGTCATGACTACCACATAATAATGGAAAGACTCCTTCATGTTATGTTTCGTGGTTTGTAAAAAATGATGTCTGGAAAGCATTAGCGGAGCTAAACTACTTTTATAGACATATTTGTGCTAAAGAAATAAAGAAAGAGATGATGGAGAAGCTTGAGCAAGAAATACCAATTTTGGTATGCAAACTTGAAAAAATATTTCCACCAGGTTTCTTCAATCCGATGCAACATCTACTTGTTCACCTACCATATGAAGCTAAGGTAGGAGGTCCTGTGTAGTATAGATGGATGTATCACATCGAAAGGACACTAAAGAAGCTACATGCAATGGTTGGTAATAAGAGACGAGTTGAAGGGTGCATCGCTGAAGAATTCAAATACAAAGAGATAACATCGTTCATGGGCCTGTACTTTGCAGAGGAACACAATGTCAATGCCCCTGTGTTGCTGTACAATGTCGACGAGCCCCCTATCAGTGATCTTGAAATTTTTCAATGGAGGGGCAAAACTGTAGAACCTAGCACAACATATTGTTTCACCAATTACGAATGGAATACTGCTTTACTCTACATGTATAACAACATGGAAGAGATGAGTCAGTTTCTCCTGTAAGTGTAAACTTAATTTTTAGTCATTGCCACTACAATTGTTTTTGTTATACTAAAAGGTTTGTTTCCTTGTACTAACTTTGAATTTGATTCTCAAAATTGGATGTCTGGCTGTGAACGTGACCAGATTCGTCGAGAGGGAAAAGATGGGGGACCTAATTTCTTGTGTTGGTTTCGAGATTATGTAAATATAAATGACAATATACACCTGGACCTTCGACAATTGTCCCTAGGAGCAGTAACTGCCAGACGTTCTGGTCGGTATAATGTCAATGGTTTTAGATTCCGTTCTACAAGGTTCGAAGATGATCATCCTCTAGCAGCCACGACAAATTCCGGAGTTGTAACTAGAGCTGTCGATGATGAAGGAAAGGTGACGAATTATTATGGAGTCATTAATGATATACTCGAGTACAAGTTTTTTAAAGATAAACAACTCAAAATGATGTTCTTCAATTGTGATTGGTTTTCTCCAAATACAACGCGAGAAAACCAATATGGCATGGTGGAAGTCAAACACAATGATCGATTACAAGGCCACGACATTATAATCCTTGCCCACCAATGCGAGCAGGTGTATTATATGACATATCCATCTAAGAAAAAGGGTTTGGTTGATTGGAGGGTAGTGTACAAAGTTAATCCTCGTGAACGGCTATATGCTCCTGGTGGTGCTGGTTATGTTGAAAGTCAAATCGAGCAGGAAGTGGGGGCTGCTGAGATTTTCCAAGACGACGAACTTACCAGCACGTTTAATGTACAACTAAAATGTTGGAAGAATCTTTATTAGGTTATCAAAATGATGTAGAGGTTCCTCCAAAAAGAAAACAAGTGACGAGAAAGAAGAAAGCTACTTGGTGTCCATTGAATCGACGAAAGCAACTAGATCCTGATTTTGATTACGATTACGATTGACGAGTATGGATCATTATTTTATTGTATATTTTATATATTTTTTTAATTTGTTTCATTATTTTATTGTCGATTTATGTTCTAACTTGTTTTTGTTAAATCAGGATGTCAAAGAAAATGAGGTCTTTTGCTCGTAGTTTGCTTGGGACGAGGAGCAGCTCGAGGAGTGAGGATTCAGTTTTTCAGGGCACATGTTCTACCATGAGCAGACGCAGGGCGCTGGCAGAACATTTGCCTCCACATGATGTAAGTTAGTTCTTAAATTACATTATTTGAGTTACTTAATGTTGTATGATGTAAGTTACTTGTTTCATAGGATGCTGAAATCGAGCGACCAGTGGTAGAGGATCATGCGAGATATGATGATGAAGATGATGGTGGAGATGATGTGGGAGATTATGCTGGAGACGATGCTGGTGGGTATTCTACATGTGTGGATTCTGCTGCTGGTGGAGATTCCGCAGCTGGGTTTGGAACTTCTCGAGTTAGGAGAACGAGGAAGCTGCATTTTGTTGGACCACCTCCAGAGCTTCCACCCGAATCTCGGGTTTTGATTAAGCCTAGTGGAAAGTGAGTGACATATCTTTGCTTAATTGTTATTGAAAGTTATGTTTTCGTTTCTACATTGTTTTCTGCTTGCAAGACTTGGATCGACAACTCGTTCACAGGCACAGGACACTACAGGCAGGTGAACATGGTCCTTGGTAATCTTGTTCGTCTGCACTGGCCTGGTCTTGTGATTTTGCCTAGTGGCGAGTCTGTCCCCGCCACCACTTGGGAGCATTATCACTATGGTGTCTGTAGAATGTTTGGCAACACACAAGCACTAGTTTAGGATGCATTCTGGGTATGAATTGTTTTTACTAATTTTGTTATCCCATATATGGTTGCTCTTATGATAACACTAATATTTTGCAGAAACGGTACAAGTTGCCAGAAGATGGATCATATGATGTAAACGCTCGTGACGTGTTTGAGTATAACGTGAACGATGTCGTTGCAGATGCAATGTACTATGCACGAATTCAGGTTATAAAGGCATGGTACAGAGCAAGTGTTGATGATCAACCGATGTCGAATACCAAGGCGGAGTGGTCATCAATTTACCTTACAGAGGAGCAATACCTTGAGGTAAACAAGTTGTTGCATCTCATATCGTTGTTTGCTGATTCTTGTTTTGGGTACATGTTAATCCATTTATTTGCTTTATTGAAAAATTTTCATGTAGGTGTCGGTGCTATGCATGGCCACCCGATCAGAGGGTTATCGGGCCTTGTGCAGATGGTGGGCTTCCCCTGAGTTTCGTTCCATTTCTGAAAGGAACAGGGGAAACCATGGGACTGAGTCGTTCCACAACTACAACGGCGATGGACATGTGCGCTTGGCTAAGCGAATGGTATGTAACAATATGTTGTAACTTCGAATTACATAGAAATGTGTCATTCTAACTTGTATGTATAGGAAGTCAAATCCGGCCGTACGCCCACGGATGTGGAGGTGTATATGCAAGGGCATAGGGGTTCTGATCCTCAGAATCCTGATGTTTTATGCACTCAGACGGCCACCGACCGTCTAGTGAGTTTTGGTACTCTATTATGCGTTTGTCCATCTATTTGGTGATGCATATTTGGTATTGTTTTCCTCTAGGCTTCGTATGGGCAGGAGATGGTTCAACGCCATGGACAGGAGTATGATTGGAGGAGCCAGCCAATTGACCCTCAGGCAGCATATGCTAGCGCAGGAGGACAAGCCCATGGACAGTGGGATTATTTGATTTCGATTTCAAAATTATCCTCATATGCTTGTGATTCAACTGAGTCCATGATTTACTATACTAAGTGCATGGTTCACTCTTGTAGGTTGGGTATTTTTGATTCTACGATTGATTCTAGGGAGCTGAGACGCCGTGGACGACAGTCCACATCCTCGTCTTCGTTGTTGTCCCGTTCACGATCATCTGCCCAAGAGATAGAGCTTGTAGTGTTGCGTCAACAGGCAGAGTATCATCCATCAGTTTTGAGGGAACAATTGGAGTACCAGAGACAACAAGCTGAGTACCAGAAGAAGGACGAGTATTATGCAAACCTCCAGGCCCATAATCTAGCTCTTCTCTCGGTAAGTTGAAGTAACATTTTGTTCATAAGAACTAAAAACACATGATGTGTACCTTATTTTCTCAATAATGGCTTGTATATAATTTTTAGCAACTGGCACAACAAGCGGGTGTCCCAATGCCGACATATGGGATACTGCCTCCGGACTTTGCACTGATGCCAATGATGTTGCCTCCACCTCCGCCTCTGTAACACCTCTGGTGTTACTGTCACTAAAACTTGAGCATAACATCATGAGCATTGGCATATCATGTGTTTGTTACACCTAGAGTGCATTCACTAGGTAAAAATTTCAAACAAGTTGTAATGATGTGACTTGATGGGTGATTAACCCTAGGGTAGAGTACTTAACCCTGAATTAGGGCTTATAGATGTAAGTGAAGCCCAAATAAGTTACAACATTAAAAGTCATGATAAATATTCCTAAGGTTTCACATTTGATGGACTTTGGTGGCACTAAAACCCTAATGTGCCCAAAACCCTAAAAACAAACCCTAGAAACCCTAAGGGGGTAATTGTAAATTTTGTGCACTTTTGGACCCTAGTGCAAATACCAAAGTGATAGAACACCACAAATCATGTGTTCTCTATATTTGAGAATTTGCAAGCTAAATAGTGGAACTTGGACTTATTTGCAAAAAGGTACCCATGAACTCCATGTGCTTAATTCTGAATTTAGTTGAATAGGGCTGACTTTGGAGCTCTATATTTCTAAATCTACAAGGAATTTGCTCAGGGTCAACACATCAATTTTGTAGAGCTACTAAAGGGGTATAACTTTGTTTAAATCACAAGACATGAGTGCTGTACAAAATTTGGAGTTAAAAGGACTCAAAGTATTGCTGTCAGTCATCCATACAACCTGATACTGGTCTGACAGTGAGTTCTGATGAACTTGGGACTCGATTCAAGCTCAAGGGAGTAAGTAAATGAGCAAGGTCTTTATAGCCGAATTGTAGCTAGTTTATAGAGCTACAACTTTGATACAGATGGATTAAGCAGTTACTACATAAAAATCTGAGATCTGCGCTCTACAAATCGGCCTGTCAGGCGCTCTGATGAAAGTCTGATAGTACAGTAAACTAAACAAGGTATCAGGTTCAGCCCCCCTCGCCGCCGGTGATCTCACGCCCGGATTCATGCCAGTATCGTGATTCACGCCCAGTTAAACGCAGATAACAATCCTCGGATGAAAAATCTGGCGCTGGGGATGAGCTCGGGACACTGTTTTGCCCTGGCCACTGTACCCCCCTTGCCTTACGACCGGTCCAGATAACCTCGCCGGAGTTGGCCACCTGCCACTTGGGTGCCACGTGACTAGGTGTTGTACCATGTCGCAGTGACTCGCCTTAGCATGTCTGGTCATCGCCAGTGGTCAGGCCACGCTGAAAGCCATGAATCACTTGCGCTAGTGACCTCCCTTCTCTCCGGTCACCGCACGTCTCCTCAAAATTAGCCGCCACCACCGATGGAACCTGTAAATTGTTGCCCTAGTGAGCTCCGCTAAGTAATCACACACCCAATGCACCAGCCCGTGCCTCGGATTGTCCACCAGAGAGCTCTAATTTAGAGTTTTCCCCAAATCAGTCAAGAACCTCACCGTGTGTGAGCTCGCTGTGGCCAGCTCTCTACAGGTCCATTCACGCCCTCCTCGCTCTCGTTTCAATACCCCTGTGTGCTGTAGATGCTCATCGGCCCAGCCAATTGAGCTAGAACACGTAGGATCACCGGGAACACCTCGGATTATCCCCGGTATGCGCCATCACCATGGACAGAGAGTTCCGAGTCCGGAATTGTGCAATTAAGTGGGGGATTAGTGTCGCCGAGGGTAGAATTAGGTGTTGAGCAACGGAGAAAGGGAAAGGCCTATCTATGAATGTCAGTGCGCCATCACCGGGAACATAGTCATTGCGTTTTTCGGCCGGTCTTGGCTCGCCGGAGCCACGGCTCCGCCGTCCACGGTCGGGGACCACACCTTGCGAAGGAATAGAAAGGGAAGGGCCTATCTGCGAATGTCAGTGAGACAAGGAAATAGTGCTACAGACTCTTTAAGGGTTTTTAAATCGCTAGGGTCCTCTGTGCAAATCTAACAACGCGGGCTCGCGCGGGCGCGTTTCACCTATCGTGGGCCGGCTCGGGCTAGATTGAGCCCGTTACTATTTATGCTTTCTCTTTTTCCTTTTCTGCTAGAACTAGGAAATTCATAGGAAATTATGGAAAATGATAAAAATATGAGACCAATTTTGTTGAACTCCTAAATTTCTATAGTATTTAATAAAAATAGTTCCAAGATTTTTAGCCCAAACCAGGAATTATGTAGTATTTAAGAAGGCCTAAACCTAGTCTTTTTGAATTTTATAAATTACTAGATGGCTCCAAAAAAAATAAAACTTTTTGGGTGAACTTATTTTGGCACTTAGAACCCATGGGTAAAGTTTGATATGCTTTGGACATTGTTTGATTCCCAAACCCAAAACCCTAGCCCCTTAGGGTAAAACTATCTAACCCTATTAGGGAATTGACCTATAAGACTCTAGTTTCCTTGGTGCACTGTGAAGGAAAGTTGTATTCAAGATACAACTTGATGTATCTCTACTATCATTGCATATTCATAAGCATCACATGAGCATTCATGGTTATGTATGGTTATGTATAGAAAACGAAGAAGAAGTAACTATTGAAGAAGAGAAGACTGCTCCATCAACAGAAAATCCATCTACCGGGAACTGTTTTTATTTTGATATTTGTGCAACAGAGCCTGACTCCCCTACAACACAAGGCAAGCCCCGGTCCATTTGCCACCTCCTTGTTGTTTTAAATCTTTATCACCTTATATGATGCATTAGGTGATAGGAGTTGCGTGCTAAACCAATTGCTGCATTTCCTTCCTTGGGACTATTTACCATTCCTTGAATACCTATTTTATTAAAAAGTTTTCTGATGCTTAGTCCTGCTTTAGAAAAGCAAATGTTTTGTTTTAAAACAAAAGGTGAGGCTTCACAGTGGATGGGATGTTTGCAAAAATAAAACTTGATGCTGGATCCATCATGGTCGTGATGGGTTCTACATCAGAAAAGATGTACCTCTGCCAGGTACCAAACTTTGGGTTTGAAATGATAAAGTTGAGATCGGATGGGTGACTTGCACGAGAAGAGAGTCTCGGGTTGTGTCTCTGTCTGAGTCGATTAAAGACCGTGTCGATGTGGGCCTGCTGACCGAGGACCCTTTAACTGGTCAGATGCCTCTTCATGGGTAAGCGTTGTCTCGGGCAGACTAATACCAGAAAGGCCAACACGCAACGGGAGTGGAGAGATGGCGAGAGTAGTGTGTACCCTCCGTGGCAAGAGGCTGGACGGTGGTGTATCTGTGCTCTCGTTTGGCATGAACCCGGTCTGGTCTTAAGAAACCCGGTGGTGAGTTGACATATGCAAGGGTTAAGTGCTACATATGTCGTGTGATTGGAGATCTCCAGCTGGGTATTAATCGATTCAGATCACCGGTACATCTCGGACATGAAGACTTGGTCACTGACTTAAACGTAGCACTCCGGTGAACAAAAAGGGTTGATAAAAGACGGCTAGTGCAGGTCAAGTGCTTGAACTAGGGTAAAAAGAACTCTAGTGACAGGTAATGACTTAATTTGCTAATAAAACTGGATTGTTAAGGATCCACTTTTAGTAAGCATTTCTGCAAAACAGAGTCTTTGATACTTGATCAGCCTTACCTCGACTCCCTCAAACCAACATATCCTTGAGAGTCTTTTCTTTTGACGGGTAAGACTTGCGAAAGTACACTCCGTACTAAGGGTTTTCAAACCCATGTTGTTGTAGGTGAGGAAACAACAGACTTTTGCTGTTTTTGCTCTAAGGTGGTGCCCAAAGAAGAACCTCAGCAGTGAAGCCGCGGGAGGATGTTGGCCTCCCACTTGAAAAACAATATACTTTTATGCAGGAGGGGTTTTTTGCTCTCAAGTCTGTAATAATAATACTGATGAACTCATACACCCTAGTTTTGTAATAACTATAATACTCTTTCTCTATAACTTTGATGAATGCAAATTAAGCTATTATAAATCGTTTCCGCTTATTCGTTCCTCCGATGTGTTGTAATATCTACATGACGGGTGAAACGCTCTTGGGCGAGGAAATCAGGATACAGATACAGAACTTGTCGAGTGATTATGTGCATCTACAGGGTTGTCCAAGGTCCGTTCGACAAGGACAACTGTAGGTGGGCCTAATAACTTGGGAGGTTTCATCACAGCTGGTATCAAAGCGAAGCCCATCTCTTCAGATATTACAAAGCATTTCAAAAAGAATTTTCAATTACTTATCTAAGAAATTTTCTTTCATTCTTACCTTGCCACTTTCTGAAAGTTCTCATCTTGTAAGACCAGGTAATAGAGTGTAATATATAGGAAGTGGGATCAACGAAGGTTGATTCCGTAATCATTAGGTTATGCATGCGTCATGTTTAAAAATTATACTAATAAATCTTCCCCTCTTATGGAGATATGGCACGTTCGAGGAAAACCGCGCGCAAGTCCACTGGACCTATTGGCGTGCCTCGCCATCAGTTGACTTCCAGACATGAAGGGAGCAGTAGAGGCAGTAACGATCCAATCGGAGACTTGGAGGCCAACGTGGAACAGCTTCAGATGGAGCTACGTCACCGAAATAGGGTGTGGGCACAAGACGGTCATCGTATAGCGGAGTTGGCAGCTGACGTCGGATGCTTGCAAGATGAGCTTGCTGAACGAGATTTGGCGGTTGATTGGGCCGTCAACTCACGTTCGATTGCCTGGGACCGCGAAGCCAAAGCTCGTGCTCGTGTGGCAGAGCTTAGTGTGGCCCTCGACAGCTTGCAGGTGTACTGCAATACTTTACATGAGGAAGTACATGTAATGTATGCGCGACTGCACCCGAACATCCCTGTCGACCCTGTTGCAATGGGAGCCGGACCATCAAGGACAACAGGTGAAGGACCTTATGGGGAGTTGGACCTTTTCAGGCCTCCTCCTTCCATGAACCTAGCTGACGATCGATCTCCTGCAATAGGAAATGAAGAAACCAAGGATGACGAAGACTAGAATAGTATAGTTTAGATGTTATACTTATGTAAAATAAGTAATGAAGTCATGTTGTATGCATGAGTCTGTATAATTACATTTTGGTAATGTAAAATGATGGTGTGTATTGGCATGTTATATTTTTCCTAAATACTTCTTTGCCTCAGATGCCATCACGAACTCGTGCGCACGACGGCGCAGGGACCTCCCGTGGTCGGGAAGATACACCCAATCCACTGCCTGTACCACCGACACTGGCCGAGGCTATCGCTACCTTGGTAAATGCTACTGCAGATAATACCCGCTTCTTGCGTGAGATGGTGGGGAATCAATTCCACCAGCATGGTGGGAGAGTTCCTCCACAAGGACCGCGTGAAACCTCGTACTTGGAATTCTCTGAGACGCGTCCTCTACTCTTTGTTAAAGCAGAAAACCCTCTTGAAGCTGATGAGTGGATAAGGGTAATGGAGCAAAAGTTTGGATTAGTCTGTTGCATAGAAATACAGAAGCCGTTATTTGTTGCCCAATAACTGAGAGGCCCTGCCAGTACATGGTGGAGGAATTTTATAGCAGTTCAACCAGCCGGACACCAGATCACTTGGGAAGAATTCGAGATAGCATTCCGTGAACACTATGTTCCAGAGGGAGTGCTTCACATGAAACAAGAGGAGTTTATTCGACTAAAGCAAGGGGGAGATACTGTAATGCAGTATCTCAACAAGTTCAACCATTTATCCCAATATGCTATTGATCAAGTGAACACTGACCTGAAGAAATAGAATTGCTTCATGAGGGGACTCAACGACTGGCTCCAACGGAAAATGGCACCTGCCTAGATCTTACTTACAGCAGAGCTGTTAGCACGGTGCTGGCAGTAGAAGCCAAGAACACAGGCCAAGGAAAATCAAAGGGTTTTGGAGGTGATAGGTCTAATCAGGGACCTGAGAAGCGAACCAGGTTGGTAATCCGACCTTTTAACCAGAACTGTTCTTCGCCTCGTCCACCCTCCTATCCGTTCAAACAGCCTGTTTTCATTCGCCCTGCCACTGCCCCCACTTCTACAAATCAGCCAAGTGCCCCTGGTGCTCGTTTCCCCGCTCTCCCTAGTTCTTCTACTGGCTGCTTCAACTATGGAAAGTCTGGTCATTTATAAAAGACTGTCCATATCCGAAGCAGAATAAATTCAACAATCAGCAGAACTCTGGGAGCTCCAATCAAGGTAAGGGAACATGGCAACTAATTCAGCGGGCAAAAATGTTAAGAAGACTGGGCGAATTTACTATACTCAAAAGGCCACTACACCAGAAGGAGAGCTGGTAATGATGGGTTCGTTCCTTGTGGCCAATCACCCAGCAGTTATTCTTTTTGATTCTGGTGCTTCCCATACATTCATAAGCAAGAAATTTGTGGAAAAGCATTGCATTCCTTGCACTGAATCAAGGAAAGGATTTATTATCCATTCACCTGGGGACAAATATTTACTAAGGAAGTAGCCTTCCATGTGCCAGTAACATTGGCTGAACGAGAATTTCCCACCAACATGATTGTTTTAAAGGGCCAAGACATAGATGTAATTATGGGCATGAATTGGTTAGCCCAGCATAAAGCTATCCTCAACACTAACTTAAGGACTATCAACTTGAGCCACGGTAATGAAGAGGTTCTCTTATCCATCCCTATAGTTGTCCCAGCCAAACCATTTGGACGGGTCTATGAAGCTATCACCTCAGAAATCCAGGATATTCCGATAGTATGTGAATTTCCGGATGTCTTCCCTGAAGATTTGCCTGGATTGCCTCCAGAAAGGGATGTAGAGTTTGTGATTGAACTGAAGCCCGGTACAGCTCCTATTTCCAGAAGGTCGTACCGAATGCCACCAAATGAATTGACGAAGCTCAAGACTCAATTACAAGACTTACTTGAGAAGGGATTCATTCGGCCCAGTTCATCACCTTGGGGATGTCCCGTAATTTTTGTCAAGAAGAAGGATCAAACACTTCGAATGTGCATGGACTACAGACCCCTTAATGAGGTCACCATTAAGAACAAGTACCCTCTTCCCCAGATCGATATCTTGTTCGATCAACTTACTGGAGCTCGGGTATTCTCCAAGATTGGCCTCCGATTAGGTTTTCACCAGATATGTATTCGACTCGAAGATATACCCAAGACCGCATTTACTACGCGGTATGGATTATTTGAATATTTGGTTATGTCCTTCGGATTAACAAATGCTCTAACCCACTTCACATATCTAATGAACTCGGTGTTTATGCCCGAGTTGGATAAATTTGTGGTGGTCTTCATTGATAATATCTTGATCTATTCCAAGAATGAAGAGGAGCTTGCTAAACATTTACGGATCGTGTTAACGTGCTTAAGGGAACACCAATTATATGCAAAATTCAGCAAATGCGCGTTTTGGTTGGAGGAAATCCAATTTTTGGGACATGTATTGTCCGCAAATGGGATTGCGGTTGACCCCAGCAAGGTCAAGGATATTCTAGAGTGGAAACCGCCAACCACTGTACATCAAGTTCAAAGTTTCCTTGGGCTGGCTGGCAATTACCGTAGATTTATTCCGGATTTCTCCAAGATTGTGAAACCAATCACAAGTTTGTTGAAGAATGATACAAAATTTAACTGGTCATCAGGATGCAACAAAGCCTTCAAGCAACTGAAGGTATTGTTGACCACTGCTCCGGTATTGGCTCAACCGGACATTGAAAAGCCTTTTGATGTGTATTGTGACGCATCGGGCAGTGGTCTCGGCTGTGTCTTAATGCAGGAGGGCCGAGTTATAGCATATGCTTCAAGATAGCTACGCCGGCATGAGGAGCATTATCCAACTCATGACTTGGAATTAGCTGCTGTGGTTCATGCCCTTAAAATATGGCGTCATTATCTGCTGGGAAATATCTACCATATATATACAGATCATAAAAGTCTGAAGTATATTTTTAACCAGTCAGAACTAAACATGAGGCAAAGAAGATGGCTTGAGCTGATTAAGGATTATGAATTATAAATCCACTATCACCCAGGAAAGGCCAATGTGGTGGCAGATGCACTAAGTCACAAGGCTTCTTGCCTTTGTCTTACATTGAGGACCCCTAACATCACATTATGTCAAGAAATGTAAAAGTTAAACCTGGGAATGATACAACATGGAACTTTGACCCAATTGTAGCTTGAGTCAGTTCTTCTACAAAAGATTATTGATGCCCAAAGAAATGACAAGGGTATGAAACATATTCATGAGAAAATAGAAGCCGGCAAAGCTAATTGCTTCAGAAAGGATGATCAAGGCATAGTATGGTTTAATAATCGCATAGTTGTGCCTAAAGATACTGATGTCCGCCAACAAATTTTGGATGAAGCTCATCTTAGTCGATATTCCATTCATCCCGGAAGTACTAAGATGTATCAAGATTTGAAGCAACATTATTGGTGGACAAAAATGAAGATTGAGATTGCACGCTATGTGGTGAGGTGTGACACCTGTAGACATGTCAAAGCAATACATATGAAGACTGCAGGACCATTGCAATCTTTGCCCATCCCAACTTGGAAATGGGAGGACATTAGCATGGACTTCATTGTAGGATTACCCAGGACAACAAAAGGATTTGATTCTATCTGGGTTATAATTGATCGGCTTACCAAGATAGCCCATTTCTGTCCGTCAAGATAGATCATCCAGTTGTTGCCTATGCTCAGTTATATATTGCTCGTATTATTAGTCTGCACGGATTCCCAAAGACCATAGTGTTGGATCGCAGACTGCAATTTGTATCCAAGTTTTGGGAAGAATTACATAAGTCCCTGGGTACAAAATTGCTCCACAGTTTGGCATATCATCCTCAAACAAGTGGGCAGACTGAGAGAGTGAATCAAATACTCGAAGACATGTTGCGGGCATGCATTCTGGAATTCCCACAAAAATGGGATGAATGTTTACCATTGGCAGAGTTTTCGTATAACAATAGTTATCAAGAAAGTATTAAGATGGCACCATTTGAGGCATTGTATGGACGACGATGCTGTACCCCCTTGAATTAGTCTGAACTAGGAGAAAGGTGGTTTTTCAGGCCTGACATGGTTAAAGAGGTGGAAGAAAAGGTTCAACGAATCATACATAACTTGAAAGAGGCATAAACTCGAAAAAATAATTATGCAGACAAATGACGCCGACCCGTGTACTTTCAAGTCAAAGATTATGTGTACCTGAAAGTATCGCCAATGACGGGTGTGACCCGTTTCGGTGTAAACGGAAAGCTTGCACCCCGATACATTGGTCTGTTTCCTATTCTTGAACAATGTGGACCAGTGGCATACCGCCTCCAACTACCTGAAACATTGTCTGCAGTGCACAATGTGTTCCATGTATCCCAATTGAAGAAGTGCCTTCGGGTTCTTGATCGAACCATTGAGGTGAAGGATGTTACCTTGGAACCAGACTTAACATATTCAGAACATCCCATTTGAGTTCTAGATCAGAAGGACAGGGCCACCCAAAAATGGACTCTTAAATTCTATAAGATACAATGGAACCAACATACTGAATATGAAGCTACATGGGAGACCCAAGACTTCTTAGAAAATAATTTCCCTAGCTTTTTAGCTTCATGTAACTTGTCAGATATACATTTGTTTGTAAAGATGGAATAGACCCCATACCACCCCTTGCTCTGTACGACAAACAAGGAAATAAAGATATGGCACGTTTCCTTTTCCACTACTTACCCTAGGACTTTAAATCTCGGGACGAGATTCTTTTATGGGGGGAAGGATGTAACACATCTGGTGTTACTATCACTAAAACTTGAGCATAACATCATGAGCATTGGTATATCATGTGTTTATTACACCTAGAGTGCATTCACTAGGTAAAAATTTCAAACAAGTTGTAATGATGTGACTTGATGTGTGATTAACCCTAGGGTAGAGTACTTAACCCTGAATTAGGGCTTATGGATGTAAGTTAAAACCTAAAAAGTCATGAGAAATATTCCTAAGGTTTCACATTTGATGGACTTTGGTGGCACTAAAACTCTAATGTGCCCAAAACCCTAAAAACAAACCCTAGAAACCCTAATTGAAACCCTAAGGGGGTAATTGTAAATTTTGTGCACTTTTGGACCCTAGTGCAAATACCAAAGTGATAGAACACCACAAATCATGTGTTCTCTATATTTGAGAATTTGCAAGCTAAATAGTGGAACTTGGACTTATTTGCAAAAAGGTACCCATGAACTCCATGTGCTTAAGTCTCAATTTAGTTGAATAGGGCTGACTTTGGAGCTCTATATTTCTAAATCTACAAGGAATTTGCTCAGGGTCAACACATCAAATTTGTAGACCTACTAAAGGGGTATAACTTTGTTTAAATCACAAGACATGAGTGTTGTACAAAAATTGGAGTTAAAAGGACTCAAAGTATTGCTGTCAGTCATCCATACAGCCTGATACTGGTCTAACAGTAAGTTCTGATGAACTTGGAATTCGATTAAAGCTCAAGGGAGTAAGTAAATGAGCATGGTCTTTATAGCCAAATTGTAGCTGGTTTATAGAGCTACAACTTTGATACAAATGGATTAAGTAGTTACTACATAAAATCTAAGATCTGGTCTCTGCAAATCGGTCTGTCAGGCGCTCTGATGAAAGTCTGATAGTACAGTAAATTGAACAAGATCTCAGGTTCATCCCCCCTCGCCGCCGGTGATCTCGCGCCCGGATTCACGCCGGCGTCACGATTCACGCCCAGTTAAACGCAGATAACGATCCTCGCATGAAAAATCTGGCGCTGGGGATGAGCTCGGGACACTGTTTCGCCCTGGCCGCCATACCCCCCTTGCCTTACGACCGGTCTAGATAACCTCGCCAGAGTTGGCCGCCTGCCGCTCGGGTGCCACGTGCCTAGGTGCTCTATCATGTCGCAGTGACTTGCCTTAGCATGTCCGGTCATCGCCGGTGGTCAAGCCACGGTGAAAGCCACAAATCACTTGCGCCAGTGACCTCCCTTCTCTCTGGTCGTCGTGCGTCTCCTCAAAATTAGCCGCCATCGCCGATGGAACCTATAAATTGCTGCCCTAGTGAGCTCCGCTAAGTAATCACACACCCAATGCACCAGCCCGTGCCTCGGATTGTCCACCAGAGAGCTATAATTTAGAGTTTTCCCCAAATCAGTCAAGAACCCCGCCGTGTGTGAGCTCGCTGTGGCCAGCTCTCTACAGGTCCGTTCACGTCCTCCTCGCTCTCGTTTCAATACCCCTGTGTGCTATAGATGCTCATCGGCCCAGCCAATTGAGCTAGAACACGTAGGATCACCGGGAACACCTCAGATTATCCCTGGTATGCGCCATTACCATGGACAGAGAGTTTCGAGCCCGGAATTGTGCAATTAAGTGGGGGATTAGTGTCGCCGAGGGTAGAATTAGGTGTTGAGCAACAGAGAAGCATAGTCATTGCGTTTTCCGACGGTCTTGGCTCGCTGGAGCCACTGCTCCGCCATCCACGGTCGGATACCTCACCTTGCGAAGGAATAGAAAGGGAAGGGCCTATCTGCGAATGTCAGTGAGACAAGGAAATAGTGCTGTGGACTCTTTAAGGGGTTTTTTAAATCGCCAGGGTCCTCTGTGCAAATCTAGCAACGCGGGCGCGTTTCGCCTATCGTGGGCCGGCTCGGGCTAGATTGAGCTCGTTACTGTTTATGCTTTCTCTTTTTCCTTTTCTACCAGACTTAGGAAATTCATAGGAAATTATGGAAAATGATAAAAATATGAGACCAATTTTGTTGAACTCCTAAATTTCTATAGTATTTAATAAAAATAGTTCCAAGATTTTTAGCCCAAACCCGGAATTATGCAGTATTTAAGAAGGCCTAAATCTAGTCTTTTTGAATTTTATAAATTACTAGATGGCTCCAAAAATCATAAAACATTTTGGGTGAACTTATTTTGGCACTTAGAACCCATGGGTAATGTTTGATATGTTTTGGACATTGTTTGATTCCCAAACCCAAAACCCTAGCCCCTTAGGGTAAAACTATCTAACCCTACTAGGGAATTGACCTATAAGACCCTTGTTTCCTTGGTGCACTGTGAAGGAAAGTTGTATTCAAGGTACAACTTGATGTATCTCTACTATCATTGTATATTCATAAGCATCACATGAGCATTCATGGTTATGTATGGTTATGTATAGAAAACGAAGAAGAAGTAACTGTTGAAGAAGAGGAGACTGCTCCATCAACAGAAAATCCATCTGCCGGGAACTATATTTATTTTGATATTTGTGGAACAGAGCCTGACTCCCCTACAACACAAGGCAAGCCCCGGTGCATTTGCCACCTCCTTACTATTTTAAATCTTTATCACCTTATATGATGCATTAGGTGATAGGAGTTGCGTGCTAAACCAATTGCTGCATTTCCTTCCTTGGGACTATTTACCATTCCTTGAATACCTGTTTTATTAAAAAGGTTTTCTGATGCTTAGTCCTGCTTTAGAAAAGCAAATGTTTTGTTTTAAAACAAAAGGTGAGGCTTCACAGTGGATGGGATGTTTGCAAAAATACAACTTGATGCTGGATCCATCATGGTCGTGATGGGTTCAACATCAGAAAAGATGTACCTCTGTCAGGTACCAAACTTTGGGTTTGAAATGATAAAGCTGAGACCGGACGGGTGACTTGCACAAGAAGAGAGTCTCGGCGTAGTGTCTCCGTCTGAGTCGATTAAGGACCGTGTTGATGTGGGCCTGCTGACCGAGGACCCTTTAACTGGTCACATGCCTCATCATGGGTAAGCATTGTCTCGGGCAGACTAATACCAGAATGGCCAACACGCAATGGGAGTGGAGAGATGGCGAGAGTAGCATGTACCCTCCGTGGCAAGAGGCTAGACGGTGGTGTATCTGTGCTCTCGGTTGGCGTGAACCCGGTCCGGTCTTAAGAAACCCGGTGGCGAGTTGACATATGCAAGGGTTAAGTGCTACATATGTCATGTGATTGGAGATCCCTAGCTGGGTATTAATCGATTCGGATCGCCGTTACTTCTCAGACATGAAGACTTGGTCACTGACTTACACGTAGCACTCCAGTGAACAAAAAGGGTTGATAAAAGACGACTACTGCAGGTCAAGTGCTTGAACTTGGGTAAAAAGAACTCTAGTAACAGGTAATGACTTAACTTGCTAATAAAACTAGATTTTTAAGGATCCACTTTTAGTAAGCATTTCTGCAAAACAGAGTCTTTGATACTTGATCAGCCTTACCTTGACTCCCTCAAACCAACATATCCTTGAGAGTCTTTTCTTTTGACGGGTAAGACTTGCGAAAGTACACTCCGTACTCAGGGTTTTCAAACCCATGTTGTTGTAGGTGAGATAACAACAGACTTTTGCTGTTTTTTACTCTAAGGTGGTGCCCAAAGAAGAACCTCAGCAGTGAAGCCGCGGGAGGATGTTGGCCTCCCACTTGAAAACAATATACTTTTATGCGGGAGGGGTTTTTGCCTACCAAGTCTGTAATAATAATACTTATGCACTCATACACCCTGGTTTTGTAATAACTATAATACTCTTTCTCTATAACTTTGATGAATGTAAATTAAGCTATTATAAATCGTTTCCGCTTATTCGTTCCTCCGATGTGTTGTAATATCTGCGTGACGGGTGAAACGCTCTTGGGCGAGGAAATCAGGATACAAATACTGAACTTGTCGACTGATTATGTGCATCTACAGGGTTGTCCAAGGTCCGTTGGACAAGGACAACTGTAGGTGGGCCTAATAACTTGGGAGGTTCCGTCACAGCCTCCGTGACAATTCCCTATGGTATGTACACATATGCGTGTGTGACATGTTCATAGATGTCTTATGTGTTTAAATGAAAAACTGAGTGGTTACTATTTCATGTGTGTGTGTTATAGGGATTTCAAATACCACCCGCTTCAGTTGTCGTACCTGGAGATGGGTCTGGTCAAGACGACGTATCACATTCTTGGGGGAACAACCTTTTCAACACACAGAGTCCAGCCGGAGCAAGTGGCTATAACTCGAACCAACCAGGTGATGGATATGAGTGATAGTTCATCAAATGTGTTTGATTTGGAATTGTCACTGTTCATGTCAAAGACTATCCGTCGGACAATGTCAGTTTTTATTTTGGAACTATATGTTGATGTAAAAGACTTGTTGTAACTATTTGGAACTATATGTTTATGAATGTGTTGTGATGTTAAATTTGTGAATGTGAATACTTATGTGAATGTATTTGTGATTGTGAATATGTGGTTGTATATGAACTCTGTGTATATTTGTATGCAATATGTGTATCTGTGTTTTTTTGTAAATGTCAGAAATTTAAAATACAGTATTTTTTGCAATTGCTGAAATTTGTTATGTCCGACGGCTGACGCTAGGCCGTCGGACATAATCCCCTGTTATGTTCGACGGCTTAAGATAGGTCGTCGGAGATAAGAGAGGTTTATGTCCGACGCCTAACGCTAGGCCGTCGGACATAACAGTTGACATGCATTATGTCCGACGGTCAGAGGTGGCCGTCGGAGGTAGCTTATTGCCGACGGTTGTAAATATTATTATTTCTGACCTCTTATGTCCGACGGCTAGTTACCGTCGGAGATAAACGGATGTTGTCGACATAAACTATGTCCCACGGTTTGAGGTTTATGTCCCACGGCTTCGACCGTCGGGAATTTTGTGTTTTACCTTAGTGGAGAAGAATTGTGGTACTTATATATGTGAGGAGAGGGAGGAGGACCGGCATCAACACAATCAATGGCCATTCGAAGCGTGGCGTTAATCTACCACAGAAACAGCCGCACCAAAGTCCAAACACCATTAATGGAGGTCACCATTGAAGAAGAGAGCTCGCGCTGTGAACGGACATTTGGGGAAGGGGAAACAGTCGAGGCTGCGCGCGAGTTCATCAGCTAGTGCACAGGCTAGGCAGGCGGCGCGGGCGCGTCCATTCTACGCAGCGATGGAAGAGAGAGAGAGAGCCGTCTAGGGGAAGAAAAGCAATATGTGCTGACATGTGGGATCTATATGGCGTAGAGAAGGGAGAGAGAAAAGAATATGGGGGCGTGACATGAGGCTTGGCCGGCTGGCCGGATGACCGCACGGTTGTGCTCTCATGCGTGATTTTTTTTCCAAAAATTCTAAATTTCGTTTTCCTTTTTTCTTTATTTTTTTAACGTAAGATATTAAAATATATATAAATAAATATATGTTTTTAAGTATTTCTGAAATTTTAATAATTTCAATAATAATATTTTAACAATTCATTATTGTTTTATAAAAGGAGATCTTTCTCACACAATTAAATCCAAAATTGGAATTCAAATCAACAAAACATATGCTTTGACATGAATATATCAAGCACTTCATAAATTTTATTTATTTAGAAATTGTTTATCTTGTTTGTTTCACTATTTTATTTTTTTTAAAACATAAATATCTTTCTTTCTACTAAGATTTAATAATATAAACTAGGTTATCGTTATTTAATGGATTTAGGGTGTTATAGCACCACGAAGGGTTATGGTTCCATATGGGTGATTGTGGATAGATTGACCAAAGTAACTCAATTTATTTCGGTCAAGACTACCTATAAGAGAACCTAGTTGGCAGAGTACCTAAGAATATTATTTCTTATCAGGTATCTCAGTTCACTTCAAGGTTTTAGAAGAGTCTTCATGAGAGTATGGATATAAAACTGAATTTTAGCTCAGCATACCGTGAGAACAAATCAGGTGTTAGAGGATATATTTAGAGCCTGTGGTCTTAAACATGGTGACAGTTGGAACAAGAGTTTACCCTACGCGGAATTTTCATATAATAACAGTTACCAAGCCAGTTTGAGGATGTCCCCATTTGAGGCATTGTATAGAAGAAAGTGTAGAACCTCGTTATATTGGGATAAAACTCGTCAAAGACAGTTCTTTGGGCTAGAAATTATCCAAGAAGTGAAGGAGCAGGTTCAGATAATCAGGGAGAACCTGAGGACAGCACAATCAAGATAGAAAAGTTATGCTGATACCCGAAGAAGACATTTATAGTTTGAGGAAGGTGATCATATGTACTTGAAAGTGTCACCAATTCAGAGTATGAGAAGATTTAATGTCAAATGGAAGTTGTTCTCTCGCTTTATTGGACCCTTCAAAAACCTAAACCGAGTTAGACAATTGGCCAACCAACTAGAATTGTGCATGATGTGTTTCATGTATCCTAGTTGAATAAGTGTCTTCGAGTATTGGAAGAGTAACTCCCAATGGAAGAACTTAGTATGCAGGGTGATCTGACCTATACGAAGTATCTTATCAAGATTATCAATACTCTAACCCGAGTCACCAGGAACAAAGTGATCAAGATGTGCAAGGTGCAGTGGAGTCATCATGTAGAAGATGAAGCCACTTGGGAGCAAGAAGATGAATTGCGAGTAGAATTTCCCCATTTTTCCTAGTTTGGCGTAATCTCGAGGTTGAGATTCTATTTAGGGGGGGGCAAGATTTGTAAACCATAAATATGGCACTACGGAATTTAGTCAGTCCTTTTATTCTTTGAGAAATAATATTGAATTTATTTTAGTATGTGCTTTATTATTGAGGTGTGTTCCTTTTAAATAAATAGGATGGTGAATTATATTATAGGAATTATTCCTATATTATATGAGCAAAGTAAATAAAGGAGTAAATAAACATAAATTATATTTGCATCTCATGCTGACTTTTTTTATGTGTGCATTTGAACATAATTTTGAAATTTTAAATAGATTTACAATTGTGAATTAGATTTGAAATAGAAATTCAAAACCAAAATAGGAAAAAAAAGGAAACTGTTGGGGACTTGTTCTCAAATACTATGAATTAAGAACAAGGCAACATAAGAAATATTAAATGTTAAAGTCCTTCGTCCTTCGAAGCATTATTTCCCTTGGGATATAATGATTTTCGGACGAAGGTTATGAAGGACATACCTTCATCAGCGTAACATTTAATAATGAAGAGAGAATCATATGAAATATAAAAGATAACATGGACAATTATGTATTATTATCAATTCATTTCTATTTTATTATTATGGAAAATAGAAATGATATCAAGTTACAAATGTACATTTGGCTCGAAAGAAGGTAAGAGTACAAGCGTGACGCAAAAGCAAATGCCAAGTCAGTGTGAACAGTACAGGGACACTGTTCATCTATTTATAGGCACGGGACGCAACCCATGTAAAATTACACTCATGCCCTTTACATTTGCTAATGACTCTATTGAAATCCATCGAGGTCTGAATAGCCTTTTCCCTTTTAAGTCAGTTCCCTTTTCTGACATCACGCCGAAGGTCCCCTGCGCATAGCTTCGGCTCTGCGCCAACCTTCGCATTCTTTGTACTTCTTCATATTGTGGTTCTGATCCGAGTCCGAAGGTACCTGTTCCTGTATTATACTCCAGACACGTTGTTAAATCATGTTTTTGAGGACCTTCGGAAGACGAAGGCCCCCAACAGTAGCCCCTCACAAGGTTAATTTGTTAGAATAACGAATTCAGATTGCGATATGGACGAAGGCCCTAAGCCGAAGGTCCGAAAAAACACTTTCCCTTTGCTAGAATAGCAACAGTCAATGACAGCTGGGGCCCTCCAACTTGGGGCGCGCTGGGCGTATAAATAAGAACTCACCCCGAGCACATTTGATATGCTTACTTTTCTTTGCTTGATTTCTTAGCTTTTGCTTTCCAACAGTTGCTTTGTTTCTTAAGTTTTCTGAGCTTTTGAGCTTCGGATTTAAGGACATATTTTTGTCAGTTCCAAAGATAAGATGTCTCAAGACAAGAAGACGATTGCTGAAATGAAGCTAACCGAAGAGGAGAAGCTTCTTAAGGAAAAGACTGCTGGATTTATTGAGTCAATTGTAAAGACAAATACAGAAAATATTACGAAAGAAATTCTAGAAGGCTTATCTGAAGATACCGATGACAGCGATAGTTATGATGCAGAAAGCGGGGGCGAAGATTCCGAAGATCGGCCCTGGCGACCAAGTCACACAGTCTTCGGGAAATCGACTATCAGACAAAGTCATCTTGATAACATGAGAGGAAGGTATTTTCGAGACATATCTATTGTGAGGGCTGACAATGGAGACAGGACTGTTCCTGTTCCTGAAGAGAATGAAGTCGTAATCTACCGAAGCTTCTTCAAGGTTGGGCTTCGGTTCCCCTTAAGCAGATTTGTGGTTGAAGTTCTAAAGATGTATGAGATTTTCCTTCACCAGATTACCCCTGAAGCAATTATCAGAATGGGGATCTTCGTGTGGGCCGTGAGGAGTCAAGGTTTGGAACCGAGTGCAAAATGTTTCTGCAGCATGCACAAACTTTTATATGAGACAAAGCCCTGGGGCAAGGAGAAGTATCATAACAATTTTGGTTGCTACAACTTCGTTGCTCGTTCAGGCTCAAGCTGCCCAATGCCAACCTTTCGGAAGAGATGGCCTGGAGACTGGATGAAAGAATGGTTCTTTGTGAAAAATGATTTAAAGGCGAGAGAAGATATTAAAGAGATCATCATGCGCCCCATCTCGTTCCGCTTCGGTCTTCGGAAACTAAAGGTAGAGATTGATGAAGCAGCCGAAGGATGCCGAAGGGCCTTCGGCATAGTTTGCTCTTTCATCGGGACAAGGGACTTAGTCCAAGAACACGTGGCCAACAGGATATGGCAGTAGACAACTGGGAGATGCCAAAAGAGACCATCAGCAACCCTAACGAAGGTGGTTTGGTTCGATTAAAATATACCTTCAGATTTAGAGACCAATTTATCGAACCAGACGACGACTGGCTGAAGTGCGTTGAAAACACCAGCGATGAACTACTTGGAGCCTACTCCAAGTCTGAAGATAACACACTATCTGCAGCCTACGGGAGCCGAAAAAAGAAGAGGCTAAACAGAGTTTTTGATGCTATCGGATTTATGTATCCTGACTACCGCTACCCGCCAAGGGGACAGAAGAGAAAGAGTGCAACTTCTGGGAAGGATGTTACTTCAGCTGCTCCGAGTGAGCCCGCGCCGAAGAGGAGAAAAGTGAAGGTTCTTACTCACCGACCGCGCTACATTGAACCGGCCACATTCCCTGAATTTGGCGGTGAGACCTCTTCGGCTACTGAAGCCAAAGAACCTGCACTTACGCAGAAGATTGAAGAGCCGGCTGCAATGCCGAAGGCATCCTCAACCAAATTAGCTGAGCCGAAGGCCGATAATATTGAAGAGATAGGGGTCAAAGGAACAAAGATATTAGAAGTTATAAGCCCTTCGGCAGAAGTGAAAGTGCCAAAGGCACAAAAAGGTCTTACAGCGACCCCAAGAGGAAAAGGATGGTCAACGTACTAGATGCGCTGGAGACGATAAAGACTTCAAGCTCTACTCCAGGGAAAACTACCGAAGCTTCAAAAGCGCAGACTGAGACAAAACTAACCGAAGCCAAAGCTGCAAAGAGCCAGGCCGAGACCGAAGCTGGGCCTTCAGAGCCCGCTAAGGAGAAATCCTTAGAAACCGGAGAAGCGGAAACGGAAAAAGAAGCTGCAGAACAAATTCTGCCTGAAAAAACTGCCACTCCTACTCCCGAAGCATCTTCCGAAGTTCTTGATTATATTGTACGACACGCTTCGGGAAAAAGTTTATCTGAAGAAGAAAAACGAGAAGCTCAATACTATGCCCAGAAACTGAAATACCCAAAGGGGGCATTGATATTCAACGGCAGCGGAGAAGAAGATTTCTTGTATTGTCTCCCAGATAGCAAGGAGATTTCTGTCTGCCGGGAGATGAGCAGAAGCTTCGGATTCCCGACACTAGAAGACAGGCTTTCGGTGTTATCGAAAGATGAATTGGCCGACAGCTTAGCATATAATAGTTTAAAGGTGTGAGAATGAATTTTTTGTACTTAAAAACAAAAAAAATCACTTGCTTATACTTAATACCGCACTTCTTTTGCAGGGCCTGATTCTTAGCAACACCCTCAGGGCGCAGAAAAGTGCCGAAGACGAAGGATGCACTATAGGTTTGAACAACCTTTGTTCCAAAGTAATTGAACTAAGGAACGAAGGTCTTGAAAAAGATAAAATATTAAACTCATTGGTGAACAAAATAAAAGAAGACGAAGCTACTTCCAAAGCCCAAGCTGAAGCCCAGAAATGCGAAATTGAGAACCTTCGGAAATAGCTGGCTGAAGCAAAATTGAAATGTGCTATTGCCGAGGCTGACCGAGACGCCAGTGATTACTGGAAAAATTATTGGGAAAAAACAGTTGTAGAACTTCGCTCTTCAAAAGAAAGATGTTATGAAAAATCTGTAGAATGTGTGGAAAAGATAAAAACTAGCTTCGCCAATGTTGGCGCGTATTCAAGTGAAGACAACTTCATACGGGGCGATCCCGAGGGGCCAATTGAGTGGATCAGCAGCGAGGCCGAAGCCTTTGAGGAGATTTTAAATGACCGTGGGGACGTCTATGCCTTTTCAGGTGCGAGGGGAATTGCGGCTATTTTGGAGAAGTTAGGTTGCGATCATGTGAAAGCTTTGGCCCAAGCCGAAGCTACTTTATCTATTGATGATACGAAGGACCCCTCGGCCGAAGCAAGCTTAGTTGGTGGAAAATTCTTTACTGACATCTGAGAAAATGGCGGCCGAGGGATGGCCCACGAAATAATAAAGAAGAGCGAAAAAGATACTCACGATGCTAGGGAAGCAACGTAGGCAGCTAAAAAAGCTGCGAAACTCAAAAGGCGGATAGGTATTGCTTAATAACTTTTAACTTTATTTTTTATTTTTGTGACTTCGAACTTATTTACGTTTTCTACCGCAGCCGAACTATCTCCTCCCCCAGAGCCCTTCGAGTCATTGATCGAGCCAGAGGCGAAGGAATCAGCAGAAATTATTAACATGGCCGAAAGCATTTTGGACGAAGTCGTTACTCAACTGCTGACCGAAGCTGCAGACAAAGTTTTGAAGGAAGAATAATAGATATTGTAAAAACATTGCTAGAATATTAATATAACATTTGCTGGACTATGCTTGTAATATTTGGTGCTCATGAGTTTTTAATGTAATGTATAAATGGCTTTGTAATTCATTTCTTTGCGATGCATGAAACTTTTATTGTACATACCGTTTTTGAGCCTTCGGCGAAAAAACACCTTCCCTTCTTTTCATGCTTCGTAAAGAAGAGTTTTTATGCTTTGTGAAAAATCCTCCAATCGTCGCAGAAACATTAATGCTTCGTCAATAATAGACTTTCTTCCTCGATATCAGAGTACTTCATAAAAAATGCTTCAAGCATCGCCATAACACTGATGCTTCGTCAACAATAAATTTTTTCCTCCACTTCAAAGCTGATAAAGTTGTATCTCTTCAAAACTTATTTTGTGCCTTAGCACAATTTCACTTTTTCGAAGCATTCTCCGAAGGTCAACATTGTATCCCCTTCTTGTGCCATTGATGCCATATGATGTATGATGTTATGTTATGCGAAATGATGTGACGATGTTATGCTATGCAAAATGATACTTTGTGCCGAAGACACACACTCACATCCCCATATTGGAATACACAATCTCTTTGCCGTTTATTTTTTGGCTTCACCGCTTATTTTTCGGTGTATCAGCGCTGACTTTTCGCTGTAAGTTCTGCATTCCCTTAGGAACGTTTTTTGAACTTCTTCGCCTTCTATTTTGGCGGTATTTGCGTTGACTTTTCGTGCTTCGCCTTATATTTCGGCGGTATTTGGCTCTGCATTCCCTTTGGAACGACTTTTGAGCAGAAAACTTACACTGCGCTCCCTTAGGAATGACTTTTTGTAGCTTCAGCAAACTTATGCTGTGTTCCGTAGAACGACTTCAGCAAACTTACGGTGTGTTCCGTAGAACGACTTTTTGTAGCTTCAGAGATACTTGTGACTTAGGAACAACTTTCTGTTCCTCGGTGACTTTTTGGACTCCGTAAGTCTGTGGAGAAGATATATTTTCACTATGGCAAAAACGAAGCTATTACAAGGAATTGAAAACGACAAGAAAACTAAGTTTTCAACAATTGTTCCTTAGTAAGAAAGAGAATGACAATGAACGTAAAAACTGATTCAGGAGTAGGATATCTCTTAGTAGATATGCTTCGACTCTGGCACAGTGCTGTTGACTGTGCGAGCTTCGGACTCCTCCCTGAAGTCTCTCTGCTGATGGGTCTGTTGACTCCCTTCTGGCTGTTGGCCGCGTGAATATGCAGGTTGTAGTGGTGGCAGAGGTGGAGGTTGTGGCCAGGATGCCTGTGGATGACTAGCCGAAGCAACAGACGCTGCAGGATGGTTACCACATACTCTGGTATGTAGGGTGAGTGATATGAAGCAGTATGCATAACCTGCTTCAGCTGGTTCTGCTAAGCTGCAGCTTCTGCTATTTCCTTCTGTTTCTGAATGGTGACATGGCACATCCTTGTAGTATGGCCCTTGTCCTCACCACAGAATAAGCAATAAATTTTTCTGGGCTGATCCCCAAACCTTCCTTCGAAGCCCCTGGCGCCTCTGCCCCTTGGAGCTGGCGGCCGAAGATAGCTTTGTTGGTGCCCCGAAGCTTGCGAGGAATATTGTGGCCTGTGTTGCTGACTTCCTCTGTCGTCATTCTGGGTGGAGTGGATTGATCTGACGAGCCTTGGGTGGATTCTCCCTCCGAATCCCCTGGTCATCTCAGAGAACCTGTAGGCCTCCTCCCTTCTTTGACGAAAGTCATTATCAGTGCGGATGTATTCATCCATCTTTTGAAGCAGCTTCTCCAAGGTCTGTGGAGGCTTTCTAGCAAAATCCTAGGAAGTAGGTCCTGGACGAAGCCCCTTGATCATGGCCTCAATGACAATTTCATTGGGCACTGTAGGCGCTTGTGCTCTCAGACGCAACAACCTTTGGACGTATGCCTGGAGATACTCCTCGTGATCTTGCGTGCATTGAAACAAAGCCTGAGCTGTGACTGGCTTCGTCTGGATGCCCTGGAAGCTTGTCACCCGCATGTCTTTGAGCTTCTGCCATGAAGTGATAGTTCCTGGCTGAAGGGAAGAATACCATGTCTGGCCACATTCTTAACTGCCATGACGAAGGATTTGGCCATGACAGCTGCATTGCCTCGATATGAAGATATGGTTGCTTCATAACTCATCAAAAATTGCTTCGAGTCTGAATGCCCATCACACATCGGAACCTGAGGTGGCTTATACGATGAGGGCCATGGGATAGCCTGCAGTTCTGCTGCCAAGGGAGAAGCATAGTCAAAAGTAAAGGTACCATGATTGGAATCATCATACCATCCATCATCATCGAACAAGCCTTCTTGATGAAGCTCCCTATGTTGGGGCCTTCGTTCTTGCTCATCTTGAGCAAGATGGCGTACTTCTTCAGTGGCTTCGTCAAACTGCCTCTGAAGGTCGGCTAGTCGGGCCATCTTCTACTTCTTCCTTTGTACTTGTTGATGAAGCATCTCCATGTTTCTGATTTCTTGGTCCAACTCGTCCTCCTGGGGTGTTGGACTAGAGGCCTTCCTCTTCTGGCTTCGGGCCTCTGGAATAGAAAGGGTCTCCTGGTTTGGGTCCAGTGGCTGCAAAGCGGCAGTCCCTATCGCTGAAGCTTTCTTCGGTGGCATGACAAAGGTCAGTGCTTGCCGAAGGTGGTCGAAAAGAGTTCACCGGAGGTGGGCGCCAATGTTGGGGGCTTGTTCTCAAATACTATGAATTAAGAACAAGGCAACACAAGAAATATTAAACGTTAAAGTCCTTCGTCCTTTGAAGCATTATTTCCCTTGGGATATAATGATTTTCGGACGAAGGTTATGAAGGACATACCTTCATCAGCGTAACATTTAATAATGAAGAGAGAATCATATGAAATATAAAAGATAACATGGACAATTATGTATTATTATCAATTCATTTCTATTTTATTATTATGGAAAAATAGAAATGATATCAAGTTACAAATGTACCTTCGGCTCGAAAAAAGGTAAGAGTACAAGCGTGACGCAAAAGCTAATGCCATGTCAGCGTGAACAGTACTGGGGCACTGTTCATCTATTTATAGGCACGGGACGCAGCCCATGTAAAATTACACTCATGCCCTTTACATTTGCTAATGACTCTATAGTAATCCATCGAGATCTGAATAGCCTTTTCCTTTTTAAGTCGGTTCCCTTTTCTGACATCACGCCGAGGATCCCCTGCGCATAGCTTCGGCTCTGCGCCAACCTTCGCATTCTTTGTACTTCTTCATATTGTGGTTATGATCCGAGTCCGAAGGTACCTATTCATGTATTATACTCCAGAAACATTGTTAAATCATGTTTTTGAGGACCTTCGGAAGACGAAGGCCCCCAACAGAAACATTAAAGCAATATTGGGCCAATTCCTTTCTCTCCCAACCCATTTACTGTCAAGGAACCTCCCAAGATATTAGGCCTACCTACAGATATCCTTGGGCCAATTGTGAATTTTTTGTTTTGATTTGAAATATGGATGTCTTGGTTTTTGCTACGAAGGTGAGCTTCAGCAAGATTTGCTTCGGCAGCCTCGAGCCTAGAGTTCTTCTCCCCTAGCAAGTCTTCAAGGTTCTTCACCTTCTTTTCCAGTTAAAGGACAATAAGTTCATTCTTCCTGTCTTCGTTCTCTTGCTGTAAGTTGAATGCCTTGCTTAGCAGAAAACTCTGTAACAAAGGCTAAAGCTGCGTAAGATATTGACCATTAAAATTTGAAAACCGATGAATTAAAGGAAGACGTAACAAATTTTGTACATTAAAATTCAAGTATACTAAGCTGCCAGTAATATGTTGTTTCCTATAGTTGCTAAGATCTCGTTCTAGCTTCAGAAATCCAATGCTTTTTTGATAAAGTATTAACAATTTTTGCCCCGACGCGGTCAGGGATGCAACCTAGAATCTCTTCGTCAACACCACCAAAAAGCACGGACCCGGGCTGCTAGCTACCTGCAATAGCAAACTCTCTTAACTCAGAAATGTCTTCTTTAGGGAGTTGCTGGCCACCCAGGTGTCGTAAATTAAAAGCCTTGCTCTTCGAAGAAGTTTCTTCACTTTTCTTCATCTACGAAGTCGCAGCCTCGACAACAATGTATTCACCCATTTCCCTCTCGGGAACCACATTAGCTATAATTCTGCCGATCTCTGATAGCGTGGTCCTGAGCGGGACTCCAATGTTTTTGGCTTCAGGCTCTGCTTCAGTAGCTTCGGCAGCAGCGAGAGGAACAATCTTTTCTGTTGCGACCGGTGGGGTTGTCTTGTGTACAGTCCTCATGACGGCCATCATATGCCGTTTTTTCTTAACACTTACCCTGGTCGCCGAAGGAACCCTTATGCTCCCACCTTCAGCATCTTTTCCAATTTCCTTCTCCCTCGACTGTAATAAGCTAGTCAGGTCTGATCTTAGAGGACTTAGCATATCAAAGGGGAAGGGCTTAGTCATTGCCTTTAGAATCTCTTTCACCCCAATGGATGAAGCCGAAGAGGTATTAGGGACCTATCCTGGCAGATTAAGCACCTTCTTCTCAGTGCGGCCCAGTGTTGGGGGCCTTCGTCTTCCAAAGGTCCTCAAAAACATAATTTAACAATGTCTTCCAAGTATGACATATGAACAGGTACCTTCGGTTTCGGGTTAAAAGCATATACGGTATGGAAAGCAGGATTGGAACGAATTATTGAACCAGCGTCGAAGCCGCGCGCAAGGAAGCTTCGGCTCAGTGGCAGAAAGAGGAACCGACTTAAGGAGAAAAAGGCTATCTAGTCCTCGATAGTTTCTTCTTAAGTTAATAGTGAATATGAGGGGCATGAATGTAATTTTACATAGGCTGCGTCCTATGCCTATAAACAGATGAATAGTACCCCCGTACTGTTCACGCTGACTTGTATTCACTTGTGCATCACGCTTGTACTTTTACCTTCTATCAAGTCGAAGGTACATTTGTAATTCAATATTGTTTCTGTCTTTCTATGATAATATAATGAGAATGAATTAATAATGTTACATGATTGTTTACGTTGTCTCTTATATTTTGTATGCTTCTTCTCTTATTAACATATACTGCAATCATGAAGGTATGTCCTTCATGACCTTCGTCTGAAGATCATTATATCCTAAGGAAAATAATGCTTCGTAGGAAGAAGGGCATACACATTTAACATTTTGTGTTGCCTTGTTCTTAATTCATAGCATTTGAGAACAAGTCCCCAACATTGGCGCCCACCTCTCGTGATCCCTTTTCGACCAAGCACTGACCTTCGTCATGCCGCCGAAGAAAGCTTCAGCGACAGGGGCTACTGCACTGCAGCCACTGGACCCAAACCAGGAAACTCTTTCTCTCTGAGAAGCTCGGAGCCAGAAGAGGAAGGCCACCAATCCAACACTCCAGGAGGAGGAGTTGGACCAAGAGATCAGGGACATGGAGATCATCCATCAGCAAGTACAAAGAAAGAAGGAGAAGATGGCGCGACTGGCTGATCTTCAAAGGAAGATCGACGAAGCTACTGAAGAAGTGCGTCATCTTGCTCAAGATGAACAAGATCGAAGGCCCCAACACAGGGAGCTTCATCAAGAAGGCTTATTCAATGAGGATGGATGGTATGATGATTTTAATCATGATGCCATTACTTTTGATGATGCTTCTTCCTTGGCAGCAGAACTGCAGGCTACCCCATGACCCCCATCATACAAGCCATCTCAGCTTCCCATGTATGATGGGCACTCATATCCAAAGCAGTTTCTGATGAGCTACGAAGCAACTATATCTTCGTATGGAGGCAATACCGCAGTCAGGGGGAAGTCCTTCGTCATGGCAGTCCGAAATGTAGCCTAAACATGTTATTCTTCTCTTCGGCCAGGGACTATCACGTCGTGGCAGAAGCTTAAGGACATGCTGGTTACCAGTTTCCAAGGCTTTCAAACGAAGCTGGTCATAGCTCAGGCCCTGTTCCAATGTACGCAAGACCATGAAGAATACCTTCAGGCATATGTACGAAGGTTCTTGCGACTGAGGGCACAAGCACCTACAGTGCCCAATGAAAATGTCATTGAGGCCATGACCAAGGGTCTTAGGCCAGGACCTACTGCTCAATATTTCACCAGAAAGCCCCCACAGACTCTGGAGAAGCTGCTTCAGAAGATGGATGAGTACATTCGGGCTGATAACGACTTCCGCCAAAGAAGGGAGGAAGCGTACAGATTCTCTGAGATGACCAGGGGCTTCGGAGGACGAATCCTCCCGAGGCATGTCAGGTCGATTCATAGCTCCAGTCAGAATGACGACAAAAGGAGCCAGCTTCAGAGGTCACAATACACCTCACAATCTTCGGGGCAGCAGCAAAGCTCTTTCAGGCCACCAGCTCCAAGGGGCAGAGGCGCCAGGGGCTTCGGAGGAAGATTTGGGGATCAGCCCAGGAAGATCTACTGCTTATTCTGTGGTGAGGACAAGGGCCATACTACAAGAATGTGCCAAATCACCATCCAAAAGCAGAAGGAGATTGCAGAAGCTGAAGCTCGACAGAGTCAGCCGAAGCAGGTCTTGCACACTGCTTCGTGCCACTCTCCCTACATACCAGAATACGTGGGTAATCATCCTGCAGCTTCTGTGGCTTCGGCTAGTCCGTCACACGCTTCCTGGCCACAGCCTCCACCTCCACCACCACTTAAACTTACCTATTCACGGGGCCAGTAGCCAGAAGGGCGCCAACACTCTCAACAGCAACGGGAATTCAGCGAGGAATCCAAAGCTCGCACAGTCAATAGTACTATGCCGGAGTCGAAGCACATTTACTGAGAGATATCCTGCCTCTAAAATACTTTTTCATTCTCTGTCTTTTTGTTTTTCAATAAGGAATAAGTAATGTAAATTTAGTTTTAATTCCTTGTAATATTTTCACTTCTGTTAAAATGAAATGTATCTTCTTCACAGACTTACGAAGCTAAAAAACTGCCGAAGCTCAAAAGTCGTTCCTAAGGGAGCGCAGCGTAAGTTTTGCCGAAGCTACAAAAAGTCATTCCTAAGGGAGCACAATGTAAGTTTTCTGCTCAAAAGTCGTTCCAAAGGGAATGCAGAGCCAAATACCGCCGAAATATAAGGCAAAGAAGTTCAAAAGACGTTACTAAGGGAATGCATAACTTACACCGAAAAGTCAACGATGATACCGCTGAAATATAAGGCGAAGAATTTCAAAAGACGTTCCTAAGGGGATGTAGAACTTACACCAAAAAATAAGCGGTGAAGCCGAAAAATAAACGACAAACAAGACTTCGGTTGTTCCTAAGGGAATGCAGAGATTATGTGTTCTAGTGTGGGTGTGTGTATTCGGCATTAGCATCATATTTTGCATCATATCATCACATCATCCCGCATAGCATCACATCATACATCATATCGCACTAAAGACACGAATTGAATACGAAGTCGATCTTCGGAGAATGCTTCGAAAAAATGAAAATGTGCTAAGGCACAAAGTAAGCTGAGAAATACAGTTTCATCAGCTCTATTGCAAAAGAAGGGATCCCTTGTTTATGAAGCATGGACGTTTTTACGAAGCTTGGATGTTTTTACGAAGCTTGGATGTTCCTACGAAGCATGAATGTTTTTACGAAGTATGGATATTTTCACGAAGTATGGATTCTTCTCTTTACGAAGCATGAAAAAGAAGGGAAGGTGTTTTTTCGCCGAAGGCTCAAAAACGGTATGTATATAAAAGTTTCATGCATCGCAAAGAAGAGAATTACAAATAATTTACATGTTAGATTCAAAACTTTACACATCGAATATTACAACCTTGTTGCAGCAAAGTTACATTGTTCATCTAAAAATAATTTTACAATAACTACTAGTCTTCCTTCAGGACCTTCTCCGCAACTTCATTCAGCAATTTGTTAACGACTTCGTCAACAACAGATTCAGCCATATTTATGATTTCTAGTGCTTCCTTTGTTGCTGGATCGGCTAGTGGATCGAATGGTTCCGGTGGCGGAGATAATTCAGCTACAATGGAAAAAATTAGTCAGTCCGAAGCCACAAAAGCAAAAGCCGAAGCTAGGTGCTGCGAAACAATACCTATGCGTCTCTCGTGTTCTGCAGCTTCCTCAGCTTGTTTCGCTGCTGCTCAAGTGTCGTGAATATCTTTTTCACTTTTCTTCATAATTTCATGAGCCATTTCTCGGCCACCATTTGCCCAGATGTCAGTGAAAATTTTTCCGCCCATTAAACTTGCTTCGGCTGAGGGATCCTTTGTGTCATCCACTGAGAAGGCAGCTTCGGCCTGGGCCTGGGTTTTGACATGATTGCAACCCGCCTTCTCCAGGATGGCTGAAATTCCTCTTGCACCACAGAACGCGCTGACATCCCTGCGATCACTTAAAATTTCTTCAAAAGCTTCGGCCTCTCCGCTTATCCATTCGATAACACCTTCAGGGTCGCCTCGTATAAAGTTATCTTTGTTAGAATAGGCGCCCACGTTGGCGAAGCTAGCCTTTATCTTCTCCACGCAGCCCAGGGATTTTTCGAAGCATCTTTCTTTGGATGCGCAAAGTTCTTCAACTATTTTTTCTAAATAGTTTTTCCAATATTCACTAATATCTCGGTTGGCCTCTGCGAGACCACATTTTTCTTTGGCTTTGGCCAGCTGTTTCCGAAGGTCTTCGATCTCATTCTTTTGAATTTTAGCTTGAGCTTTGAAACGAGCTTCATCTTCTTTTACTTTATCCACCAATGAAAGTTGAATTTTGTCCTTTTCTGTGGTTTTGTTTCTCAGCCTGATAACCTCTGTTCGAAGGTTGTTGAGAGCTATAGTGCAGCTATCGTCTTCAGCATTCTTTTGCGCCCTTAGGGCGTTGCTAAGTATTAAGCCCTGCAAGAAAGAATAAAAGGATTAACATGAGAATAAAAGACTTCATTCCAGAGTTCATAATCTTCAAAATTCACAATTTATGTACCTTCAGACTGTTGTATGCAAGACTATCTGCGAGATCGGCCTTCGTCATGGCACAAAGGCCAGCTTCGAGCTTTGGAAAACCCATACTTCTGGCCATCTCCCGGCAGTCGGATAATTCTTTGTTATCCGGGAGGCAGTACAAGAAATCATCTTCATCCGTACCTTTAAACACTAAGGCCCTCTTCGGATACTTCAGTTCCCAGGCATAGTGTTTGGCTTCAAAAATTTCTTCTTCAGATAATCTTTTTCCTGCAGCATGTCGAATGATATAATCAAAATCTTCGGAGAGTGCTTTAGGGGCAATGGATTCAGCTTCTTTGGCCACACTCTTCTCAAAAGCTATATTAGTATCTGGAGTTATTCCTTCGGCCCTCTGCTCGGTTGTGGTAAGGTTTGTCTCAGCAGGCACTGTGGGCCCTGCCTCGGTTTCAGCCTGGGTTATTGTAGCTTCAACTTCTATTTGATTAGTATCAGCTTTGGTTCGTGTTTTGTCAGCTTCGGCAACCTTCCCTGTGGGAGCGGTACTTATGGAATCGGTTGTTTCTAAAACATCTAATACATTTACCATCCTCCTTCTCTTAGGAGTTGTGGCAGAACTCTTTTGTGCCTTCAGCGCTGTTGCTTCTGTTGAAGGACTTAAAATCCCTGCCATCTTTGTTACTTCTTCAGTTTTTGACCTTTCAGCCTTATATTTGTCAACCTTCATTTCAACTAGCTCAACCGAAGGTGCCTTCGGCATTATAGCCGGCTCTTTAGTCCTCTGCATGGGAGGAACAGTTTCTCTTGATTCAGCAGCTGAAGAGGCCTCCCCGCCAAACTCAGGCACCACAGCCGGTTCAATGTAACGCGGCCGGTGGGTAAGTACCTTCATCTTTTTGCCCGCAGCCTTCGGCACAGGCTCGGCTAGGGCGGCCAAAGCAGCAGCTTTTCTCTTCTTCCCCTGTCCCCGCAACGGGTAGTGATAGTCGGGGTAGACGAAGCCGATGGCGTCAAAAACTCTGTTTATTCTCTTTTTTCCCTGACCTCCGAAGGTTGTAGATAGCGCATTATCTTCTGCCTTGGAATAAGCTCCAAGCAGCTCATCACTTGTAACTTCGATGCATTTTAGCCAGTCATCGTTTGGTTCATCGAACTTATCCCCATACCTGAATGTATACTTCAGCCGGACCAGTTCACCTTCGCTAGACTTGGTGATGGTCTCCTTCGGCATTTCCCAGCTCTCTACAAGTGGCCATACTTTGAATGCTATATGCTCTTGAATTAAATCTCTTGCACCAATGAAGAAGCAAACAGTACCAAACGCCTTCTGACACGCTTCGGCGGCGTCATCAATTTCAACCTTCGGCTTTCGGAGACCAAAGCGGGACCATATGGGGCGCATGATAACCTCCTTGATGTCCTCCCTCGCTGTCAAGTCGTTCTTCACATAAAACCAATCTTCCATCCAAGTTCCGGGCCATCTCTTTCGAAATGTTGGCACATGGTGGCTTGCGTTGGGACGGGCGATACATCCATAACAACCGAAGTTGTTGTGATACTGCTCTTTACCCATGGCCTTCGTCTCATATAGAAGTTTGTGCATGCTACAGAAGCACTTCGTGCTTGGCTCTATCCCTTGGCTTCTTACTGCCCAGACGAAGACTCCCATCCTCAATATGGCTTCGGGGGTCATCTGATGAAAGAAGATTTGGTAGGTTTTCAGCACTTCAACTACAAACCTGCTCAGTGGGAATCGAAGCCCAGCTTTGAATAAGCTTCAGTAAATCACAACTTCGTTTTCTTTGGGGGCAGGGACATTGTTGTCTCCACCAGCCCTTACAATAGACATATCCTGTTGGGGACTTGTTCTCAAATGCTATGAATTAAGAACAAGGCAACACAAAATGTTAAATGTTAATATCCTTCGTCCTTCGAAGCATTATTTCCCTAAGGATATAATGATTTTCGGACGAAGGTTATGAAGGACATACCTTCATCAGCATAAAATATAATAATGAAGAAAGGATCATATGAAACATATAAGTTAACATGAACGGTTACGAATTATTGACAAATCATTTCTATTTTATTATGATGGAAAAATAGAAATGATATCAAATTACAAATGTACCTTCAGCTTGTGAGAAGATAGAAGTACAAGTGTGACGCAAAAGCCAATGCCAAATCAGCGTGAACAGTACGGGGATACTGTTCACCTATTCATAGGCACGGGTCGCAGCCCATGCAAAATTACATTAATGCCCTTTACGTTTACCAATAACTCTATGATAATTCTTCGAGGTCTAATCTGGTTTTTCATCTTTAAGTCGGTTTCCTTTTCCGCCGTTCTCCCGAAGCTCTTCTACACACAGCTTTGGCTCTACGCCAACCTTCGTGTTCCTTGTGCTTCTTCATACTGTGGCTCTGATCCAAGTCCGAAGATACCTGTTAATGTACTTTACTCCAGAAAACATTGTTAAATCACGCTTTTGAGGACCTTCGGAAGCCGAAGGCCCCCAACAGTAGCCCCTCGCAATATTAATTTGTTAGAATAATAAATTCAGATTGCGAAATGGACGAAGGCTATGAGCCGAAGGTCCGAAAAAACACCTTCCTCTTGCTAGAATAGCAACAGTCATTGGCAAATGGGACCCTCCAGTCTCCGACATAATGGGTTTATAAATAGGGGCTCGCCACAATTTATTTGGCACGCCTTCCTGCCATCTGTTTTGCCTGCTCAAAAAGCTTTCTGCCCACAAATATTTGGTTTTCTCCTTAGTTTTAGGCTTCGGAAACGAGAGGAAGAATTCCGAAGAGATGTCTAAGGAGAAGAAGATTGCTGCCGAAACGAAGCTGAGCCTTTCTGAAGAGATGCATCTGGGTTTTCTTGAGTCAATAGTGAAGACGAACACGGAGAAGATTACAAGGGAGATTTTAGAAGGTTTATCGTGATAGTGACAGCTATGACGCAGATAGTGGGGGTGAAGATTCCGAAGATCGGCCATGGCGACCAAGCCATTCAGTCTTCGAGAAATCAACTATCGGGCAAAATCACCTTGAAAACATGAGGGGGAGATATTTTCGGGATATGTCTATTGTAAGAGCAGATGCCGGAGAAAAAACTGTGCCGACTCCCGGAGATGATGAAGTCGTTATTTTCCGAAGCTTTCTGAAAGCTGGGCTACGATTCCCTCTAAGCAGATTCGTGGTAGAAGTTCTAAAAATATATCAGGTTTACCTTCATCAACTTACCCCTGAAGCAATAATAAGAATGGGAATCTTCGTCTGGGCTGTGAAGAGTCAAGGCCTAGAGCCAAGTGCAAAAAGCTTTTGCAATATTCATGAATTGTTATACGAAACAAAACCCTGGGGTAAAGAGCAATATCATAACAACTTTGGTTGCTACAGCTTCGGCGCTCGCTCTGGGTCAAGCTGCCTCGTGCCCACCTTTCGTAAGAGATGGCCCGGAGAATGGATAAAAGAATGGTTCTATGTCAAAAATGATTTGAAGGTTCGAGAGGATATTAAAGATGTCATCATGTGCCCCATCTGGTAGCGCTTCGGACTCCGGAAACCGAAGGTAGAACTGGATGAAGCAGCCGAAGAATGCCAACGGGCCTTCGGCGTAGTCTGCTCCTTTATTGGGACAAGGGATTTGATACAAGAACACATTGCCTTCAGAGTATGGCCTCTTGCAGACAATTGGGAAATGCTGAAAGAGACTGTTAAAGAAACTGACGAAGGTGGGCTAGTCAGGCTGAAGTATACATTCAAGTATGGAGACAAATTCGTTGAACCAGATGATGATTGGTTAAAGAGCATTGAAACTGTAAGCGATGAATTGCTTGGGGCATATTCAAAGGCCGAAGATACTGCAATGTCAGCAGCCTTCAGAGGCCGAAGAAAGAAAAGACTGAACCGAGTTTTTGATGCAATTGGGTTCGTGTACCCCGACTACCATTATCCAGTGCGAGGGCAGAAAAGGAAAGGTACAGTTTCTGCGAAAGAAACTGCTTCGGCTGCTCCTAGCGAGCCAGCACCGAAGAGAAAAAGGTGAAAGTTCTCACACACCGACCACGTTACATTGAACTAGCCACAATGCCTGAATTCGGCAGTGGAACATCTTCAACCCCCGAAGCTAAGGAATCGACTCCGTTGCCCGAAGCCAAAGAGCTGGCCGAAGTGCCAACAACAAAAGGATTGGAAGGACCAAAAACTCTGTTACCAAAAACCAAAGAACTGGCCGAAGCGCCATCGACACAAAAGATGGAAGAAGCAAAAGCATCAACTGATGGAGCAAAAATATCAGAAATTTTGAGCCCTTCAGAAGAAATTAAAGCAGCAAAAATTAAAAAGGGGCCAACAGTGACCCCAAGAAGAAAAAGAATTGTTAATGTGTTAGATGTTTTGGAAACAATTAAACTTCCAAGCACAACCCCAAGGAAGACTGCTGAAACTTCTGAGGCGCTTGCTGAAGTATCCGTTGCTGAGGCTCCGAAGCAACAGACTGAAGTTGGAACTGGGCCTTCAGAACCAACCAAGGTAATACCTTTGGAAGCAGAAGAAGCAAAAATTGCAAGGGCAACTGAAGAAATGAAAATGTCAGAGCCTACTTTGGTCGAAGAAATTGATACTGCTGTCCCCGAAGCAACTTCCAAAATATACGATTATATTGTGCGTCATGCTTCGGGGAAAAAGTTATCGGAAGAAGAAGTTTTTGAAGCTAATCACTATGCCAAAGAATTGAAATATCCGAAGGGGGCACTAGTGTTCAATGGGACTGACGAAGAGGATTTCCTATACTGCCTCCCAGACAATAAAGAATTATCCGTCTGTCGGGAGATGTCTAGAAGTATGGGTTTTCCGAAGCTTGAGGCTGGATTATGTGCTATGACGAAGGAGGATCTTGCGGATAGTCTTGCGTACAATAGCCTGAAGGTATGAGAATTGGATGTTTACAAATTTTATAATTCGTAACTCATTCTTTTATTCTTACACCAACCTTTTTTACATATAGGGTTTAATTTTAAGCAACGCATTGAGAGCACAAAAGAGTGCCGAAGATGAGAGCTATGAAATTGCGTTCAACAACCTACGATCAGAAGTTATTAAACTGAGAAATGAAGCTCTGGAAAAGGATAAAATTCTGCTTACATTGGTGGACAAGGTAAAAAAGGACGAAGCTACCTCAAAAGCCCAGGCCGAAGCCCAAAGACGTGAAATTAAAGATCTTCAGAAACAACTGGCTAAAGCTAAAGAAGAGCGTATACTTGAAGAAACAAAACGCGAGCTTAGTGATCAACTGGCCAATCATTTAAAGCTGAGTGTTAAAGAGCTTCGTGCGTCCCAGAGGAAATGTTATGTTAAATCCATAGAGTGCGTCAAAAAGATAAAATCTAGCTTCGCCAGCGTTGGCGCATTTTCTAGTGAAGAGAATTTTTCAAGAGGCAATCCTGAAGGTCCAATGGAATGGATCAGTCACGAAGCAGAGGCCTTCAAGGAAATTCTGAATAGCCGTGGTGACATCTGCGCTTTTTCGGGTCCTAGGGGGATTGCTGCTGTTTTGGAGAGGAAAGGCTGCGAGCACGTAAAATCCTTAGTGCAGTCCGAAGCTACCTTGTCCACTTAAGACATTAAAGACCCCTCACCCGAAGCAAGCATGGTTGGTGGGAAATTCTTCACCGATATCTGGGATAACGGCGGCCGAGAATTGGCGCAAGAAATTATTCAAAGGAGTGAAAAAGGCATCCACGAGGCTAGAAAAATAGCGGAAGCTACCGAAAAAAGTACAGAGCCCGAAGGGCAAATAGGTATTGATTAGTGGTTTTTATCATGCTGTAATTTTTAATTCCAGACTCTGCTCTCGGTTTGTAATAGTAAAATAGTCGTATCTTTTCTTCCCTCAGAACCTGCTGAGGCATCTCCGGGCCCCCACCCGAAGGGGGATGATGAAATTAGAAAAATGGCCGAAGCCATTATGGACAAGGTTGTCAACCAACTATTGAACGAAGCTGCAGCGATAGTACTTAAAGAGGATTGAATGCTATTGTAGAAACATTTGAAACGTAAAGATGTGTAATATATTGTAACTTTAAATGTAATATATAATCTATTTATAGTTTAATCCTTTACGATGCATGAAACTTTGCATACATACCGTTTTTTGAGCCTTCGGCGAAAAAACACCTTCCCTTCTTTTCATGCTTCGTGAAGAAAATCCTTTCTATATCACAAGAATTCGCTTACTTCTCTGATGAAAAATGTCCAAGCTTCATGAAATATTTTCCGAAGCTATAAAAAAAGTTTTGTGTTGCGTTCCGGATGTGGCTACACTTCATCTCAATTTGTCTTGTGCCTTAGCACGATTTTCTCTTTTCAAAAATATATTGCGAAGGTCAACACTGTATCCCCTTCTTGTTCCAGATGCACTGTGCTGTATGATGCTTATGTTATGCAGAAATGATGTGATGATGTTATGCTATGCAAAATGATATTTGTGCCGCAGATATATATCCCTGTAATAAAGCACACACACTTTTTATATCAGCGCTGACTTTTCGCTGTAAGCCTCCCTTAGGAGCTTCTTCGCCTTTTACTTTCAGCGGAATCAGCGTTTATTTTTCGCTGTAAGCCTCCCTTAGGAGCTTCTTCGCCTTTTACTTTCAGCGGAATCAGCGTTTATTTTTCGCTGTAAGCCTCCCTTAGGAGCTTCTTCGCCTTTTACTTTCAGCGGAATCAGCGTTTATTTTTCGCTGTAGGTTTAGAAAACTTACACTGCGCTCCCTTAGGAACGACTTTTTACTGTTTTCGAACAATTTATACTGTGTCCGTTAGATCAAATTTTTGATAATTCAAAGGTCCTCCAAATCAGTATAAGGTTGTATGCTTCGGCAACTCAAGCCTATGGAAAAAACATATTTTTATTATGGTAAAAGACGAAAGTATTACAAGGAATTGAAATTCAATAAAAGACATTTAAACTCTTCATAATTGTTTCTTATTGACAAAAGGGGAATAGTGAATGTAAAAAATGTAAAAGAACTGCTGCTGAGGTAGGATATTTGTCAATAAATGTGCTTCGACTCTGGCACAATGCTGTTGATTGTGCGAGCTTCGGACTCCTCTCTGAAATCCCTTTGAAGATGATTGTGCTGACTCCCTTCTGGCTATTGTCCTCGCTGGGTCGGCGGTGGCGGTGGAGGTTGCTGCCAAGATGCTTGGGGTTGGCTCGCCGAAGCAACAGAAGCTGCAGGGTGGTTGCCTACATATTCTGGAATATAAGGTGAGTGATACGAAGCAGTATGCATGACCTGCTTCGGCTGACTCTGTTGCGCTGCTGCTTCCGCTATTTCCTTCTGCTTCTGGATGGTAACATGGCACATCCTGGTAGTATGGTCCTTGTCTTCACCACAGAATAGGCAATATATTTTTCTTGGCTGGTCCCCAAACCTTCCCCCGAAGCCCCTAGCGCCTCTGCCTCTTGGCGCTGGCGGCCGAAAAGAACTCTACTGTTGGGCCGAAGCTTGGGAAGAGTGTTGTGGCCTTTGCTGCTGGCTCCCTCGATCATCAGTTTGAGCAGAGTTATGGATTGACCTAACATGCCTCGGGTAAAATCTTCCTCCGAAGCCCCTGGTCATTTTAGAGAACCTGAATGCTTCCTCCCTTCTTTGGCGGAAGTCATTGTCAGCTCGAATGTATTCGTCCATCTTTTGGAGCAGCTTCTCCAACGTTTGTGGTGGCTTCCTGGCAAAGTACTGCGCTGATGGTCCCGGCCGAAGCCCCTTAATCATGGCCTCAATGACAATTTCATTGGGCATTGTTGGCGCTTGTGCCCTCAGGCGCAGAAACCTCCGGACATACGCCTGAAGGTACTCTTCATGGTCCTGGGTACACTGGAAGAGAGCCTGAGCGGTGACTGGCTTCGTCTGAAACCCTTGGAAGCTAGTTATCAGCATATCCTTCAATTTCTGCCAAGAAGTGATTGTCCCTGGCCGAAGAGAAGAGTACCAAGTCTGAGCAACGCTCCTGACGGCCATGACAAAAGATTTTGCCATGACTGCTGTATTGCCACCATACGAAGATATGGTTGCTTCATAGCTCATTAGGAATTGCTTCGGGTCTGTGTGACCGTCATACATGGGGAGCTGGGGTGGTTTGTAAGACTGTGGCCATGGTGTAGCCTGCAATTCTGTTGAGAGAGGAGAAGCATCATCAAAAGCAAAGTTTCCATGATGGAAATATTCATACCAGTCATCCTCATTATGGAAGCCTTCCTGATGAAGCTCTCTGCGTGGAGGCCTTTGGCTTTGATCATCTTGAACAAGATGACGAACCTCCTCAGAAGCTTCGTCTATCTGTCTCTGAAGATCAGCTAGACGAGCCATCTTCTCCTTCTTTCATTGCACCTGCTGCTGAAGGATCTCCAGGTTTTGGATCTCCTGATCTAGATCATCCTCCGGAGGTGTTGGACTAACAGCCTTCCTCTTCTGGCTTCGGGCCTCTCTGAGAGAAAGGACATCCTGATTGGGATCCAGCGGCTGTAAAGTACCAGCCCCTGTCGCTGAAGCTTTTTTCGGCGGCATGACGAAGGTGATGCTTGCCGAAGTTGTTCAAAACTCAAAAAATGGAAGTGAGTTCACCGGAGGTGGGCGCCAATGTTGGGGACTTGTTCTCAAATGCTATGAATTAAGAACAAGGCAACACAAAATGTTAAATGTTAATATCCTTCGTCCTTCGAAGCATTATTTCCCTAAGGATATAATGATTTTCGGACGAAGGTTATGAAGGACATACCTTCATCAGCATAAAATATAATAATGAAGAAAGGATCATATGAAACATATAAGTTAACATGAATGGTTACGAATTATTGACAAATCATTTCTATTTTATTATGATGGAAAAATAGAAATGATATCAAATTACAAATGTACCTTCAGCTTGTGAGAAGATGGAAGTACAAGTGTGACGCAAAAGCCAATGCCAAATCAGCGTGAACAGTACGGGGATACTATTCACCTATTTATAGGCACGGGTCACAGCCCATGCAAAATTACATTAATGCCCTTTATGTTTACCAATAACTCTATGATAATTCTTTGAGGTCTAATCTAGTTTTTCAACTTTAAGTCGGTTTCCTTTTCCGCCGTTCTCCCGAAGCTCTTCTACACACAGCTTCGGCTCTGCGCCAACCTTCGTGTTCCTTGTGCTTCTTCATATTGTGGCTCTGATCCAAGTCCGAAGATACCTGTTAATGTACTTTACTCCAGAAAACATTGTTAAATCACGCTTTTGAGGACCTTCGGAAGCCAAAGGCCCCCAACATATCCCGAAAGTATCTTCCTCTCATGTTCTCAAGATGACTTTGTTTGATGGTCGATTTTCCGAAAATCGAATGACTTGGTCTCCAGGGCCGATCCTCAGAATCTTCGCCCCCACTTTCTGCATCATAACTGTCACTATCACTAGTATCTTCAGACAGGCCCTCTAGTATCTCCTTAGTAATCTTCTCTATATTTGTTTTTGCTATTGACTCGATAAATCCAGCAATGTAAGGATTCACAGCCTTCTCCTCAAAAAGCTTCTCCTCTTCAGTCAGCTTCGTCTCAGCATCAACCTCCTTGTCTTGAGACATTTCTCCTTCAGAAATGACGAAAATGTGTCTTTTTAACCGAAGCTCAGAAGCTTGAAAAACTAGCAGGCACTAGTGAGCAAGAGCTATGAAATTGAGGAAGTAAAGCAAATGGCACAAGCAGCGTATCAAATATAGCTGGTGTGAGTTCTTATTTATACGCTCAACACGCTCCAAATCAGGGGGGCCCGACCATCATTGACTGTTGCTATTCTAGCAAAGGGAAGGTGTTTTTTCGAACCTTCGGCTTAAGGCCTTCGTCCATGTCGTAGTCTTAATTTGTTATCTTAAACAAATTAATACTGCGAGGGCCTACTGTTGGGGGCCTTCATCTTCCGAAGGTCCTCAAAAACATAATTTAACAATGTCTTCCAAGTATGACATATGAATAGGTACCTTCGGTTTCGGGTTAAAAGCATATACGGTATGGAAAGCAGGATTGGAACGAAGGATTGAACCAGTGTCGAAGCCGCGCGTAAGGAAGCTTCGGCTCAGTGGCAGAAAGAGGAACCGACTTAAGGAGGAAAAGGCTATCTAGTCCTCGACAGTTTGTTCTTAAGTTAATAGTGAATATGAGGGGCATGAATGTAATTTTACACAGGCTACGCCCTGTGCCTATAAATAGATGAACATTACCCCAGTACTGTTCACGCTGACTTGTATTCACTTGTGCGTCACGCTTGTACTTTTAACTTCTATCAAGCCGAAGGTACATTTGTAATTCAATATTGTTTCTGTCTTTCTATTATAATATAATGAGAATGAATTAATAATGTTACATGATTGTTTACGTTGTCTCTTATATTTCGTATGCTTCTTCTCTTATTAACATATACTGCGATCATGAAGGTATGTCCTTCATGACCTTCGTCTGAAGATCATTATATCGTAAGGAAAATAATGCTTCGTAGGACGAAGGGCATTAACATTTAACATTTTGTGTTGCCTTGTTCTTAACTCATAGCATTTGAGAACAAGTCCCCAACACCCAGTTTCGAAGATTTATGCTTTTTAAGGGCCAAAGACTTCGGCTCCTCTAAAATATTTTGTTTTTGTGACACCATTTTTGCTTATCTTCTTTAATTGACCTCATTGCTTGTCTTTTCAAAATACTCACAACCCTTTTCTTCTTTACTCCCCCAGCTTCTTCTTCAAATCTCCCATAGTCAGGATATTCGAAGCCTAGGGCGTCCATTACTCGGTTCAACCTTCGCTTCTTCCGAGTGTCGAAAGCAACGGTCATTAGTTGGTCCTATTTGTTCGTATAATTACCAAGAATCTCATTGCCCATTGTCTCTATCATCTCCAGCCACTCGGCGCAAGGGCCGCTGAAGGTATCCTGGAACATGAAACGATATGGCAGCCTTACAAGCTCAAGCTTCTTTGCTTCATCTTTTATCTTCGGCATTCCCCATCCGCTTGACGTTGGAAAAGTTTTATTGGCAGTCTCGAGTACTGATGTGCTCGGTTACAACTCCGAATTGAACTTTAGCCTACTGGCATGGGGAGTCGAGTTGCATATTGCACAAAGGCCTTGTCATGCCGAAACTTAATTTCAAGGGACACAACACCATGCTCATAAGCTTCTCCCTTCTCTTCTTGTCAGCCTTCACGTAAAACCACTCGCTTGTCCAGCCAGTAGGCCATTTTGTCTGGTACCCAATCACTAGAGCTTTGGTGTCTTTTCGGCATGCAAAATTGTAGCACCTGAAGTTCTTGTGAAGGCATTTGCCCTAGCCTTCGTCTAGTAATGAAGCTCATGGACCCTATAGTAGCCTTCGGCATTTGCGCTCATGCCCAGGCTTCGGAGGGCCCATATGTAAACACTGAGCCTGACTATTGCATTTGGAGTCAGCTGGTGAAGATATATTTTAAATTTTTCAGTACTTCGCCAATCATTTCATACAAAGGGAATTGAAGCCTGGCGCGGAAGAAGCCCTTAAAACTATCACCTCATCATCCTTCGGTTCCGGGACTATTTCGTCACCATAAACCTTATCAACTCATCATCATTCTTTCCAAAATAACCAAGTTTCTTCATTAGAACTAGGTCATCAGGCTTCATAGTAGATATGCCAAATTCAATATGACTAGGTTTGCTCGGACTCAAGATACCATCATCATCTTCGGCATCATCACTGTTAGCTTCGGCATCAATAGTGTTCTTCTCTAGTACAGTTCCTTCTTCCATCTGAGCAACCATCCTAGAATCTCTCATAATTTCTAAGATCGGAGCTGTCTCCGTTGCTTCGGTCTCCTCGCCGTCATTGGTGAGCCTAGCAGTAGACCTAATTCTAGCCATTGAATTGTCAAGATGAAGCTAAACTAAGCATTTTCACCACTTATGTCGAACGCAGTCAAAAGATGAAAAGAACGCAAACACCTTTGGCTACAGTAAAAACTTTTAGCAGCACAACGACGCAAGTGCAATGAATGTTGTAATAACGTGACACCAACCAATCTATTTATATTCCTGTAGGTGAAGAAGGCGAACCGCCGCACCAGTTACACTGGCTGATCGGTGAACCGGCGGAGGCTGTAACTTTTTTATTCGTTTTTTAATAACAAGCTCAAAGAAGGTGTTTTTTCGGACCTTCGTCATTTTGAAGCCTTCGTATGTTTCAAGGGTCGAGCTTGTTATGAAAAAACAATCTAGCACCGCGAAGTGGCTACTATTGGGGGTCTTCTTCCCAGCCGAAGGTCCTCAAAATAAACAAGTTGCTTTAATTCATCTAACAGACAATGCTGCAGTACCAAATGCCGAAGCTAGAATCGCAAAGCGAGGAACGCAAGGGATACGACAAGGTTTCGACAAGTATCATAGCTTTGGCTTAAGCTGGTTCCAAGGTCGCACGATAAACCAAATCCAGAGTAGAAAGGCTGATTTATCCTTAGTATCTGTATTAGGCCAAATGCATAGACACTAGGGGCACAATTGTCAACTAGCATGGGCTGCGTCCCCTGCCTTTAAATAGATGAATAGTACCCCCGTACTGTTCAAGGGATCATTAGTGTAAGAAGAGCAATCTCAATTGCTCTTTTACCGAAGATCATTCTCTTATTTCCCATCACTTTGATCCAAAGGTACAAATGTTATAATATATTCTTGTATTATTCATATGGTAATGATAAAGACACATACAAGCAAATAATATGGATGAGGCATTTATCCTTCAATATTTGCTTATCATTTGGACGTGAATGCTTTTTTGTCTTAAACTCTTACTTATGAACAACATTGGAAAAAGGGATGCTAGCATGTAGTTTTACACTCATCATGAACTTCGTCCAAAAATCTTCATCTTTGACAAAAGATAATGAATCATAGGACGAAGGTCATTTATCGTTTAACATTGTGTTGCCTTGTTTTTAATTCACAGCAATTGAGAACAAGTGACCAACAATGAGTACCAAGTCGGGGCCACACTTCTGACGGCCATGATGAAGGACTTTGCCATGACTGCTAAGTTTCTACCATATGAAGATATGGTAGCTTCGTAGCTCATTAAGAAATGCTTTGGGTCTGATAAGCCATCATACATAGGCAATGTAGGCAGCCTATACAAAGGAAGCTAAGGTGTGGCTTGCAGCTCTGGTGTAAGTGGTGAAGCTTCGTCATATAGAAAATCCTGAAAGTTGAACTCTTCCTTACGTAAGTTGTCATGTTCTTGGTTCTTGTTGAACTTGTTGTTGTGCGCTTCGATGTTGGGCATCTCCTCGGCTGCTTCATCGATCTTCCTCTGGAGCTCAGAGAGACGAAGCATTTTCTCCTTGCGCTTCTCGATTTGGTGATGGATCACTTCAAGGTTGTTGATCTCCTCATCAAGCTCCTCTTCTCGTGGATCTAGGCAATTGGTCTTCCTCTTTTGGTTCCTTGCCTCCCTTATGAGAGCTTCGTCTCCTTGATTGGTGTCCAAGGTTCTGAGGATGGAACTTGGCACCGTAGTTTTCTTCAGCAGCATGATGTGGGTTGATGTGGTCGTGGAATCGCCAGAAGTGGGTGCCAATATTGAGTACTTGGTTTCAATCCCTTGAAGGTATTAGAAATCAAGGCAACACAATGGTCTTTTAAAGAAATGTGAATGAACCAATGTAAAACGAAGATACAATGCATAGTTCAATATGAAACTCGTCTCATATGCATTAGCATTTTTATTCCATCTTCCATTATGTCAAAATGGGTTTACAAGCATACCTTCGGCTCGTTAACTCAAGATGGCACGAAGGTTCTTTAAAGCCTAAGCAACACGAAGCTATGGCCCTTACCAAAAGGTACTTTATGTAGGGTATTGTTCACCTATTTATAGGGAAGTTGAACAGCTTCGTAGAAAATTACATACATGCCCATGAGGTTTACACACATGGTTTACAAATGATACAAGGACATTGATGTCTTTTCCCTTTCTTTCTTGCCACACAAATCTTGAACTTCTTCTCCATCGTTGGCCTGTGTTCGAAGCTCTTCTCCTTTGCCTACGCTATCGACATCGGCTCGCACCTTCATCACTTGCGCGTACAGGTGAAGCTTCTTTATACGTTGCTTCGGTCAAAGGCCAGCTTCGTCCATTGATAGTAGTGTACCTGAAACACACTTGTTTATGCCAAAGTGAAAGTTAAATGAGGACCTTCGATAGAGTAGTCCCCCAACATATACAATCAAAGGTAAGTACTTTAAGAAAATGATTTCTAGTGTATAACCCTTGTTAAGATAAGCTTGATTTTAAACACTATAGATACTTATAAATATATAGTTCAACAAATAGATACTTAATTCTTTTAGGGATTGTTTTATAAGAGTATCCTCCAAGGTAAGAATATCAAGGATATTTTCTTTGAAACTTTGGATAAATTTCCCAATATTTGCAAAACATGATTTTAGGGCATTATAGCGGATGTAAACTTCAATAGCATAGAAAAACCTGAACTTGACTTGAGGTTTTGTTGGGGTTTTAATGACCAAATCTATTAGAAACATGTCCATGAAATGGATATGCTCAAACAAGAAGATTGCAATTATGACAGGACAATTTCTAATCTAGAGAATATCCCGAAAACTCAAAAATCTAGGGGTTGAGAGCGGAAAAGGAAACTCAAAAATCAATACCATCAAATTTGGCATAAGATGAAACACCACAAGGGTTGAGTGTGATTATAGCCACACTTCCTAAAAAATGCATGAACTTAGATGTCAAGGTTCAAAGCATCTAAGTATCTCCTAACAAAATATGAAGGGAAACGAATATTACAAGCTAAAGAGGGAAACGAATGGTTCGGCCTTTCCCTCTTATTTATACAGGGTTATTCCTCTTCCCTAAACTACCCCTAGATACATAAATCCTATCCACTTAGCCAGGATCGAAATAGACCAACCCTTAGAATTTTGATCTAACGACTATGCATCTTTACGACGTTGCTTTGCCTTGACACATCATTCGTGATGACACCATGTGCCTCCTCCAATTCCCTCCATAACCGTGCCACCGGATTTTGAGGCACAAACCCGACAAAACCTGTGAAATGTCGGTGCTTGAGGCACAAACCCAGCAAAAGCTGTGAAATTTCGGTTCTTGGTGCTTTTGAGGCTCAACCACCGAAACCCCCACGGTAGCATACTCCATCGCATCCCCATGTCCTAGACACGTGTTCCACTGGTCCACAACCGCGTCAACGACACAATCTACTCCTCCATGTCCTCACGCCTATCAGTGCCCCAGGTGTCAGCCACCACATCTAGTCACCCAGCTTCTCTAGTCCCTCGGTCTAGACTTAGTGCTTGTCCTTCGCCTCTTCCAATCCATTGATATGAACTCACATGATCTTCACCTTTATCGTCGATCACTATCTTCGTACTCCACACCTGCACACCACATGTCAAGAAACATGTTGTACCAATAACCTCGCACCCTAGTTAGTCCAACCGACTCAACACAAGGCATTACCCTTGTTGACAATTACTCGTCACAAAACTCGAACCACAAGGCATATATCAACCTTGTGTTCATAGCTTATTAGTTGTAGATCAGATCGACTCATCCTTATCTAATATGGTCCTAATGTGATACGACTAACTGAATTCTTATCAGTTATGAATTTTTTAATCGAATGCGGTTTTCTCCTATACCTACCTACGGGTGCTACCATAAAATACACTAGCAGTCAACACATCTAGCCTCGACTCTTCCTGCGTGTTGTCCTTCCACGTACGCTAATTGATCCCTATCATCGGCGTGCTCTGTCAATCGGCAGATCATATCTTCAGAACCGTCGCCCTCGGCAATCACCGGGAGAGGGCAAATAATTTTTTGGGAAGTGCTCTGCTCGACTGCTCGATCGCTTCCTCGCTGTCTTCAACCTTGTTGCCATGGCTTGTCTTCCTACTCGTCATGTGGGCGTCTCACGTCGTCGTCAACAACGAGACGGTGCTGAACGTCGATGTTGTCTGCTGTACCCCATCGCCAGCAAGAAACAAACATACAACCATCTTGTTCTCATCATATATTTTGTACTATTTTGTTTAATCTATTTAGACATGGTTCCGCTAGACCAAATTTTAATCTTAATTGCTATTATGCACATATTTAAATCTGCACATTTGTCGTCATGGTCATGTTTTATTTTTGGATTAAATTAAAACCAAATGTTCTAATTTTCCAACACAAATTTGCACTAATCTGCTATTTTAAAGACCGAATATTAGAAATCAAAATATGGTCTGTAATCTAATTCATTCGAACAGCTTCTTCAGATATATAGTTAAACAATAGTAACATCACAATCATTCGAATACCATTGTTAAGCTTGGCCACTTTTGAGGATGGTAGAATTTAGAGAATATAGAACTAGCTTCATTAAGTTAGTGTAAATTTGCTTGGATGTTGATTTTAAAACTTCTACCTTTATTTTAACACTGCAGTGTACGGTAATGGCTCCATTTCAACATTTCAGATTGCCTTGTCCAAAGAATCAAGTCTGCTCCTTTGCAACCTTGTCTCAGTGATTATCTCATTGCCTTCGCTGTCTGATCTGAACGCATCTCACGTGTTTGACGTCCTCTCCTCCTGCCACCAACCAACTGAAGACTACACACTTAGAGTAATCAAAGTTTAGTTCACATACATGCAGTCAGTCATACGAGTTCACATGGTTGATGGTTGTTCCATGTAATAATCATATAGCAGTTGAGATTGACTGTGAGTCCCATGGAGTGTTGTTCTGAAACGATTTCCAACCTTAAGTCCAAGCACGTAATCTGAACCTGGTTTAGGATTTCTAATGGTATTTTTGGTTACACAACTATTTCATTAAAATAGCGTGCAAATGCTACATTTCATTTGCTCTCGAAATTGCTTATAATCACTATGCTGTAAGATAAAATAGACAAAATAGGAAAAAGATGTACGCAATAAGGTTTTTTTTTTGCATGGGAAATATTCAGACTTTCAGCACATCTAAACTACGCTATACTTAACTGAGCAACGTTGTTACACATGCCAAGTCATGGAGTCTATATGAGTGCCGAAATTTTTAAAATTTTAAAACTACAGACGAACTGGTACATGACAGCTGCAAACATCATATAGGTTTCTTTGGGAAAAAAAAGGCAGAACAACCAAAAATCATGATTCAGAGCCAATACAAATGATACACCGTTTTCCACAGCATATTCAAGATTGCATTCTCTTGCTGTGCAGGTCCATTCGCTGGATATAAACTATCGTTCAACTCACAGAGTCATAGAAGGAGCAAGGGTGCCACAGCCCACAGGAAATCACAAGTTCCAATTTTTTATTATGCAAAAATGCGCCAAGACTTTAGTGATTCTCCTTCATAGAAATTGTACTTTTGATGTAGTGATTATTGCGCCCGTTGTTATCGCTCCAAAAAATGCACAATGAACATTTGTACAAACTGTGTAGATCATCAGCACAAAAACAAAATAGGATACCATCTCTAAAGACCAAACAAATTATAGATATCTATCTAAATCATCAGCATGGATAATGTGTGAATATCTTGAACCCATCCTTATATCATGTTGGAAGCCTATCATGCTGAAGGTCCCCATTTAACTTTCATTTCGGCACGAGTAATTGTGTTTTGGGTGCTTTTCTATTGATGGACGAAGCTGACCTTCAGCGGAAGGAACATGTAAATAAGCTTCGCCTATATGCACAATAGGCGAAGGTGCGAACCGAACTCAATACTTTCGGGAAAGGAGAAAGGTTTCGAGTACGTGCTAGCGGAGAAGCTCTCATAAGATGAAGGCCAAGACCTATGTACCAGCGGAGAAAGGAGAAAATACAATACTACCCTGATGTCATTTGTAAACAATGAGTGCAAAGCCTTGAGAGGCACCGCAACCGTTGTGTCTTCAATGGGGAGCAGCCTTGTTCTACCATGGTCATCAAGTGGGTCAGGGAGGAGTCTCACAACTGGTGTAGGGCTGGAGCCAATGGATTAGATAGCATCCTTTCCGCTCCAGCGCACTAATCGACGTCCTCCTTTCTTGGTCATGAGTGCTGTTGGTCATAATATCATTGTACTCCTAGCTATCCTTGAGTGCGTGTGGGTGTGTGGGTTTGTTTGGCTTGTATGAGGTTTCATATCCTCACCTTTTTTCCTCTTAATATAATGATACGCAGCTCTCCTGCGTTTTCGAATAAAAAGCCTTGAGAGGCAATGATTGTAATCTTGTACAAAGGCAGTTCATCTTCTTTATAAATAGGTGAACAGTGCCTTGTATAAAGTACCTTTTTAAGGGCCATAACTTCGTGTTGCTTAGCCTTCGAAGAACCTTCGTGCCATCCTATGTCAAGGAGACAAAAGTATGTTTGTAAATTTGTACGATATCAGAAGAGATGGAATAAAATGCTAAGGTGTAAGAGATGAGTTTCGTATAGATCTCTACATTTTCTTTTTCATATTACCTCACTATGTTTCTCTTTAAAAACCTTCATCCTTTGTTCTAACACTTCGAGGAAAGTGTTACATCAAAGGACGAAGGTCTTTACAACTAACTTATGTTGCCTTGATCTTTAATGCCTTTAGGGGAATTGAAATCAAGTACCAACATTGGCATCCACCTCCGATGATCTCACGACCATAACTCGCACCATGCCACCGAAGAAGGCAACAACAACCGGCTCCGTCCTCGGGACCTTGGACACCAACCAAGGGGACGAAGCTCTCCTTAAGGAGGCAAGAAACCAAAAGAGGAACATAAATAGTTAATAATGAGCCCGGTGGTACCACCATAAGTGGGTTCTTTCGGTATTGACCAACAAGTCCCTCTCATTGAGATTAATACCAGCTTGGTGAAACCGGAATTTCCTAATCAATCAAATCTGCTTGAAAATTAGCACAAGGAACAAGGTTTAGGAAAAACAAACCAAGGCCGGTTAGAGCTAGTGGTCTTAACCAAAAACACAGGGACTGGGTTATTAATCTTAAAAAAGAAATACTAGCTAGGGTTTCCAATTTTGCTCCCAATGTATCCATCATTTTTCTATTAACCAAATGCAATGTGATGTAAAGCACTTAAGATCTTTGTCAAGAAGGTGATGAAAGAAATGGGCAGCTTGTCCAGCCAATGGCTTACCAGCTTTCCGTCTTACCTGTCGAATGGCATGTGTCATATCTAATAGCAGATTGACCGCCACCAATATAGCAAGCTACGGGCCAGCAAGCAATCAATAGAAATATCAGTATGAAGAGGATGGAAAAGCTTACTGAATACTGAAAGGACAACTTGTTAAGTAGCCAGAGAATAAAGAAGTAGGTAGGAAAGAGTGGCAGAACTGACTCACAAGCAGGCGGACAAGCGTCGTTCTGAACACCATTCTCGAATCCATCCTTGCAATACCTCGCTCTAACAACTTTATCTGGAGATAGTCCTACTTTCTTTAAGTCAGGAAGATACCGACATGGAACTAAACTTCACTTTCTATAAGATAATAGCTATTTTCTTTTATGATCAACAGGTCTAGGTACTCTCGCCTGATTCATTCCACTAGGTTCTACGAACTTAGGAACTCCGAACTCATGCTTTATTGAATTCCGTAGAACAAACACAAACTACTTTAAGTGCGGGGCTGCCTCGAGAATAGCCAACTTCTCATTCAAAGTATGCAGTTTCTATTTTATCTAGCCCAAAAAGAGCTTTTTCAAAGCATACTCTTTTCTTATGAGCTCCATGGGTCCGATATCCACAAGCGAACCATTTTGATTACTTCTTATCAACTAGACCCTTCGGGGACGCCAGTGCCTTTTTCAAAATCCGATTTAGCGGTTTCAAGTTCGGAAGGTGGATTGGATTTGACGAAACAACTTTCAGTGCCTTTCGGTTCGGTTCTTTTGGTTCAAAACTAGCGCCAACGGATAAAGAATTCGATGCCCCACCCCAGGATTTACGGATGGACCTACTTATCATTCCAAGTAAGGGGGAAGCAAAAGTTCAGAGATGGGATGCCGATCTGAAACCAACTATCTTTCCACTTCTATCGCTTCCTAATAGGGTTGGGTTGTGGGAAGAATAATCGTATCCCCCTGAGGTTTCAAAGCTCTTTAACAGAGTTGTACAAAGGAAGTCTGCACCTTCCCACTTATCCGGACTAGGCAACAACTGCTTTTCGTGCTGACCCAGAGGAGCATGCACGGGAGTCGACCGGACCAGAATCGCTTTCTTTCCGGCCGAAGTGAAGTACCGCTTTAAGAATACAGTAGTGGAAGCCCTGTGAAGACTTCTTCTCGATCAAAACAAAACTCGTAGAGAAATAAGAACAGTTGAAGGAAGGGACACCCCTGATAATTGAATTCACTTTATTTTCTTCCGAAAAAATCCCGGGGTGATAAATTTGGAATCAACTCTTATCTTGCCCGAAGGGTTTCTCCACCCATTTTCCAGGTTGACTGAGCAATAAGGAAACGTTTCACTGGACAGCACCTAGACCCGCAACTAGTATAGTAGCGAGCTTCCATTCGTATCTGGTGGTAGCCTACGCGCAAGTCAAGCTTACAGAATTCCTGCCGGGGCGCCTTCTTTCTTATGCCAGCCAAGTAGCAATCTGAAAACCAATCAATCTTCCTTACACTATGACAGTTCACTTGAACTACCAACATCAGGAGTGAGCTAGGCCGGCCGTATATGCGTCATTTCTCCTCATCCTTGTCTCTACTTGTTAATTGCTCGCAGCCCGTAGTGGGCCTTGAGTAGGATTTAAGCACGGGTTTCGAACCGTCTACTTTTCCTTATCCTTATGGGAATTTAAGAGAGAGATCACTCCACAGAGTAACCGAGAGAGAAGATTCAGGTAACTCGGCGATTGGATTGAAGAAAGTGACTACTTTCGCTCATAGCTGGATAGAACTAGTACGAAAAGAGACCTAAAAAAAGAGCCTTTCCCAAGCTAAATGCTATTTTCTCTTTTTTCTTTCTGCTAAAGGTATCAGTAGTTTTAGATCACAGGAGGATGTTCAAGCTAAAAGACAACTATGCGATTCAGGATTCAGGCAAGTATGCCGTACCCCTATTTAAAATAGAGGCAACGAACCACCAATCCATTACGATGCCAGCAAAGAAAACCAACGCTTAAGACGCTATTGGAGACTCGCGTAGCTATTATTCGAAGCTTATTAATTTCTTTACTGCGTTCAAGGCATGACCGCGTGATAGGTGTCCTTTTCCCCCTACTCAAGAAGTAGAGTTACATGTGAGTTCCGATCGTGATATGACAAACAAATCTGACTTTTTCTTTCCCAAGCTGGCGCCTCTGGACCGATAGGAAGATCGATGACCCGCATCGCATCCTACAACTTCAAAGAAGTATTTGTATCACACCCGAGCAATGGACCAGGGAAGGAGTTTCATTCATTTACGGAGTTTGGAAGCGAGGACGATCCAGGATCGACTGCTATCTGAAGAAGTGGAGTGGAATGGATCTGATTACCCATTGGCGTCTGCATTGACGCTTCTGACTAGCCCTACTCTGTGTCTTTTGCGTTTCCTTATTCATGTACTCATGTCTATTTCTATTTGTATGATACTTATATTGCAATCGATCTATCCCTTGGTCCTGCCAATCGAATTGTTAAGTATGTTTTTTCCCTTTCGAGAAACAGTACCAAATGCCGAATTAGTGGCTGTACCAAATGGTCAATGCCTCTGGGGTTCCCCTTCTCTTCAGCTCTCTCCGGTTTCACCGATGTGTTATGGCATGAAAAACTGTGTACATGCACGCTTAGACGCCCTTGCTTAAGGCATTCATCTATACTCTCCCCCGGGGGTTGTTAAGCGAGCTATTCCTTCAATAATGCTTGATCCATCCTTTAGGGCCCCTATAATCTTAATAATCCATGGCTCACAAGGTATTGCTGACCCAATACTAATAGCATAGCATGCGGCTGGTCATATGCCTCTAGGATTTGATAACACCTATATTTGCCTATATCTAGAAATGTAATATCTAATAAAATAACTCTACTCTAGGTTAATTCCCATCAGAGTGTGTGTAAGGCTTTCTGGGTTGAGGTACTAGAAGGCTATATATATCCCTTTTGGGTGTCAATTCGGAGGAGAAAACCATTTCAATTAATATATGACATTGAATTCATATCTGTGAAAATGATAAGCATGGGATTGAGCAGGATAGAGTTGGCCTTGCTAGAAGCCTACTTTCTTTAGAGAAAAGAGCTTATAACTCGCTTTTACTACCTCATGCGTATAATCAAATCATAATCGCGAGCCTACTCAAACAGAGGGAAATCGACATTTCTTTAATAGAAAGAAGCTTATCCTGATGTGGAGTCTAGTGCTGAAAATAAACAGAATGGAAAGAAGGAAACTTATAGCCGCATAGTTGTTGCAAGGCTTTCGTGAGCAAGGTTACATTTTCTTCCCTTCTGTCTACACAAATAGCATCTCTTTTCCATATGCTCAATCCACAACTTCCTTTAAGAATGAGTTGGTCTGGTCCTCTTTTTAACGACAAGGTCAAAGACTTGTTGTCCCAATAAAAGGGGCTTATGGTCTTCATCCAGTCCATCCCAAGAACTACATTACATCATATGTTCCCAAATCTATCACCCTCAGGTCTACCTGAAATGAATGACCTTGCAATTCCAGTTTGACCCCGACACACTTTCCTTCACTGCACACTTTCAAACAAAAACTTCTGTATAGGTTCTTATCTGAGATTCCGTCTATACGGAGTCTAGACCTTTTCTTCTTTTACTTCACACAAAAAAAAAGAAATATGGAATAATATAAAATATATTAGAATAAATGGGCAATAGTTAGGAGAGGTGCGCCAGAAGGTAAGGTGGACAGACCAGAGGAGTAGGGGTGCTTCCGATACCACCATGATCGGTAATGGAACGCTACGCCCTTGCTTTCTTTATGCCTCAAGGCTAATTGAATGAATTGAGGTTTAGTAAAAGCCATTCGATTGATCAGAAAGGAAAACCAAACCTGTAAAGAACTTCTACTATGGATTGCCGGTGCGCATTAGTCCGACCAGATTCTAGATGATCTGCCCGCCTCGTCCTATTCCATTCTTTTTTCTTTGAATGGAGCCTTAGCGAGTTCCGTTGCAGCCAGTTCGAATTCGGACAGTAGGCCTCCCAACTTGCTACAAGGCAAGAACCAACCCCTATAAGTCAACTCCAATAAAGAAGCTTGGTGGAAAGAAGGAAAGAGAGAAAAAGCTACGTCTCTTTGATCAGTTATCTAAAATAATAGGTTTTCAGACCCCTCTACTCTATTTGTCTAGGCTGGGGTTAGTTTGCTATTGGACGGCTTTCTCGATTATAGGGGAAGATTTTCTTGGAAATGGCTTTATTGCTATCCACTTTCCTATTTGAAAAAAGGAATTGCTCTATCCTTTATTTAATAGTCTCTATGATTTTCGATGAATGAGCCTATGGTATGGTAATGCTTTTATCTCTATTCTATGGCGCACCGTCGAGTCTATAAATAAGTACTAATAAGGAAAAGAAAACTATACTAAAGGAAACATAAGATATCCATCCTAAAATGGAAAAAAAGACGTATATATTAGGACGGATTCGAACCGTAGACCTTCTCGGTAAAACAGATCAAACGGATTATTATCGAAATGATTCGAACTGTTTCAAAGACCCAACATGCATTTTTCTGCATTGGGCTCTTTCATCAACTAATGTAAAGATCAGTTAATTCGCCAAAGTTTTTCTTTAGGGAAAGATAATAAGATGGCTCCCTGTGCTCTGATTGATTATTTGTCTTATGATCTATCTAGGAACAATACCAAAGTGTTTCAAAGGAGGATTACCTTGACTTAGGTCTGCCTCCGGCCTAAATTAAATCAACCTAAGTGAAATGGAGTCTCTATCATTCCGCTGCAAGAGTTTACTATGAGACTTCATACACCTTAAAGTTCATAGAACGAAAAGAAGTTTTTTGGAGGCCCTTATCCTCATTACGCCTAACATTGAGTGGGCTGGATATTTACCTTATCAACTAGCAAATCAATAGGAGTTCTATTTGAGTAAGCACCTTAATTGGCACCTGAATCGGACTGAACCAGCTGTTTGTCATTGTCAGGCTACTGTTCTTCTATTCTTTCGAATCCATGAAGTAAGACATTGATTTTGCAACAAGGTCAATTATGTTCATTGCATAATAAGTTCCCTTGAAAAGCATTGGCGCACGTGTAAACGAGTTGCTCTACCGAACTGAGCTATAGCCCTTGTCAGAGATATCTTAACATATAGATAATTTCTTGTCAAGATGAATATTCTCTAATGCCAGAGGATATCCCTTTGATCCGTTTACTATATAACATAACATAAACATACCAATAACGGAGCGGTATTGCTTATAAAAAGGATTCAATCTATAATCGATCGAAGTAATGGGGCTTCTTTTGTGGTGATAAATTGCCTACTTAACTCAGTGGTTAGAGTATTGCTTTCATACGGCGGGAGTCATTGGTTCAAATCCAATAGTAGGTAGGTAGGTAGAAAAATTACTAGATAGCATTGGACTTACTTCGCTTCGCTATCTAATAACTTTTTCTACCCTTTTTTCCTTTTTCTTTGTATCAACGAAATCTTTAGATTGTCTTCAATAGGATGGGGGAATCCAATTGACAGCCTCGACTCGTATCCTAGCTCGTCTGAGAGCTAGCTTCGCTTCAACCAATTCTTTCGTACCTTCAGCTTTACTCAAGTTAGCTTCGGCTATTTCAAGTGCCTGTTGAGCTTCTTCTGGATCAATGTCACTACCCAGTTCTGCATCATTTCCTAAAATGATGATCTCATTATTAACTATTCTTGTCTTGCAAAACCACTCCACAGAACCGCCGTTAACCATTGGTCGCTCAGGAGGCGTATTCTCAAAGGACCCATATCTACAGCTGTGTTAATGGGGGCGTGGTTTGGTAATACACCAATTTGGCCACTATTAGTAGATAAAATGATTTCTTTCACTTCACAATCCAAAATAATTAGTTTAGTTTAGGAGTCAGTACATAAAGATTTCATTTCTTCAATTTGCTCTCCTCTTCTAAGTTTATAGCTTTCGTGCTAGCTTCATCGATGTTCCCCACTAAATAAAAAGCCTGTTCGGGTAGGCCGTCTAATTCTCCGGAAAGGATTAGTTGAAATCCCCTAATTGTTTCTGCAAGACCAACATACTTTCCTGGAGAACCGGTAAAAACTTCTGCCACAAAGAACGGTTGTGATAAGAACCGCTCGATTTTTCGTGCTCTTGCTACAATTAAACGATCCTCCTCTGATAATTCATCCAATCCAAGAACTGCGATAATGTCCTGAAGTTCTTTGTAACGTTGTAAAGTTTCCTTAACTCTTAGCGCAGTTTCATAATGTCCGTTGCCAACAATTCGAGGTTGTAACATAGTTGAGGTTTAATCTAAAGGATCTACTGCGGGATAAATACCCTTGGAAGCTAATCCTCTGGAAAGTACGGTAGTAGCATCCAAATGTGCAAATGTTGTGGCAGGAGCAGGGTCGGTCAAATCGTCTGCAGGTACATAAACTGCTTGGATCGAAGTTATAGATCCCTTTTTGGTAGAAGTAATTCTTTCTTGCAAAGAACCCATTTCTGTACTAAGGGTAGGTTGATAACCCACTGCGGAGGGCATTCTGCCTAATAAGGCGGATACTTCCGATCCTGCTTGAACAAAACGAAAGATATTATCGATGAATAAAAGCACGTCTTGCTTATTAACATCTCGGAAATATTCTGCCTCTGCCATAGTTAGGGCAGTTAAACCAACTCTCATACGAGCTCCCGGTGGTTCATTCATTTGGCCATAGACTAGAGCTACCTTTGATTCCTCAATATTTTTTTCATTAATTACTCCGGATTCCTTCATTTCCATATAAAGATCATTTCCTTCACGAGTCCGTTCCCCTACTCTGCCAAATACGGATACACCTCCATGAGCTTTAGCAATGTTATTGATTAATTCCATGATGAGTACTGTTTTACCTACTCCTGCCCCCCAAACAGTCCGATTTTTCCTCCACGTCGATAGGGAGCTAAAAGATCGACCACCTTAATACCTGTTTCAAAGATAGATAATTTTGTATCTAACTCGATAAAGGCAGGCGCAGATCTATGAATAGGAAATGTTGCACTAGTATCCACATGACCCAAATTGTCAATAGGCTCCCCAAGAACGTTAAAAATTCGTCCGAGAGTAGCTCCACCGACTGGAACACTGAGAGGAGTTCCCGTGTCAATCACTTCCATTCCTCTCATCAACCCAACCCCTCTGTAGCACTCATAGCCACAGCTCTAACTCGATTATTTCCTAATAATTGTTGTACCTCACAAGTCACATTAATTTGCTTATCGGTAGTGTCTCGACTCTTGACTATCAAAGCATTATAAATATAAGGCAACTTGCCCGGGGGAAAAGTGATATCCAGCACGGGTCCAATAATTTGATCAATATGCCCTACGCTTTTTTCTTCAATTGTGGAAATCCCGGGACGCGAAGTAGTAGGATTGGTTCTCATAATTATCACATAATTAAAAAAAGGAATTTGTCGAAATTTTTTTTCTTGTTGAATAATGCCAAATCAAAAAAAATATCCAAAAATCCAAAAGTCAAAAGGAAATGAATTAGTTAATTCAATAAAAAAGAAAAGGGGGCTCGCACTTGATTTCGTTGCCCAAGCGAATCGAATCCCATTCAATCGTTTACTTATGGAATGAATCCGTTGGAAAGTTCAATCCATTTTTTTCATATAAATTTCACCTTTTGTGAAGGATCTGTGCTGTGCCTACTCTACTTTCCTATCTAGGACTTCGATATACAAAATATATACTACTGTGAAGCATAGATTGCTGTCAACAGAGAATTTTCTTAGTATTTAGGTATTTAATTTCAAAATATCAAAGGGGAAGAACTTTAAAAATTGTAAAATAAAGATTAGGGTTTGGGTTGCGCTATATCTATCAAAGAGTATACAATAATGATGGATTTGGTGAATCAAATCCACGGTTTAATAACGAACCGTGTTAACTTACCATAACAACAACTCAATTCCTATCGAATTCCTATAGTAAAATTCCTATTTTCCTTTCATTAAGGTACGAGGGCTTCTTATTCCACAAGAACGAAAGCACCTTTTCATTCTTTCATATACTAGGGGTTTTTACTTGGAAAAGACAATGTTCCATACTAAAGGATTCGGGTCCATAACCACGAGTTCCAGTGCACTAGATCTTGTAGCACTTAGCAACGAGGCCCTATCCATTAGTATTCCACATAAGAAATCCATTATAGAAACTAATACAATTAGATTAGCTCTTCATAGACAAGCTTATTACTGCAATGCAATCTCGACATGTGGAGTGGAAGAGAAGAGGATTTGAGCTTCCAATACCGGATTGATAGCTGTGAGTGGAAGGATGGATGTCCTAACACGAACGGAGTCAGGTTTACTCCACAAGTGCCGATACCTCTGCCCTCGAATGCGGAAGTTGATTGTGTTTGTATCATATCAAGCCCTGCTCTTGTTTCTATATCGATAAGTGCCAGCTCTGGCAACCTAGTTTGAAGCAAGCGCCACTTTAGCGCGTGTACAGAACTAGTCTCAGAGGATGATTCTTGATTCTCTAAGCTTTTCGCAGCGCAGCCTAGGAGGTAAGGTAAAAGAACCTAGGTGTTAGTTGTTCATTTCACTCTAGAAGTTTTTTCTCCAGCAATCTACTTCCCATCCCAAAGGTAAAATCTGATTCATTGATTTCGATTCAAGAATCTCTTATTTCTCCGGTAGAAGGTGCCAGAAACATGGATTTCTTGACTGTCTGCAGAATGCGAACCTGACCGATCTCGTTCCTCGGGGCACTTACTCTATTGGAGCAATCCATCCGGTGGGGCCAGACGCATCGTCGGCAGACTAGAGCGAGCCTTAGTGAATCCTGAGTGGATCCAAAAGCATGAAGCTTCCTTTCCTGTGCTGAATATCTTACGCGGGGCTGCAGTGATCATGCCCCAATCCTCATCTTATTCCGGCTGCCAGCTCTGGACCAAAGCCATGAATTGAGCATGTGGAAACCCACCCCGTAGTGAAGAAAGCTCCCGGTCACAGGAAATCCAATGTTTCTGAAAAAAGAAGAAACTGTTTTAGACCAAACTAGCGCTCAAAGCATGGGATAAGCAATCCTTCGGAAAAGCTGGAGACAGAGTGAGGATATGCACTCAGGCAGTCAAAGAAAATCGATTCAAGCAAGACTTGATCCCTCAATGCTGAGCTTCTTGATTTGATCCAACCCCTCACTCAACGCTGGTACAACTCTTGCAAGAAAAAGAGAGCGAGAAAAGGTCTACTCGACGAGAGAGACCCACACATACTTTAGCCCCTTTGGGACGGTTCCCTGTATTGCCTAAAAACGATTCCGATTGGAAGTAAGAATTCCTCTTTCTCTAAGGCAAGTTCACCATTTCATTTCTATTTTTGAGCAGATCGGACCAACGATGCTTATGAAAGATACGATTTCTTCGAATTCCCTTTCCTGTTCCGTACCAAACGAAGGATGCTTGCTCGTAAACTGGTGCGCAACGAAAGATATTCACTCATATTCTATTTGAATCTAATTCTATGAGCCCCTTTTCTCCTCAAGAAAGCAGAAAGCAGGAAGAAAACACGGAATACACGGCGGAATACACGGGTTCTCAGACGTGCCAGAGTTCTTGGGTTGCTAGAAGAAGCTCTGATGGGCGCAGTTCATGATTGTGCTGGCACTTCCTTAGCGGCCTCAGCTTGAGATATATTTGTCACATCCATAAAAAACCCTCTTGATTCCACGTTCGCGAATGAGCCTCTAGCCTACTCCACGGGGGTGCCAATCTAGTGGGCCTATCTTATGTATTCTTCAGCGGTTTCGACGAGAGATGCTTTCAATTAAGAAGGTGTCATATACCATATACGAATGGGAATGGGAATGGGATTGATTGGTAGCAGATGTTCAACATTCACACAAGCCTTAATCGACCTTAAAGAGCGTATTCCATATAGACTTCCAGCTTCTTTCTTCGTATCTCGCAATGCTACTTTATTTCAATGCAACACCTCAGTTACTACTTGAACAGCTGTCTTCTTCGTCAATGATTATGGATTCTTTCGTTGATGCCCAGAATGGCTCATTCCGCAAGGATAAGTTTGCATATAGAATTATTGAGGGCCATGGCTCTACAGGTGTGGCCTTAAGCTACGCTCCGAAAAGTTGGATCTTTTTGTGAGAAAGAGTATTTATGGTATATAAGTGTTTCTTACTCTTTAAACCAACTTCTTCTTAAACAAAGGGAAGAGTACACTCCACGAGATCCAATGAGGAACGTATAATTACTAGAATCGTGCCGGTCCAGGCCCGGGACCTCCTTCTTGTCTGGTTAGCTAGCCCAGTTCATCTAGAATTGTCATATAAAGTCAAGGCGCCGGGATTCCAAGTCTAGGTTTCTTTCCTTCTGTCTTTCTTTGGCACAAGAATGTGGGGCTAAGTCACAGATAGTGAAGTCAAGACTCAGCTCAGGTAAGAACGGATGATAGGTCGATAAGTTTACTAGTTTTGCAGCTTTACGAGCATAACTTTAGAAAAAGGAATCCAATTTTCTTAGTAGCCACGTGTTGAATAACTTTAGGGATGAAGCCTTACCAATCACCCTATTCCGCCGAACCAGCATTCCTGATACCTTCTTCCTGTGCTTATACTCTCTGAAATGGAGACTAGGATCTTTTTCTTTCTTCCGGCACCTTTCTTTAAGCTAGTCGACTCTCCCTCGATGGAAAGTGGATGACCGGAGGATAATTTCTGTTTTGATCGCCAGTCTGGCGAGTCACTCTTTGATTCCTTTATTCGGGGGAGTTCCACAGATCCATTCGACTTTCTTATATATTCCCACTCCACTTTGGCAGTAGATCAATTCCAACAAGGGTGTCTTGGCACAGCCACTCTTATTGAGGAAGCTTCTTACGTAGTTGATATTCCTCTCCTCGAGTATTTTCTCCTCTCCCATTCCATTATAGTAGTTCCCATTATAGTTGTGCAAGAGGAAGTAGTTTTGAATCAACCACCAACAGGACAAACCTCTTACTATGGCTATCAATGAGAAGCCCTGAGTTTTGAAGTTAGCCTTTCTCTAGCCAGATTAGATACCTGATTTATTGCACCCATTTCCATTGCCAACTAACGCTCATACGTTTCCATTGCTGGGCAGGCTACTCGTAGAAGAATATAAACACAGTCTATCAGCAGAGTTAGACTGGGCTGAGGTGGAGACCAATACAAAGTTTCTCGAGAGACAAGCAGAAGATCTATCAAGTCAATTCCAAGTTTCGGCCTTATGGGACTAAGACTCTTTCAGATTGATGCTGAAATAAGAGAATTGACGCTCTCCTTTTGATACGACATTTTGAGATCTTTGAGCGAGAATAGCATCCGAACGAGAATTCCACTGGGCTTGAAGGTGCGGGCCTTAATGATGTGGTGGTGGCAGTTGATTATTTTCTTAAGTAAGTAAGATTCCCTAAATAAGGACTTTTAGTGGGCCCAGGTTTATTTCATGATTTTCTGCTAAAGTGCCAGTCAAAGGATAGATTGATAGCTTTATCACTCAGCTTATCAGGTGATTCCTGTTTATGTTGGGGTAGGCTTGATGGATGGCTATATTCCTCCAAGAGGGAGGGGAAGAGCCCGAGTCAAAGTTCTTTGTTGACCAATCAAAGAGAATGAAAGAAATATAGAAAGAATGGATTAGTGTCAACTCCATGAATCGGTACAGGTAGAAGTAGAGGGGGCATGCCAAAAAGAATTTGTGAAGCCTCGTTTCTGAGCTTTTACAGCATCTTTTGATTCAGAAGCATCTCCCACGAAATCACATAACATAAGTGATCCTGCGGAACCGGCTTTCCTACACTCACTGATCCATTCAAAGGATTTTATTTTCTCACGACTGATCCGCACTTCAGCTCCGATATTAATAAGCACTACCTTCTAGCCAGTCTAGTCCCGGAGACATTATACTCTGGGTCTGGCATCGCCTCGCAAGATCATCTAGTCTAGATTTACTCGGGTGTGCCCGATTTCCATGATCCCTATTTCATAGCTTGGCTTGGGTTGAAGGTGAAGTCTTTATATTCTAGTTAGAGTCACTACTTTAGCTTTAGAATGAGGAACGTATCGTATATAGAATGAGGAACGTAGAATTACTAGAATAGAAAGGCGAATAGATAGACTAGTTACTCGCTCTAAAGTATTATACGTGAACTATTCTCACAGAGGAATGAAGGGAGCTGGAACCAGGCTGCCCAGGAAGGATTTCTGAGCTCTACTCTAGTATTGACTGGCTTTCAAGGAATGGAGCTGCCTATATAAATAGAAAAAGCTTTGCCCCGATAGCAAGCACCCTAGCGAGAATTTCATTTCTTTAAGTAAGCTGCTAGGTCTTATTTGATGAAAAGCAAGACAATCCACCATGGATTGGAGGGGGCTATATACGAAACTGAGGAGCTCTTACCTCTATTTATGATAATAGAATAGCTTTGGGTGGCTTCACTTATCTGATAGCCAATGAGTCACTATTCCAATCACCGCCCCTCGCTCGTGCCCATCCATTAACGGAACGGATTTACCGTTACTAAGCTCGTAAAGAGGAGGGCTATCTTTCTTTGAGGTTGCGTATGATTCTTAATTTGAAATGAATGAATCTGTTCATAAGATTTGGATCGAAGAAGCTGCCTTACCTTCTTCTCAACCCCGTCTTCGAAAGAAAGCGAGCTGCTACTTTCTCTATCCATACTCTATCCATATCTGCCACTAACATAACTTTATAGCATAGCTGGATTGGATCCTTGGTAGGAAAAACCAAACTAAGGAACAAGACTAGATCCTAATGGTCAATCACCCCGGCAGCACTTCTATTTCGGTTATCCCCCGCCCGCAGAAGCTGATTCGATTCAAAGATATGCGAACGAAAGGAACGTCGAACACACGATATGTGATTCGAGATGAGATTGCCATCCCAATAGGAATAGTCATAGGGAGCTACCAGACCCCGGCCATACATATCCGAATGAGACGAACAAGCATTCCTCCGTTTTAGGTCACTCCCTTCTCAGGATACATACGACTAGAGCGTAGATACTTTACCCCCCTTCCAGTAAGGGATCCTGCCAGAGGAATTCAGGGAAGAGAGGGACAACTATGCATCGAATTTGGATTCCTCTCCTCACATTATACGTGTGGGTGCCAAAGTCAATAAAAAAGAGACCTGGAGAAAGGTGGTCCTGCAAGAAATGTTTTGGGACTGGCCTCTTAAACTTGGACTTTGAGGGACTAAAAGATTATTTTATTTTATATCTATTTAATGTCCCGACACTTTTATAGGTTTAGGTTCATTTCCTTAAGGTTCCATCCTCCATCCTTTAGTAGACTAAGTTTGAACGAGTCTCCATCTCCGCCTACATGTGAGAGTGGGAGTGGGAGGTCTAGGTATAGCTCAGAGGAAAGGAGTGAAAGCGCTGTCCCGAGGGGACAAGAGAACATCGTTTCTGAGCGGCTTCTACCTTTTTTATTTTGAACGAACCGCTGCTAAGCATAAACAAACCAAGCAAGCAACAACCCCAGGAATCATAATCCTAGGGAACAAGCAAGCAAGAAAGAAAGTAAGTTCAGTCTCTTCTTTAGGAGTTCGCACCGTGTAGTGGGCTTGGCTTCTATCTATCTCAGGGAAGGAGCCAGCCCTATTCATGGCAAGGAGTGAACCCGCCAGCCCCATAGCAAAAGCAGGGGGACGCGAAAAGTTCTATTTCAGGGGGCAATGCCCACAACTAAGTAGATAAGACCTGGATGTAATGTAAATTGGAAAATTTTTTACCTATATCAGTCAAAGCGCTATTTGAGCCTAAGCCTACTATATGAATCTATCTGGTACACCTTTTGTAGCTCTTTCTATCTAATGGAATATGATGTGAACAAAAGCTGCCACATCCTCACTCAGTCAAGCATGTAGATTGGAAGACAGTCTAGAATCGATTTGGATTTATGGTTTACGCACAAATATCAGATAGGCCAAACATTTTTCAGGGCTTACCGGGAAGCCGGTCAGGCGTAGTACTTTTTCAAGTACATGTCATTCCAAGGTTCAGGAAGTTCATCCCCATGTTCATTGGCAAGGCGGTACGCGTTCCCGGGGTTGACCGCTATGACAATAAAAAAAGATCTTTCCTTAAGGAAGGGGCTTAAGTTGACCCTTAGGGTGCTGTGCGTTGGAAATCTTTTTTATTTATATTAGTTTTTTTCATAAGCGCGGCTGAGTTGACGTTTATAGACTTGTGCATGCTCTGCCGCTCGTAACCTTTTTTTTCTCCCACTGAATCGAGGAGGTAAAGTTTCGAGAGCAGAGCCTCTCGCTTCTGATTATCAGTCATATCGTCGTCGAGCAGAACGGCGCAGGGAAGGAATCGTCGAGTTCACTGGGAAGAATGGCGTCCATGCCAATGACTAAGGAGAAGGGTGTTTGACCAGTGGCTCTATACAGATTGACGTCCGATAAGCCCAGAGAGCCTCAAGAAGGCGATCTGGCCAGTCTCCTCCGACTCAAAAGTGTTTGTAGCTATGGTATGGGTCTGGTCTGAAGACCAATGGGTCAGGTAAAAAAAGGGGATATCCTCTTCTTTGGCTACACCAACTAATGTAGTAGATTGCGTTCCCGGATGACACTTTCTCCATTTCGTCGGTACTGGTAACAACAGATCTTGACCTCGTTCTTTTTCTTGTTATTTTACTTCTTGGAATGGAATTCTTCTCATGATAGTCACACAAGCGAAGGAGAAGAGGATGCGTCTCGAGGGAACTCTTTTTCTTCTATTCTAAGTTTTGATTGCACGAGCAGCATAATAACATAACAGTTTTGTGTAAGGAAAGACTCCTTTCTTCTCAATAATTTAAGGACTTAATTAGCCTGTCGTATATAACAGATAATGAGTCTCAAAGAGAGTTTCCAATGGGTTACATCAAGTTAAGTTCCATTCCTAGTATGCGAAATCAGTAAACACGAATATATGTATATAAGAAACTTCTATTCCAATCCACTCCACAATCGGTCCAACAAGTCAACTGTCGTCAACTAGATCAATCAGGAAAAAGCAATATGCCGTACCCTATCTGTCATATTTGCTTTTCGGTAAAGGGTACACACTTTTTTTTACTTATTAAATTCTCTGTCTTGCTAAACACAAATCCTTCTTTTCTTGTATAGACGAAAAAAAGAACTAAGTAGGTTTCGACCCATTAAAGGAGTCAATGGCACGCACACAAAGCAGGAGGAAATCGGTACCCTGCGAGGCTGGCGAAGTCGGCACAAGAAGTAGGCGGAGTAGAGGCAGCAGTTGCGGGCTCAGGTGCGGCTATAAAAAAAAGAAATATTCCCGTCTGGGGTTGGCGGAGTTGGTAGAAAGCACAGTTGGCGATAAGCTGGTACTAGTTTCATTCTTTCTATTCCAAAATCCAATACCCGGAACTGGTAAATCAAACAATGTAGGCACACGTTGGCACAGTTCTGTAAATAAGAAAGAGATGTCTCATCCGGTTGAGCTGTCGCAATTAGTCTTTCTCTGCCTTTCTTAGTATTAGTAGCAGATCCAACATGACTGTATTAAACCTTAAGCAATCAGGGTTAAGCTAGCTCATTGCCTGAAAGTGGAGCTCGTATTATACACCTTGACCCCCACCTTTTTTGAATCCTTCCTCCATATATAATATATATATTTTATGTTAGATAAGATAAGTCCCATAACTGCCTCATTCAGATCGATTCCAGTCACCGCTACGGTCACATCAATCCGTTATGGCTCGGACCCTCTTAGCTGCTGGATCCTTCGGGAAGCCATAGTAGGGATTACGTCAGTACATTCTTAGGCGAGCAGTGGATTATATCACCCCTATTTTTTACCTTCTTTCTTTTTTAGGCATGGGACCAAGGTTGATCGAAGTTGAACATTCCTATGGAACTCCCCTTCAGACGACTTCTCTGCGCTTGCCCAGCACCTTTCGTTTTATGGACTAGGACCAATTTCTTTCACCTCAGACCATGGTATGGTGGCTGGATAACGTTCTCTCAAGGACCTGCAAAACTCTCTAATGCTGATGATCAAACGTTCCTTCAGATGTGTATGAGAAGGAAAGCGTCTCACAGGACTCTTAGATAGAAACCAACATAGTCTATGAATTAAATTAGCATTCACAGTTTATTGAACTTGGTTGCACTCGTAAAGCGAGCGTGAAGAGAGCTGCGAAAGAAGCCCACGGAACGGAGCGGTTCTTTTTCCTGACTAGCAAGTGGACAGGCTCTGATGGTGTAGCTGATGTGTCATGCTAGGTATTTTTTTCCTTTTTTATTTGGATTGAAGACTTTCCTCTATACTGACAGAAGCAGAGAGGCTGGTAAAAAAGAAGGAAGCAGGCTGGGTACACATGGTAATAGAACCCACTGGAGATCATTCAATCGGACGTCTTCCACAAAGTAAAGGTAGAGTAAGTGGCGTAAGATAAGATAGATGTTCACTTTCATCGACCAATGTACCTTAAATTCCTATACGTAAAGTCGAGAGCTAGAGAGAGTAAATGAGACGTTCAAAGGGTGAAGCTAACGCTTCCCTGGCCACTAGGGAGTCACCAAAGTCTGAGTCCATACACTCACTAGCTAATACTGGATCGTCAAAGATCTGATTCTATTTAATAATACCTTCTGTCTCTCCCCTAAGGGACCCAATCAGAAGGAATTCCCTCACTTCGCTCATGATAGTCGAGTTCCCTTTTCCATTTTAGTTGAGTTTCGCCTCTCCTTGTCTCCATTCTAATTGATTCGCTTCTTCGCGCAAGCACTTGGTTCGCCCCTTACTATAACCATAACCATCCCACTCAATCTTTTACACCGATGTTTTGTACTCTCTCGACCAGGTCATTGTAACACCCGGTTTTAAAGGACAAAGCCGGGTGCGTCTCATACATGCGCCAAAGAAGACATCATATATAATAACAGAGTGTATAGAGATAAATGTCACAATAACATCAGAGTATTTATTACATAGCGGAAGACTTATTACAAAATAAAAGAGTAAATATAAAACGAACTAAGGATCGCCGGCGCAAATGTCGACTGAGAAACGCCACCTAGATCAGATCATACTCCTCGCCTTGTGGCTCCTCCTGAACCACCTGCTCTCTGGACTGCGTGCACTAAAACAGAGAAACGCAGGGGTCACAGGGTAATTCTTCCTAAGGCACTAAGCCATACAGCGCAGGATGGCGGGTTCATTTCTCTAAAACACAGGGGCCTTTGTGTTAATCTGCGCCCGCGAAGGGGTATCGCGGGATCACGGCCGTTGGATCAGCGTTGATGGCCTAGATTAGATCTTCATCACCCCGAACCGGACACAATCACAACCGTTGGATCCCGATCTAACGTTCCCCGGTTAACATACCATCACGAGTGTTCACGGTGGAGGGATCAAGAATCAATGGCCCAGCTTCGATGAGGCAAAGGGGATGTGTTTGAGGTGATCAGGGCCGCACGTATCTAATCGAAAGGCTGCATAGCCATCGCCCTCCATACCCAGCTCGCAGACGGCGGCGCCGCCATCGCCACCAGGCGAGCTCACCAGTGATCTCTGCCCCAGCGCACTAGTGCTCGAAATGGACATCGGCGAGACGCAACATGATATGAAGGTAGAAACGAAACACATGAAGCGGTCCTTACCGGCACAGGTGGAGCGTAAGTCCCGGTGTCGACGCATGGCGGCGAGAAGGTGATCTCCAAAGTCCGACGAGCAATTAAGAGATGACCAAGCCGACCCATGCGTCCCCCCTCGGCGGAATCGAAAGCGGTTGGAGCACCAGAGCACAGCGCCGCCGCACTAGAGCATCATGACGAGGCAGGGCTACTACGACTGCGCGCGCCAACGACGGATCTACTCTCCCTCCCTCACCTATTTCTCTCGCGTTTTGCCTCCGACGCTTTCTTCTTCTCTCAATCCAGTGGCGTATGGGAATTCGTGAACTGGAGCTAATCTAAGTGCGGCTCACGCGGAGGGCAATGCGGCATCCATTTGAAGCCCACGATCAAAGTCCCCGCCAATATCGTGCCGACGGCAAGGACCTATCTGACCGGGTTTTGCGCTCATTTAGTTAAGACGACGGTTACTGGGCACCTAATTTGTTGCCGAGAAAGCAGGGGAAGAAGGATCAGTCGAAGGCACGTGAGCTATGCACATCGTCTGTTGCGAACGACCAGCGGGGAGAACGGCGGGTTCTGTTTCGTCTGCGCGTGCGGGTAGGAAGGAGAAGGAGCTGACCGGGGGCCCCGCTGTTCAGTGGCTAACAGAAGAGGCACGCGATGGGGTGGCTGCCGCGTGGGGTAGGGGTGTCGGCGCTGGTTTTCCATCCCGGGCCGCGCGCAAGGAAATGGACAGTGGGCTCAAAATGCTTTCCTGGCCCAAGTGGCGGCTCTCTGTTTTCTTTTTTTTTTATTTTCTATTTTGTTCTCTATTTATTTTGAATTCTAAATTCAAAACCTCAATTTAAATCCAACTTTGCAGCACGTTTGTACTTAGTCTAATTGTTCCACTTGGTTATACCAAAATGTGATAAAGTTATATGTTTAAAATTTATTTTGTGTTATATGATATTTCTTTCTCTCCTTCTCCATTTTCATGGTTTTATTTTCAAGTTAGGGTTTAAATTCTATGGGTTCATTGTTATGCTATTAATGACACGTTTATTTTATTAACCACAAATGCACAATCAAGTAAAACTCGGCATGATGCTAGATTTATTTTGGTGTCTTTCGTTATTTATTTATTTGTTTTCATGTGATGTTCTCATGAAATGTTAAATATAGATAACACCCATATATAAAAGAATACCATGTTTTTGGTACAAAGTGGGTATTACAAATCCTACCCCCCTTAAAAAGAATCTCGTCCTCGAGATTTAGGAAAGTCTAGTGGAAAGATGGGAAAAATCTATGCGAAGCTCCTTTTCTCTCTCTCCCAAGTAGCTTCATCTTCTCCATGATGGTTCCATTGTACTTTACACATCTTTATAACCTTATTTCTCGGGACACTAGGACACTTCTTAAGTTAATACACATGGAATACATTATGCCCATCATATAGATTATCAGGTAGTTCAAGTTGATAGGCCATCTTTCCAACTCGCCTAAAAACTCAGAATGGTCCAATAAAGCAAGGGGACAATTTGCCCTTAACCTTAAATCTCCTCATTCCACGAAGTGGTGACACCTTGAGGTACACATGATCACCTTCCTCAAACTCCGGTGGTCTTCTTCTATCATCAGCGTAGCTCTTTTGCCTGGTCTGAGCTACCCTCAAATTCTTCCTGAATTATACGGACTTGTTCTTCTGCCTCTTGAATAAGTTCAGGTCCAAAGAACTGTCTTCCTCTAGTCTGATCCAATGTAGAGAAATCCTGCATTTCCTGCCATATAGAGTCTCGAACAGTGACATCTTCAGACTGGCCTGGTAACTATTATTATATAAGAACTCAGCATAAGGTAGACTCTTGTCCAACTACTACCATGCTGAAGGGCACAAGCTCTCAATATGTCCTCCAATACTTGATTAGTCCTTTCAGTCTGTCCATCAGTCTGAGGATGGTAGGCCAAACTAAAATTCAACTTCACACCCATTTTCTCATGAAAACTTTTCCAAAATCTGGAGGTAAACTGTGATCCTCTATCCAAAATGATCTTTTTTCGGTACACTGTGTAGGGACATAATCCGAGCCATATATAACTCAACCAATGTAGATCACTTATAAGTAGTCTTGACCGGAATGAAATGAGCCACTTTGGTCAGTCTATCCACAATAACCCATATAGAATCATACCCAGCAGATGTGCGGGGTAATCCAACAATGAAGTCCCTGCCAATCTCTTCCCACTTCCACTTGGACATCTTTGGTGGGTGTAATAGTCCAGCTAGTCTTTGGTGATCGGTCTTAACTCTTTGGCACACATCGCACATAACCACATGTGCAGCCATATCTCTCTCCAGTCCATATCACCAGCACTTCTGCTTTAAGTCCTGATACATCTTGGTACTACCAGGATGAATAGAATAATCCAAGTCATGGGCTTCCTTTAAAATAGTCTCACAAAAACTATCAACCTCAGGAACACATATCCGATCCTTGAACCATACTGTGCCTTGCTCATCTTTTGTGAATTCTGGACCTCGACCTTTAGTAATCAGATCCTTGATCTCTTGTATCTTTGCATCACCAATTTGTCCTTTGCGGATTTCTTGCTCCAAGGTAGATTCCATATCAATAATAACTCCTTCAGTGTGAGCAACTATCCCCAGGTTAAGTCTCCTAAAATCCTCAACAATCTCATTGAGTAGCTGGGCAACAACAGCTGAATGAACGTGCTCCTTTCGACTCAAGGCATCTGCAACCAAATTTGCCTTGCCTGGGTGATAGTGAATCTCCAAATCATAATCCTTAATGAGCTCCAACCAACGGCGTTGCCTAAGGTTGAGATCCTTCTGAGTGAATATATACTTCCAACTCTTATGATCCATGTACACTTGGCACTTTGTTCCCATAATGTAATGTCTCCATATCTTAAGCGCATGCACAACGGCTGCTAGTTCCAAGTCATGAGTGGGGTAGTTTAACTCTTGTTTCTGCAACTGACGAGATGCGTAGGCGATCACATGTCCTTCTTGCATGAGCACACATCCTAAGCCTTGGCCACATGCATCACAATAAATGTCAAATCCCTTCTGTAGATCTGGCATAACCAATACTGGCGGCGACATCAACCTCTTTTTCAATTGCTCAAAGCTGTCTTGGCACTTCTCGTCCCACTTAAATTCTCTTCCTTTCTCCAAAAGCGAAGTCATAGGTTTAGCAATCTTAGAAAATCATTCAATAAATCTCCGATAATATCCTGCAAGTTCCAAGAAACTCTGAATCTTCGTAAATGTAGTGGGTATGCTCCACACCACTATCTTCTTGACTTTAGCAGGATCCACTGATATTCCGCCATTAGAAATGATATGTCCTAGGAATGGCACCTCGTCAATCCAAAACTCGCATTTGCTAAACTTGGCGTAGAGTTGATTATCTCGTAGCTTCTTGTAGCACCAATATCAGATATTCCTCATGATCGCTATCTCTCTTGGAATAAAAAAATATTATCGATGAAAACCACGATGAATCTGTCCAAACCATGAGCATCTTATTCTTCAGATCCATAAAATAGGCTGGTACATTAGTTAATCCAAATGACATAACCGTAAACTCGTATAATCCATATCGGGTTGAGAAATCCGTCTTGGGAATATCCGATGGCCTAATCTTCATTTGATGGTAACCCGATCGAAGATCAATCTTCGAGAATACACTTGCACCTCTCATCCGATTAAATAAATCCTTAATGCGGGGTAACAGAAACTTGTTCTTCACAGTGACATCGTTAAGGAACCTATAATCCACGCACATCCCTTGCGATCCATCTTTCTTCTTTACAAACAAAACTGGTGCTCTCCAAGGTGAAGACTCGGATGAATGTACCCAGCCTCTTCCAACTCCGTTAAGTGCTTCTTGAGTTCTTTTAACTCTTCTACAGACATCCTATATGTCCATGTCCATTTAGAAATAGGAGCAGTTCCAGGTAAGAGATCTATGACAAACTCAACTTTCGTATATGGTGGCATCCGTGGTAACTCTTCTGGGAGGACATCCGGAAAATCTATAACCACACGGATGTTGACACCAACAAACTTCCCATCTACTAAGAATGCCGCTAGTCTGGTGGCGGTAGTTACTGCAATTCCAACTTCAAATCTTTCTCCTTTAGAACTGGTGAGTTCTATGGTTCCTTTAGCACAGTGTATAAATAGCCTTTTCCTTTCTTAACCATGACATACCAAGGATCACGTCTATATTGTTTCTCTTCTAACAATATAGGGGTAGCCCATCTGGGTTAGAAACATAGGGTAAGAAAGGAAGAATTGTAGACAAGGCATGTAATCACGAGGCATGTTACTTTGGGGGATATATTAGCTAAGCAGATTAATGTTTTACCTACCATAGCTAATTCATTACCTTATGGTGGAACATGCTAAGATGTCCGTCTATACTATTTCAATCAATCAAAGAAGCAAATCAAGCATTGATCATCAGAACAATCAACCAACATTTTTAAATAGAGAAAATAGTTTTGATTTTGTCTTAGGCCTCCTATATTCTAAGAAGGTCATAAATGTAGGATTCCAAGGTGTGAAATCCATCTTGTCCCAGATTAGAAAAGGTAAGAATGATCAGAGTAGAACAGTAGAAGGTGAGACGGGCTCAAGATAAGTATAGAGAGATCCAGAGTAAGGTAAGTATAGAATGAATCAGAATGAGATAAGTAGGTAAGGGTTGTCCATTTCTATCTAGGTTTCGTCCTACGGTCAACATTTCCTCTGATACCACTTCTGTAACACTCGATTTTAAAGGACAAAGCCGGGTGCGTCTCATACATGCGCCAAAGAAGACATCATATATAATAACAGAGTGTATAGAGATAAATGTCACAATAACATCAGAGTATTTATTACATAGCGGAAGACTTATTACAAAATAAAAGAGTAAATATAAAACGAACTAAGGATCGCCGGCGCAAATGTCGACTGAGAAACGCCACCTAGATCAGATCATACTCCTCGCCTTGTGGCTCCTCCTGAACCACCTGCTCTCTGGACTGCGTGCACTAAAACAGAGAAACGCAGGGGTCACAGGGTAATTCTTCCTAAGGCACTAAGCCATACAGCGCAGGATGGCGGGTTCATTTCTCTAAAACACAGGGGCCTTTGTGTTAATCTGCGCCCGCGAAGGGGTATCGCGGGATCACGGCCGTTGGATCAGCGTTGATGGCCTAGATTAGATCTTCATCACCCCGAACCGGACACAATCACAACCGTTGGATCCCGATCTAACGTTCCCCGGTTAACATACCATCGCGAGTGTTCACGGTGGACGGATCAAGAATCAATGGCCCAGCTTCGATGAGGCAAAGGGGATGTGTTTGAGGTGATCAGGGCCGCACGTATCTAATCGAAAGGCTGCATAGCCATCGCCCTCCATACCCAGCTCGCAGACGACGGCGCCGCCATCGCCACCAGGCGAGCTCACCAGCGATCTCCGCCCCAGCGCACTAGTGCTCGAAATGGACATCGGCGAGACGCAACATGATATGAAGGTAGAAACGAAACACATGAAGCGGTCCTTACCGGCACAGGTGGAGCGTAAGTCCCGGTGTCGACGCATGGTGGTGAGAAGGTGATCTCCAAAGTCCGACGAGCAATTAAGAGATGACCAAGCCGACCCATGCGTCCCCCCTCGACGGAATCGAAAGCGGTTGGAGCACCAGAGCACAGCGCCGCCGCACTAGAGCATCATGACGAGGCCAGGGCTACTACGACTGCGCGCGCCAACGACGGATCTACTCTCCCTCCCTCACCTATTTCTCTCGCGTTTTCCCTCCGACGCTTTCTTCTTCTCTCAATCCAGTGGCGTATGGGAATTCGTGAACTGGAGCTAATCTAAGTGCGACTCACGCGGAGGGCAATGCGGCATCCATTTGAAGCCCACGATCAAAGTCCCCGCCAATATCGTGCCGACGGCAAGGACCTATCTGACCGGGTTTTGCGCTCATTTAGTTAAGACGACGGTTACTGGGCACCTAATTTGTTGCCGAGAAAGCAGGGGAAGAAGGATCAGTCGAAGGCACGTGAGCTATGCACATCGTCTGTTGCGAACAACCAGCGGGGAGAACGGCGGGTTCTGTTTCGTCTGCGCGTGCGGGTAGGAAGGAGAAGGAGCTGACCGGGGGCCCCGCTGTTCAGTGGCTAACAGAAGAGGCACGCGATGGGGTGGCTGCCGCGTGGGGTAGGGGTGTCGGCGCTGGTTTTCCATCCCGGGCCGCGCGCAAGGAAATGGACAGTGGGCTCAAAATGCTTTCCTGGCCCAAGTGGCGGCTCTCTGTTTTCTTTTTTTTTATTTTCTATTTTGTTCTCTATTTATTTTGAATTCTAAATTCAAAACCTCAATTTAAATCCAACTTTGCAGCACGTTTGTACTTAGTCTAATTGTTCCACTTGGTTATACCAAAATGTGATAAAGTTATATGTTTAAAATTTATTTTGTGTTATATGATATTTCTTTCTCTCCTTCTCCATTTTCATGGTTTTATTTTCAAGTTAGGGTTTAAATTCTATGGGTTCATTGTTATGCTATTAATGACACGTTTATTTTATTAACCACAAATGCACAATCAAGTAAAACTCGGCATGATGCTAGATTTATTTTGGTGTCTTTCGTTATTTATTTATTTGTTTTCATGTGATGTTCTCATGAAATGTTAAATATAGATAACACCCATATATAAAGGAATACCATGTTTTTGGTACAAAGTGGGTATTACAGTCATCATAAGAAAATACTGCCAAATCTTTCCGAAATGAGAGAAGGAGGGAAGGCGCGCTACAACTAACTGCTGAAAACGCAAGATTAGCGCTAAGAAGCAACCCTAGTTTAAGTACTAGCGTCCCACCCCAACGTTCTTGTACTTCAAAAGACTCCCCCCCGCTTGTTGCTCGCCTCAGCCAGACGTGGCTTATGTAGTGGTCGGCATTCCTACGTGCTCCGACTGATCCCCACTGGAGATGAGGGGTCTTTGAAACTATCGTGACGCTTTGGTGACGAAGGTCACCGGGGTGACTATGGAAGGATTCCGTGGTAGTCTCTGACTGCCTCCAACTCAATCAATATCAAGAACATGTCGTTAGCATGGGGTTTGGTTAGGCTTGGTTGAGTTTGTAAGAAAAGATAGTAAGTTGAGGGGCTTCATTGATTAGTAAACCTACGGTGCTGGTAAGGTCGGGACCGTGGTCGTCCGTCTCCGCTTTGCCGGCCGATAAGATCACTGAGATTGACCAGCCAGCTGGGTAGGTTTGGCTATTCCTTTCTATTGAAAAGGAGTCAGCTGTCTGCGCGAGTCACCTTCCTTAGGCTCCGAGTCACCTTCTTCTAAGCTCCGCTGGACGACACGGCATTCTCGTTCTATAGGCAGGCCGGCCGGCCGTACTTGTGATGGTTCCCTAGGATCCAATAAATCCACTTAGGTCTACGTTGCGGCGATATTGTTCTATGGAAGCGGGTGGGCTGCTTTTTATAATATAAGTTCGGCCCGGTTTTTCATTAAAAAAAAGAAAGGGGGGAGGGATTGACCTTTCTAACGCATATTCCGTCGTACCGGCATGGCCCCACTGATTTGTTTTCGATCGGAGCATCAAGCAGCGCAACCCGGTTCTACTTGACTAAGCCCCGTGCTCGTCCAAGGAGGGAGTTTGCTTTACCCAACTCCCCTTTTTGATAAAAAGGCAAAAACCTCTTCATGAGTTTCGAATGAAGAGTGCCCCTCTTTTTTTCCCTAAATCTTGGATTTGGAAGTTGGTTTGGTAAAGACCCACCCCTTGTTTAAGTCAGAATGAGTCCCAAGACATTGGCTTCCGCCAACAGTGAACTATTAAGGATCGCATCCCGCGCATATTCTACATTATAGCCTGCAACTGATTCAGCTTCCGCTTCTGGGAGATCAGACGGAGCTCTATTAGTTTCTGCTAGACGAGGAATAAGGAACATAACCAATACGGGGAACAAGGGAATACCGGACCATATCTGCTTTTGCGCCATGACAATCTCACTCGAATTACAGGGACCTACACATATTAGTACAGTATACCGGGGTCCCCGGCCAGAACCACACGTGCAAGTTTCCCTGCATGTGGCTCGTCCGTGCTTTTATCCTAGGCGCTGCCTACGACTCTGCATGGGAGAAGAGGGCTGAACTGCAAACTTTCGTGTTCAGAGCATTGCATTGTCTAAGGGAGTAGGGTGAGTAAGCAACGCCTACCAAGCAAGCTAAGCTTTCGTCGAAAAGGCGTCACTGCTTCCTTTTCGGCGCCCGCCCTTTATTGTATTAGGGCAAGCCCAAGGAAAGTCTAGGTTGGTGCTCCATCTCGGCCGGCATCCTACTCTCGAGAGGGTGTGGTCCTTGAGCGAACTAGTCATGTGCTGTGTTGCCCCAACGCAGGGGCATTTGGTGAGGAGGTACGGTCTGGTGGTTGACAAGCCACTGATCGAAGGCGACTGGACTGGAGTGCTTTCATCAAATGATGCATGTGGGCTGAGCCATTCCCATCCCAAGTGGTGGCCCGATTCGGCCTGGCCTGGTCGGAAAGAGATTCTAAATCTCTAATATGCGCACCGAGAATAGATATCTATGTTAGCTAGCGAGGGCGGGCTTTCCCCTGGTAGTCCCGCTGTGTCCTCTGACAGTCCGTCTCGTCTCATCTTTCTTTGGCTATACTTGTAGCCAGCCATATTAGCTCCACATTCCACCCTTTTTTATTTTGACGAAAAAGGCAGCGTCGCACCCTTTCCTATTTAGCTTTGCTTGCTGCCTATTATGAGAATAGGTCCCGGTTCAAGCGGCCCGCCTTTCATCATCATCTATACCAGCTGCCACGCACGATCCCATAGGAACGATTTCATCGCCCTATCCCTAAGAAGCAGAACGCGCCATCACCTACAGCCCTTTCCTCTGCCGGGGACTTTCACGAAATGAAAACGGGTGGCATCATCGTATGCTCGACATTAGTTGCCCTGGTGTATATCCCGGAGTACTCCTATGGCCGATCTGTCACCCATACATGAAGGCCTTGGCCCCGTCCCGTGTGGAGCCCCCCTTACGGCTTTGTCAGTTATTTTCTTTTGTCAGAGTGGATTCAGACCGCCACTTCTCTGAAAGCATGGTTCTTGCCTCCCTCCTTGGAGCTCGTCCATTCGTTGGGTGATCCCTTGCTCTCACGTTCGAGTGTTTGCTTGTCGTTTAGGCCGGTGAGTGACATTTTTTCTCATTGCAGTCACCTCCGGGGTTCTTCGCACCTGGGTAGTACCAGGACCCTTGTGCCCCGGACTGCCCGCCCTATGACCCAAAACTCAAAACGAGCCTTGCGATGAGACGCGGACATTCCTCATGCTGCGGTTCCCTCCGGTCCGTTCCCGGGTTGGGTTAGGGGAAGATCCGAGCGATTGCCTTCGCGGATCCAAACGTGCTCACAAGGCGCACAATAAGAATAAGACCAATAGAGACTTCATAAGAGACCATTTGAGCTGCAGATCGTAATGCTCCTAGAAAGGCATATTTCGAATATAGAGGACGTTCCCAACAATCCACGAGAATATCATACCCAACTATGAACCGTACGAGCACATCCTCTGTCACCCCCACCGCGCTTACGGCTCTATACCCCAACCCAACTTGCTCTGGCCCTGGGTCCTCCTGCATCTCTTCCTCGGTAAGCGGACCGTGGAAGCTGGGGGGTATCCGCTTGGGACTGATAGGAAATAGCATATCTTTTTTTCCCTCCGGACCCCATATATAGTTGCAGTCCGGTCGCGTCGGAGACATCCTTATCAGATTTGGAGGCTTCGTCGCCCGGCTCCTCCAAAATTATGTTAGGATCGGCTGGCTCATCCTTATCATCCGAAAATAAAACAAAGACAAAACAGATTTGTTTCAATGACATATCTAATCAGACTGAAATTGATGTCGAAGACACGATCATTCACATAAATTTCTGCAGGCAGGAAGGGCGTGGGAGCTACCGTTTAACGAATGCAAGCAAGGTAGCTTGCTTACTCTCCATCTAGCGTGCGTTGGCGGCAAGGAAAGAGGCATTGGAAAGACTAGACCATACACATTAATTAGTACAAGAAAGAGGCATTCGGGAAGCGACTAGTCGCTTCTGGCGAAGCTTAACAAAGGCCGACTACGACTACTACATATACATAGAGATAGAGACAACTACCAGTCATGAGCGATAGTGAAGCTGTCACTTGACGGACGAAGCCGAACCGATACGATAGGCGGGCGAAGTGAGCGAGACCAAGACGTGCCAGACGTGGAGTGGCGAAGGGGGCCTACTAAACGTATACGTGATTAGTAAGCGATTCAAGACATCGAACGAAAAATAAAAAAAGAACTATTGAATTGAACAGTGTGATTGATCAGACAAGTACTACTCTACTTGACTTGCAAGGAGCAAGAAAACGTATGCGCAGGCGCAAGGGATGAGCGCTCAATCCGTTGCTTGTTCTTTCGGTAGCCTTCTTTCATTTCCGAATTTGCTTGCGAGCAGTCCTTGCATTAGTATGAGTTCGTTGACTACGTAATGGCGATTCATCTTGTTGACGAATTCCACGATAACGAGAAATAGAAATTAATCGTTCGATGTCTGCTCGTTCTCCCCTCTTCAATTCCCAATGAACAACATGATCTTGAGCTATCATTTGTTCAATTTGGTCGATCTGATACTTAGTTAACTCATGAATCTTGATGTTCCCACTGATACCTAATCGATAACAAAGCTGAATGGCTTTTTTCGGTCCAATTCCATCCATTTTTGTTGAGGCAATTCTTACTTGTTCATCGGGAAGTGATCTAGCTCCTGAGATATATGACATTCTTTATCCTTCTCTTTTCCTGGTCTTCTCGGCTGGAATCTACAATGGTTGTCTCCCGAACAAAAGAACCATCTCTATCTCTTTCAACTCACTCTTCCCTTAATCATCATGATAGGAGGATCCTATCCTTTCCGAATCTACCTTTCGCCTTTGACCCACGAACTCGAGTCGGACTCATTCACTGCTTACTTTTTTTAGTATCGTTCGTTCTTCACTCTCTTGCTATTACCCGCACGGAGCGCAACAGTCTTCCCAGTCAAGCGCAGCGTTAGGTTTCGTTCAGGCTCGCTCTTGTTCTGAGGTGGATTCGAACCACTCTGTTAGGATTTTTAGTCCTAAGCAAAAGAGGATTTTAAGTCCTCTGCTCTAACTAGCCAGAACAAAAAAGGAGGAGATTGTGAGACTGAACACCCACACAATCTCTATTTTACACAGCAACACTTTCGGATCGGACCAACGGAACAGACTAACTACAGTACGTAGTCGTCTATTTGTTAGGCAGGCGACTTGAACATAGATTCTTTTACCAAGGTGATCAGGACTCGTACAAGTATCTGACGTGATTAGGCGGGGACAGGATTCGAACCTGCAGTCTTCAGGTCATGAGCCTGATGAGTCGACCAATTCCTCTACCCTGCTTCTTCCCCTGATCTTTCTTTCCCTCTTCCCACCGGGTTCCCCTTGCTTGGCCGGGATAGAACCAGCGTTTAGGTTGTGGCTAGGCACGGAGGTTGGAGCTCCCTCCTTGACTGACGACTGGTACGAACTTGCTGAAAGCACGAGCGTAGAAGCGAAAGAAGAAGCGTAGAAGCGAAAGAAGAAGCGAGGGGATTGAGCTTCCAAGCGAAAGAACAAGGGATGAGCGCTTTGTTGCTAAAGCGCATACGTTTTCTTGCTCCTTTCTATGCGCAATTCTCCACTGAACCCATTGACCTAGGTACCGAGTCTGTTATGCGTACGTCTTTTCAGACTCTTTATTCGTTTGTGGACAACATAAATGAAAACATGAGAAAGGGGATCAATCCATTTTGAACACACCCATCTATCTCATCTGACCTCTCCGAATTCCCGAGTAACGAACCATGGGGTATAGATGGTTGGGGCATATCATCATCCGGAGGGTTAATATCGATGTCTTTCTTTAACCTTTGGGAGGTCGAACAACTGAACCTATTTCTTTGACGATAGGAAGAAGAAAAAAAAGCAAGGACGAGTGGAACGAAGGAGACTAGACTAGCGTTAGGAAGGACAAAGGAGACAGACAGAATTTACATCAGAAAAAGAAAAAGGGACTTTTTGAAGTTTGAGTGAGGATAATTGTCTTCAATTTCGGAGAATCGGCTGAAAAAACAACTACTCAAACTATAGACTTGTATTAGTAGACTTGATTGCTGAATTCCTCTTCTGTTGGATTGGAGAAAGTACTTTGCTTTTCGTATGAACAATACGTTTTCTTGCTGGAAAAGAAGCTAGGAAGAACTTCTCTACTTGATACTTTATCAATTACTACTTGAAACACAACACTTATTCTCTCCTTTTCTTCGAAGTCTTGCTTCATTAAGTTACTTGCTCTCTCAGCCTCAGAATAATAATCAATATTCAAGTACTTTATGCTAAATTCTGTATAGCAATCAATGTCTGAGGGCATAGGCTTAGCTGCTCGCTCGGTGAAAGGCTTTCCTGGAAGAAAGTTGAAGACGACTTCTAATTCTAAGGAACGTATCTCTCATCTTCCTTCTCTTCACTGTCACCTATTACTATGTTCATCTTCACCTTGCACTGATGACCATGGTAGCTCAACACATGTCAAGCACAGGCCTAAGGCTCTTATTTCTTCCCATACTTCATTCCTATTCTGAGAGTTTCCATTTTCTGGCTTATGCTCTTTCATTTTTCCCTTGACCATAATTCCCTTATTCTGGCTAGGGTATGTAAGAAGGTTGTTAGGCTTGAAACTGCTTTTCTTTCTTTTCTTTTGATAAGAAATTGCCACCTCCATGTCTTTGGATAAAATGCATCAAGCTTACTGCCTTCATTGCCATGACAAGGTCTTTGATGTCTTCCCTCAACTCAAGCATGCAGTGATAAAATAGTGCTCAGGTAAGTCAGGAGATCCCAAGTTAAGGCCCTTGATTTGACCTAACCCTTCTGTGTGGAATCTTGACCATTATGGACTTGGTACAATCTCTTCCATTCCTCAGCAGCAGTGAGGTGAGGCTGCTAGCATCTGGGAATACCCTCTGAACCAGTTCAATTAGATCAGGGGTGATCATGGGTCAGATTCTAGCCTCTATACCATGAACTGGCTTTCCCACTAAAGTGCAACACTACCATATGGGTCTTGTTTGTATCAGGAACTGGGCAGAGAGAAAAGTAATGGTTACATTGAATCACCCACTCATCACCCTCTTTCTTTGGAAAATCCAGTTTTGGTAAGGCTGATCTTGTTACTTGGTCTGGTACTGTGTGTCCTTTTTATTTATCAATCTCCACGCTTCGCGCCTCTACTAAAGCCCTATTTATTATTGGATTCACGAGACTTACGAGCATCCTGAATGAATTGACTTACCACAACTGGTGTATCTAGTATTCCCTTGTAAGATTTATTACCAATACTAGAGCTGCTAGCCTTATCTGATCCCGTATGTGTTCTAAGCACCTTCTCGTACTAAGTTTAGTATCAAATCGAGTTATCCTTGAATCTATTTGGCGAGAAACCAACTCAAACTATCCCATTCGTGCCTACTGTGAATGTCTATACTTAGAAGCTATCCCGCGAAAAGCACAAGCTATTCCTCTTCTACTACCAATACCAAGTAGCTCTAGCTAGCATATCTCATCGTGCATAAACCTTACCTGCTTCTAAAACTTCTACTTACATCTGTGACTGCCTATTCCGGTCTTTCTCTAAAATAGCTATCTTTGAATTCCAACTTGTAAACAAACGAAACAAATAAATATGCCTAGCTAGCATCCGCCAATGCTTTTTAGCGCCCGCGACAACAAAAACTTAGTCCCTTGCCACGCTCGCTTAAATGTGTCTTTCTTTGATAAATAAATACCAAAAGCAGAGCCTTTCTTCCCTTCCTCGACACAGTGGATTGCTTTTTTGCCAGGAAATGAGATGCTTTTCCTAGACTTTGGGCTTGCATCCTTTTCTCTACTTCCTTTCCTATATTGAAGGAGTGGACTACAGAGGCTGAGCGATCGATCAAATAGGATAGGATAGGATAGGATCCTAGCTATCAATTTCCTTGAGTAGAAAGGAAAAGAATTCGCCTAAAATGCTTGTTGGGGTAGGTCAAAGAGTATAGGTTTCACCCGGCGTAAGACAGAAATCCTAGTCTCGATAAAGCGTGTACCAAAGAGTTTAAAGGGAAAGAAGCAAGGGTAAGGGGCTTTGATGAAAAATAGGTGGTCCGCAATCCTTCACTTCCTTAGGGTCTTTAATAAAATAAATAGGGAGAAGAGACAATAACTATCTGACTTAGCGTCACTGATCACAGTTCTATATTCACTAAGTGTAAGTGTAAGTGAACGAAATGCTGATTGCATGCTTGCAGCACTAGCCGCCCAACTATTATACCTTGATTGGGGAGAGCAAGGCTTTGTGCCCAAAACAAACAACCTAGCTTGCACTAGCTGATAGAAATAAGGTTCCTTTCTATCTTGACTCAGCGATATCAATACAATAGGTTATTCCCCATCTTGCACTTCTCGGAAGAAATAGTGCCCCTCTCTAGGACTTCCTTCTCTCACTCTCGAGGAAGCAAGCAGGGGCAGGCCCGTCCTAACTGACACTGTACTATAATTGGACAATAGCGGCTAGACGGAATGGACAATAGCATTGCTATCCTTAACTAAAACTAACCGCTAAGCGGTTCGAGACATCAACAGAAGTAAATCAAAGAGATACGCTTCATTTGCAAAGTAATACACAAGCTCGCTGGCCAGTGAAATGGGGCCCGGTATCGGCAGATCAACGAATTCAAACTAGCTTTTCAATCATCAAGAAAATAAATAAGTATCCCTAGCTTTCGATCAATAAGACGGTAGAGATCTGGCTAGCGGGATGAGGCATATACTATTCACGATTAGGCAGAGCAAGGCATTCCAATCTCGATTCCAGATCAACACAAATGATAGATATACGAGGCGGATCAAGACATTCTTCCTATTAATATATTGAATTGGGTCTTGGTCGTGGGGGGACGATGATCGATTCCGCTGGACGCAAATGTGCCATCAGTAAACTCTCCCTTTCTTTATCGATATACAAGAGCAGGGCTTGCCTATAATCAGGGGTTGGCTACGGCTACTAAGTAGTTTACCAATTAATAGAACCTTGCTGGGTACGATTCCAGCTGACTTCCACCGAACTTCGCAGAGCACGGTCAATATGCTATCCTTCTTCCTTCTTTTCCTATTCTTTCCTCAATCAAACCAACCCATCTCTTCTCCACAGGCACTCAATCCCTATTTGAGACAGCAAGACTGACCTATTATTTATTTGCACTTCCCGATATCAAGAGGTTCTTACTTACCTTTGACCAGTAAGACACGAATGATCTACTCATCAAGGGATGTGATGGCCCATCAGGATCTTACGACGAGTGGATCATCCCTATACTATACTTAACTCAGCCCTGTGCTATACTCGAGAGTAGGTGGAAACATTAACGTATCTATCTTTTCGCTCCCCTCCTGCCTACCCCTATGGATTTGAATCCAGAAGCAAGGGCACCACTTCGCGTATCTATTTAGATTTCCTATTTTGATAGATAATGGAAGAATTCAAATAAGCAAAACTATTGGTATTGGTTCTATTCTCGTGCAGGGTCGCCGATACTCGTCGGTACCCTCTTGTCCTGGAGCCGGTGGAAAAGGGTGGAATTTCCTAATCCCGTGTCCAAGTTAGTCTACCGAAATCTGACCATGGCTAAACAGGGCTTTTATCTTGAGCTGCTTCAGCATACTATACTACTACGATCAAGGCGGAAAGTCCAAAGCTTATTGATCAAAGAAGAAGCGATAGGGGTCTTCTTAAGATAAGAAGAGTTGCTTTGATGAAAAGAGTGTAGCCATGATGGCAAGTCAAGGTGGGGCCCTGTGAAGGCAAGCCTTGTGTATGTTGGCGTGATGACGAGAGAAAGGAAATGACCTTGAACAATAGCTGTCTGTAGCACACCTTGCAATGACTTCGACCAGGGGACCAGCCTATCCAATACCCTACGCCATGCTTGATGGCTTGGCCTGTGGCTTTGTTGACCAGTGCAAAGGCCCGACAACCATTCTGAGAGTCGCTGGAGAATGGCCAATAAGCTGGATTCCCTCCTTGCTTGCTTTACCTACTTTTTTTCCAGCGACTGCTACTGATTCCTTTATTTCCCACGTAACCTTTACTTCTATCTGGAGAAGATCCATTACCTAGCTCTTATTCCGGCATGATCAAATCGATACCAACATTCAAGAGCGGATAAGGCTAAAAAGAGGGGAGGAATCCATTTATTATTTGTTTATCCCAACTATGTACAAAAATCTATCTATTATTGCATGGCCTGCATCGACAGCAAAGTAAACTCTCGCTGATGATAGAAGAACAACTCTTAGGGCAGTAGCAAGGAAACTATGAGCTATTTATTGTTACTTTCTTAGACAGGCTACAAGATAAAGTATGGCTTATGGTCTATTTTATTACTTGACTATCTTGCCAGGAGCTCGCAACAAAACGAGAGCTTTTTGATAGCCCGTTCACTCGACTACCACGCTTAGTTAGTCTGTCCGCAGGGATGGGAGTGGCGTAGTCTGTCTGCCCTTCTTCGTAAGTAGCTGGACTTGGATCTTCGTAAGCAACTGGAACTATCAAAACAAAAGTCAATGTCAATTGGCCTTAAAAAGGCTATAGCCCTGTTTCTTTTGAAAAAACGAATTTCGAGTTTCGAAGAAGACAGGCCTCCAAGAAAGCCACTCCGCCTAAAGAGTCCTATTCCTATCCGGTCTACATTCACTATTCTTCATAGGCACTGCGCTGGGTCGGTACGTTGTTGTTTTTACTTTTTTCTTCTTGCTTTAATCGATAGGACTTCCCGTAACCCGAAAAGGTTGGTTCTTCCCCTACAACCCCTACCCCTCCAAGGCAGTACTCTTCATCGGCAAATCCGAATGTCTCGATCCGAGTTGAGACCCACCTACAGAAATTGATCCATCAACGGCTTTTTTCTATAGTGGCAGGAAGTCTCCAACTCTTCGATATGCGCTAGCTAGGTAATCCCTTTACTTAATCTGATATGGGATCTCTTGTTACTAGAAAGGAACTGAACTGGCTTGCCCGGAAAGAATGGATTGTTACCCTTGGAGAGCTAATGGTACTGGACTGATAGCGCACTGATTGTACCGACCCCGGACGTACCACTGGGGAACCTGCTGGAGAGAATCTCTCGCGATGGAGAAATGTAAAATGGGAAGCTTTATGGAGGATCGTGTCGTTCATCATCGAAATGGGACTGACTCGCTCGGGAACAGGCACAGGATTGAGGAACTTTCTGGCGTAACACACCCGTAATGAGGCAATCTGACTAGCTGGTCAAAACCCTTTCCGCAGTGAGCTTTCAAACTTTCTTTAGAACTTGCTTCACAGGCTTTGAGGCATTTTTACACCCTCCCGTAGGCGTAGGCTCACTTTGTTTCAGGGCTTTCCTTTCTCTCCTAAGATCCCATCCCAACCAACAAACGAGAGTCTGATGGGGATTCTATTCTGCTTGAACGTTAACTAGACCTACGCCCATATTAGCTTACCGGAAAACGAACTAAATAGTGGGGGAAGCTCAAAGGAATTAAGTAAGCCAACTTCAGGCTATAAAGATATTTCTATTGAGGCTAAACTTATCTGCCTTTCCTGGTACTTCAAAGTCGAATGCCACTGCAGCTACATACAATACAGGAGAAGATAGATGCTAGAGGACGGATACAAGGACGGGGTCATCGCAAAGAAAAAGAGCAAGAGGTGAGTGAGCCTACGACCACCAATTGCTTATCCCCTATTACTAATTGCAGCAAACTAGGACTAATAGAATTGCTTGAAGTGAAGACCAGTGAACAAAATGACAAAAAAGAATTGTTTACCTCTTTCGGGATAAGGCCTGGAAGAAGCAGGGATTGAACCAGGGCTTGTTGACAGAGCAGATATCAAAAGCCTATGTTATCTCATTTTCAGGGACCGAGCAAGGGATGAGCGCCCTCTGATCTAACGACCAAACAAGCAAGCAATGGCCCGGCCCTTGTTACTAGAAATATGAAGCGTGCTAGCGCGCACTTCCTATTAACCAATTCACCAATTTGAAGATTGGTAAACAAAGATAATAGGAGTCGAAGTCAATCCCTTCTCCTCCCCGAGGGGACGTTATCGGTCGCTTCGTTCCCTTGTTTACTGAACTCTTTTCAGGAGATAGGTCTACCTCATCTGCTTGTAAATTCATTGTGTAAAATAACTCGTAAATTCATTGTGCCAGAATTGATCACTGATCAGGTGTGATCAGTCTCATCCGTCTAAGAGACTGATCCGGTGCGATGAGTCTATTCCGTGTAATATTTTGGAATTCCTCTTCCAACTCGTCCCGCAATGGGCGTTATGGCAAAGAACAAGAAGAAAAAGAAAGAAGAAATTTGTCCAATAGTAACAAATGGTGCCTCCACAGGTTGACATCCGATCCAACCTAGTAGTAAGCAATCCGCCAAAAGCAACCAAAATATTCCTTGGTGAATCGGTCGAAAACTTGAACTACGCACATACATTTCTTTAAAAAAGGTAAAGCCAAGAGAGATATAAAAACTGGTGCTATTGCAGCTACACCCCCCGCTTTGTCAGGTATACTGCGAAGAATGGCATGGATCGGTAGGAAATACCATTCCGGCACAATATGAGGCGGGGTGGGCATCGGATTAGCAGGTATATAATTGTCGGGATGCCCCAAAACATTTGGAGCAAAAAAATCCAAATGGAAAAAAAGATAGCAGAAGCTACTCGACCTACAAGATCCTTTACATAAAAATAAGGGTAAGAAGCGATTTTATCCATCTCAGAATGTACACCCAATGGATTATTTGATCCATATTGATGCAATGCAGCCAGATGAAGAAGACTGGCGCCTGCTAAAATAAGGGGGAGTAAATGATGGAGACTAAAAAACGATTTAAGGTGGCATTGTCCACAGAGAAACCACCCCAAAGCCAAGTCACTATGGTATCTCCTACTACTGGTATGGCGCTAGCTAAGCTTGTAATTACTGTTGCTCCCCAAAAGCTCATCTAACCCCAAGGTGGTACGTATCCTATAAAAGCTGTCACAATCATTAATAGGAATATGACAACTCCGAGACACCAAACAAATTCCCTAGGACTGCTATAACTCGCATGATATAGACCACGAAAAATATGAAGGTGAACCACAATGAGAAACATACTTGCCCCATTAGCATGCATATAACGGAGCAACCAGCCCCCTTCAACATCTCTCATAATGTGTTCTACGCTGTTGAAAGCTAGATCCACATGAGGTGTGTAATGCATAGCTAAAAAACGCCAGTCACTATCTGAATGACTAAACAAATACCAGCTAACGAACCGAACCCCCACCAATAACTAAGATTGCTCGGGGTTGGATAATCTATTAAATGCTGGTTAAGTGTGGAGTATATAGGTTGTTTAAGAAGAGAGAATCGTTGGTTCCTTATAGTCATTTCTCTTTTCTATCGTGACAACTCCTCTTGCCCCTTATTTTATTTACCCCCTCGCCTTGATGCTTCACAGCGCCCTGAATAAGAAAAAAGCTGCATGAGAAGATTCATCCCATTTTGGTTTAGCGAGAGGGAGGCAGCGAATCACCTGGGCTACGGATTTGTTGGTTAGTTGATTCTCGAAATCAGGTCATTCGGAAAAAAATTGCCGCTTTGGTTTCTTAAGGCTTCAAACGAACGACTAGTCATTTTTGATGATGAAATCAAAGTCTATTTTTGACCTTTCATGAAGAAGCCTGCGTGCAAACTACCTAGCCCTTTTCAAAAGAACGTCGATTTCCATCTCAACAAAGAAAGAACTCAAAATAAATGAAAGCAAGATTGCTTGTTGTCCTATTACTCTTTTTGTCAGCCTTGTGGAGCTTTGGAAAGGAGAGAATTTGAATAAAGTAACTCTCAGAAACTCTTATTGGACGAGAGAGAGTCAATATGATATTGGGCGTGAGTTTTTCCAACGAAACGACGAGTGAGAAAGATAAAGAACGCGACGTGGTTCATTGAAGTAGAGGTTTGACCGAGGATTGGGTGTCCTACGCTACTTCCGTTCATGTTCAAAAAAAAGATAATTTAAAAGACCTTGGAAAAACCAACGAAACGAAGAAGTTTAGGATTGTCTTTTTCATGCGGAACCCTCTCCGTATTAGTAAGCGGGCCCTCCTTTACGCGATCGTTACTGTCCGCATCCTCTTGCTTGATTTCCTGTGCATATTCCTTTTTCTAAACATACTTGATCCAAAGACTTGATCAGGCAGTATCAAATGATAGGTGGCACGCATAAACTTATCTTGTAAGTTATCCAGATGCCTTGCTAGCTTGTATTTGTGAAGGATATGTTAATCTAGGTCAAAGATACTTGTTCTCGATGAGTGAAGATTCTGGTATTACGCCTCGAATGGAGCATTACGAGTGCATGATTGAGTTGTTTAGTAAGCATGGTTGATTTAGAATCATAGCCAAACCTTAAGGGTTGTATTCCCCATAAACTTCTAGTTATTCTCCAGTATGAAAGGTTCTAGTGACATTGCTGCTATTGCTGGAAGTCCAGTTTCATTTTGGCTGGGAGTTCTCTGTCAGCTAGTGGGAGTCCCGCTATTCTCATTGTAGGCGTAGTTGCTTCTTTCATCCAGCCCAGCACGCCATATAATCCCTTTTCCATGCCCGTGCTTTTACCTCTTTCTACGCATGTCGATCCAAAGGAAGCCATTTAGATCTGAGTTAAGGAAGGAAGTGAATTTAAGCAAGAGAGCGATAGGATAGATATAAAGCTTAGACCAATAGGCATCTTAGGTTTTTAGGGAAAAAAGTATATTAGTATACTACCTCTTGGAGTTTCAGTTGCTATCCATTCTGTTCTGTTTGAGTGCCATATAGCTTTTCCTATTCAGTTCTAGAACTAGTGGTTACAGCGAATGAGCAATCTTGTGTATATCCAAGGTAAAGGGCAAGAGACTCTGTCAATTCATCCAATGAGTAAGCAGGACAGTGAAGTTAGAAATCCTTTAAGTCCCTCTTGAATTTAAGTAAACTCCGGCCCTCAAAAGTAAACAAGTTTTCAAGGGTAGGGGTAGCGTTTACTAGCCAGCAAGTAAGATAACAAAGCTCTTTTTTTCAATAAGAAAAAGTTGTAGTTTTCCGGGTCTCAATGGAGGAGAACTTTCCTGTTCATCCTACACTACAGCATAGGCAAGATCTCATCCTTCGGTGAATCTAGGGGCTCAGAAGAGTGTCACCAACGACGTCGGTGGGCCAGGCCAGGCCAAAGAAAACTGTCTCTTTAACGACGTGGTCACGGGGATACGATCCGACAAGAGAGATGCTGAAGAATATGCCCTCCTCAAGGGGTCAAGCACTCGATCAGAACTAAACCATCCTGCGGCACTCACAGCATGAGCACATAGGGCAAGATAAAGAGAAGGATAAACGCTAAAGAGATCGTCAACTTCACCTTGGCATGCTTCCATCAGTGCCTCAAAACATTTGCTATTCTTATCTCTAGAAGGGTGCTTCTATTGTTGTAGTGTTTCTAGCGAAAGAAGTCCCACGCCAGCAGCCCGCCAGAACCATTAATACAGGGTTTGATCCACTGAACACTTGTTTTTATCTACGAAGAGCTGAGTTGGCACCTCGAGGTGTCGACTCAGCTATTTGCCGAGAAATAAGCACAGCCTGCCTTCTACCCATTATGTCGACGATTAGGTAGAGCTCTTACGGGGGCTAGGTTACCAGGATACGACCGTTCCGCAATAGAACATGGCACTAATGTATCCCCTAAGGTCCTAGCACCTTTTGATCAATACCGAAATCATAACATTTCTATATGATAATTTGAGATTGCTCTACCAGACCTGACTACCAAGATTGACCTCTCCATGCTCGTCATTTCTAGTGCTTGCACAACCTCCTGGCGCCTTATTTACTGACAATTCCCCGGGTGTAAGCCAGCACTTGCAAATGTCTTTTATTTCATTAAAAAACTCCGCTTTGTCGACATCGTCTTTTCCAAACATTCGAGGTCTTAGTTGCAAGTATGATAAATGTTGGTTTTGGTTAATAAAAATGAAACATTCAGGAACAAATAAGCCTTTACTTAATTCACGCTCCGCCCTCAACTCAAAGTGCCAATTTAAAAGCGAACAGCTAGAAGCCCCCGCATCAGAAGCTAGAATTGACGCCACGGCATAAGGCATCGCCTCCATGCTATGTGCACACGACCCCGAAGTGGAATGGCTAATTTGCACAATCTGGGAAGCCCGGCCTTCTCCCTCTCAGTTCCTCCGCAATCGACTTACCAGAAATCGTCGTGGCAACTCCACTTCAACCCCCCACTCTTTCCCGGTGCCTATACTTAGCCCTTTGAAAAGTCTTCCAGTACCTCCCGCGTGGCAGCCCGTCAGAAGCATGCCTCATAAGAATCTTTGTGGCGACGGTCGAAGCCTCCTCACTCAACTTCTAAATCAAACCACCTTACGGCTTCGTACTACTACTACCTCCTAGGTCGTCGTTATTTCCATTGCTTCGGGTTCCTTCCTCTGCTTCGGCGCTGCCAAACTCCTTCGTATTTACGTACACAAATTTGCTCTCTGGACCCATCTCCTGGTTCATCTTTTCGACCATCCTCTTCAATTTCTTGTTGTAACCTTCAGTGACTCGATTCGCGGATGCTGAACACTCCCCTGTAGGCATGAACTCCAGAGCACGAACGTACGGTATACAACCGAGCGACGTCGGACACAACAAACTTTCGAGCACCCAGTTCATTTAGCCTCTTAATCGAGGGAAAGAAAATAGAGGTCAGCAGCAAACAAGAGCAAGCGACACAAAATTACAGTAGGGATAAATTGGCAGAACCTTCTGATAAAATGTCAGATTGGAAACCAACACGTCCAGAAAGTATGAAGGATAAGGCTTCTCTCGTCCAAAGAATGGTACTGAAGGTGTTGGACACCTCTGGCCAATAGAGAGAGATTGGACTCCAGGCAGTGGAAGACGGCTATCTAGTGGGTATCTACCATCATTCCTCCTTTCGGATTGGACTGGCCCATAGATATGAGATCAAGAAACCTACGGAACCAAGTGATCATCCCCCGGCAAATAGTCCTGTTCCCGAGCTTATGTTACCGAACTAGCTTTGATCTACTTGCTGCTACTGATCCGTGACGCACGAATCCAATCCGGACTTGTTCCCAATCAACGGATTATCCTGTTTCGTAGAAATCCTGTCTACTTGTTCTACAATTCCATTCCAAAGGAACTTCTTCTCCAATCCCAATTAGCTCTTCTCCTATTCCAATTCCTATTTAGATTGATATATCTATCAATCTCGGAATGGCGCTTTTATGCTTCCAATTCGGTCGGGAATCCCATCCCTCGAGTCCGGCACTGCCCACTCATCTAGTGATGGAGAAGGCGAGTAAACTAGACTCAGCTCACTTGCCATAGCTCATAAGGAATGATTTTAAGAGCAACAGCTCATATAAGAACAACAGCTCATATTTCTTAGCAGAACGGGCTATGCGGAATTCAAGTACAAGTAGACTTAAGCGAGCATCCCTATTCGATGAAACCAGACACTTATTAGATTAGGTAGTCTCCGCTTCTGTTTCTCTTCCTCTTCCGCCTAGTGCCAGTCTATTCGTGTTTCGGAGGACCTCCACTCACAATGTGCCAGAGACCAACCAGTTCTGTTACAATCTGAAATGGAGACTAGGATGCTGACTCGAAAGAGACAACTCTATTTGCTTGCTTATCAGCTGGTGATTTGTGATTATCCTTTGGCCAGAGATCCTGATCATGGAGATATGCAAATTTTCAACACAGAACTGTCGGCGCCCCTTACCCGTCCCTCTACAAATTCGCCGTATGCCCCTTACCATATGATATGATGATGAAGCTCCTTCTGATGAAAGATTATGGCGTGTGTCGGAGTGTGAAAGAATGGATAGTTACTAAGCTGTATTCATGTCAAGCCTTCCTTCCTCGGGGAATATACATATTGCAAAGGGCCAAGCCAAGGTATGGTTCTGCGTTGGTCGGCGCCACGTAGATCAAATTGGCATGCACTTGGAGTTTGGGGAATTGGGTAACATCTGTCTCAGCACCGCCGCCTAGTACTCCGTATGATGGAGGGATACTACACTTATCAGCTGAGACCTGTTTACTGAGGGAGCTTACCTAGTAGTTAATGAGTTAGATAATAGTTGGATTTTCATGCTAGTTGGTTTTGAGTATTTTTAATGGCTCCATCTTTCGTCGAAGTGAAGTGAAGAAGTCATATTTTCTAGAATCTAAAAATACTTATGTGTAATTTGTGTTGGTGATCTTTGCTATTTGTCTATCTTTTGGGGCCGAATCCGCCGTGCTTTTCTTTACTCCACTCCGTTGGTTCCTGCTTTGAAAAGTGTCTGCCTACCGCATTCTTCTTTCCTTTCTTAAAATAGAATTTCAGTGATTGGAAAGCCATTTGTCGGACAACCTGCCTACCCTAGCTTGTAGCTGCTCTCACTCACTCCTTTATTGGGTCACTTGACTAAGGGAAGGGGCTAGCGTTGAAGTCAGTGATTCAATTGGGCTCTCCCTCCTTGGCCAAAAGCACCCAAATGCTTGTTGACTTGACTTTGATCTGTCACACCAAATCAAAGAACGCGGAGAATCTTTTACTGGCCATCACAATAAAAGCCAACCTCTCCCTTCCACCCTCTGTGAAAGTGAAAGTGAAATCGACTTGTCTATGGAGAGGAGATTCATGAGATGAAATCCGCTTATCTGTTTCTGCATCTGCCAAACAACAAAAGCAATAAAAAACAAGATAAGCCCTGCCGCTCTGGCCTACCCAACGCAATCTTGACTTGCAACAGGATCAACAAATGGGGAAACCTCTAGCTCCGACCCAACCATAAGAGAGAAGAGGCGCTTGTGCACGACAATAAAAAGACAAGTACGGCTGTCGCAGGACCTTTTGATCATTACTGAGATCGTGTTGACACGGGCTCATTCATTAAATGCTAATGACTCTGCTCTAACCTGCTATGGTCTATTAATTTCAAAGAGCGGCACTAGACTAGTCACTTCAGGAGCATAATCTACAGTTCGAAGGAACCGGGCCACCTTCTTTCTATAGCGGCACGGCAGATTTGAGGAAGCCAAAGCAGAATAGAATCTTTAGTTCTTCGAGGAAGAATACAGTTGCCCACCATCTGAGTATGGTTACCACTACCTTGGCTAGATTTCCCTAACTGCTCTGTGCTTAACGTCTCTAAAAGGAACTTTGCTGCTCTACGCATTCAAGGTTGGGCCCTGTTAGAAAAGAGGTGTACCTCTTGAATAAAAGAAGAGCTGAACCCTTCCAAGCTACTAGACCTGGAGGATGATATGAGTGGAACACAGCTTTAGGCCTGCCAACGTAGTTCAAATAAGTAATTTCAATCTTTTATGGCAGATTACAGTGAGGGCCTCTTTCGATTTGTCAACGAGAAGCAAATTACCTTTTAAATATGCACTTTGAACAGCCAAGAAAGCTGATACGCACGAGCACGAACCGAGGTTGTCTTTTTTTCTATTTCTCCTCAATGCAAAACACAAAGTTGAATCACTCTTTGCAATGGTTGTTATGCTAATTATGATATTATTAGCCACGTTCGATAAAAAGAGAAATGAGTAGCCGGTATAATAGAGAAAGTATTTTCCAGTTAAGCACTCCGATCTGTGAAGGCTTTCTCGTGCCTCTTTTACTTTCTAGTCACATAGCCTGCTTCCAATTAATTTCGCCGCTTGCTGCCGAAATTACAATGAACAATAAGGCATCCAGGACAGAAGACGATTTTGATTAGCAGACTATCTTTTGTGCCGGAGTTAGAATAGAATGCGCTTTGGTTCACTGATTTGGTGTTCCATCCCTGGCTCTGGTTTCTTTAAATAGGACGACTTGTCCTTAAGAGTCCTCAGAATATCTGAAAGTGGTGCATTGAACAGCACACTTGTAAGATTGGACTTATTCTTAGACTGGCTACTGGAGGAAAGTTAAGGGATAGTACAGAGTACGGAGTACGGACTCCAGGGATGAATGGGGCGTTTCCTCGAGGGAGGGCATAGATTGCGAGACTTCCATGTCCATATGTCTCAACTGTTGGTCTCTTTTTGAGGTTCTACTATTACGGCAGCTTTGCTTCCGGTGTGCGATCCCGCGCCTTCCCTTCATAGCGCCTATTGGTATTTATGAAATCCGATTGATTTCAGGGATGTGTATTTCTTTTCATATATTTATTCTACTTTCTTTAATGGAAAGAATTCCATTCCGACATGATAGGAAAATCCGAGGGGAAGTGGGAAGGGGCCCAGCGTGGTGATGTTCATCTTGAGCGCGCGTACCGAACTATTGATTAGATTATTGGCTCATGAGTCTAGGCCATATGTGTTCTTCGTATATGATTCCTATGGCTTAAAAGTATATGATTCCTATCTAAGAGAAGAGCCTGGTATTTCAAGTAGAATTCAGTGCCGGTGCCTGGTCAGGTTCTAGGCAAGTCAACCCAAGGTCAGGTGCTCGCTATCCAGCTAGTCATCCTCAGAACTCTTTTTGTGATGTCTCCAGGTCTGGTCTAAAGGTGCCGTCTCTAGATCGATAGTCCAGGGAAACCGAAAGGAAGGGATTGATTAGGTTATGTACCCAAAAGTCGAGTAGGGAAAGCACAACTATCAACGTTTGATTAAGGGTTAGCGGTCAAGAGTATGCGCCGTTCTAGGTAGCGGCTTCCTGTTGTTCCGATTCATCTTCCGCTTCTTCCCATAGCAGTATAACAATTGAGCACTCACTTATATGATCTTCAAGGCGCGCAGCGGTGAGGGGAATAGAAATCCTCTCGAGTGGAACCTTAGCGGCCTTTGTCAGCAGCAAATAACCTACTGCGATTCAGGTAAGAACTAGCTATGACAAGCTATTTGCGAATCACCGAAATCAGATGCTTGAGATGAGAACACTTCTGCTTAATATTTTCATTATCTTATTTGAGTCTATGATCAAACAACTATAACTGAATCATCTAGAAAGAGTGCCTCGCTGCATCTTCTCATTTGGAGCATGAGATGCTTGAAAAACGCCTTCCCTGTTTATTCGTTGATATTCTGGACAACCTTCTCATTTTTCTTTATCTAGCCCGAATGTGGAGAGAGTAAAAGGCCGCGGCAGGGCTACTTCTTCTAGGTGTGAATTCTACCAAACCAAGGAAGGGGGAGTTCTGACTCTATTTAGAAAGTTTTGATCATCATTAGTTTAGTATTGTAATTACGTCTGTTTTCTGGACTTGGATCTCCTACCTCCTGCGCCGATTGTTCATTCTTTAGTGAAAAGTAAGAAGAGGCGCGCAGGGAAAAGGGTCAAGTTCTGGAGATCGGATTGGCGAGGAGAGTATTTATTAAATAGGAAAGCTCTCTTCTTGTCTGCGTACACCTATAGCTGCTGGACTGACCCCAGAGTCATATAATTCCAAAATTCCTAAATGGATGTGAGTAGGATCGTTTGGCCTTTTTAGCCTCGGAACGGAAAGAGTGAAGCCTTTGTTCGTAACTTTACTTTAAAGTAAAGCAACGGATTTGATTTCTTTCTAGCGCTCTTTTTTCTATTTCTAGCGCGAAAGCCTTTGCGCGTTAGTCACGCGCATCCTAACTTGCTAGATCCGTTGCGCTGAAGCGCAACCGTTTTCTTGCTGCATCCTAACTCTGGATCCGTTCCATACACACGGATCCGTGGCACTTGCTCACTAGCCTTTCTAAATATTTTTAGTTAGGCGCATCCTAACTTCTTAATATCTGGGTGCCAGAGCTCACTTGCTTTTTTATAGAGTCTTCTTTCTTCAACCTGGCACTGCTTGGGACTTGATGCTTTGCTTGTGACTTGACTAGTACTATGGTGTGTTAGTGACTAAGACTTCCCTGATCTTGCTTTCTCTCAATAGGCAGAATCTTTCTTTCCGTGACTGCTCTCCTGCTAGTCATTTCTAAGGTCTTATGGGTAGTAAGCGGGCACCGAAGTCAGTGCTGTATAGAACTGAAACTCTTTGACTTGACCCGGAGATAGAAGAAGGTGGAGTCCATTAGTCATATTTGCTAACCGGTTAAAACTCTTAGGCTTTGTGTTCATTTGAGCCTACAAAGAGACATATAAATGCTTTCTGTCTGCCGATAACCAACTGGCTTTGTTTTGCTCTTTGGAATACCATTTCCTCCCTATGGAGCTGGTCAATTGAATCGGCTTGCTACACTTTCCATGGAATTCTGTTTAAATAGGAGCAGGATGATCATTCTATTCCTTCACTTTGCTATAGACAATAAGTGCCAGAACGGATCCTCGACAAGGCTCAAACAGTGCTTCTGTCTACACTAATTTGATAGCTGGACAATAGTCAACAACTTCGAAACAACGACACTCCACTGGCAGTTCAAACTACTGGCTTTGACATTCTGTTCCGGTAATTTGAGACAAATTCAGAAGCGGCACTTGTTGAACAATTCTATCAATATGTGGCGGTTTGAGATCAATGTCATATAAAAACCTAGATTAGGTGCCAAAAGGAGAGTGCAACGGTAGAAGTCAGCAAGGGGGAATGGGTTAAGAAGTGCCAGGAAGCAGCTATTGCCCGAGGTTAGAAAAAGATGGGAACCAATCCTTTCAAGGCAAGTCAATACTCCACTCTACGCGCCATTCGAGGAATAGGGTCAATTGTTAGTTAGAAATGCATTGACCAGTTCCATTTCCTTGTTCGTCCTACTTTGATTTGAAGAAAGCAGTCAATGAGAAAGATGCATCCGGAGCTAGTAGTTACTTAGAAAAGTGCGGAACCTTACCTGTATGAGATCTGTATCAACTTTTCTATAGACCTGGTCGTGTCATTGCAGTGAGTGCCATACCATAGCCATAGGGTTGTATTTATCTTGGCGAGGCTTCGCTTCTCTTCGATTCTATTCTCGAGTCAAGTCTAGTCGACTTAAGCTCCTAGTAGGTGATCTATGACATTAGCACAAGCTGATACCGGCGAAGCAGCACCAGACAGAGGCATATTGACAACTCCTCCAAATCTAGACGGAGTCTATTCACTGCTATTAGAGCCAAAAGGATTGATCCCTTTATATAGAAAAAAGATCCGGTTCACCACTTCCAATCTTCTTAGAGTCGATTCTATTAGATCGGCCCTTATCTGCCACAGGAAAGATTGACCAGAAACGAGGCAGCCAATAGATCACAACACAAACACAACAACAAAATACGAATGCAAGCTCTTGTTCTCGGCAAGCCTATCCTTCTGTCTTCAGCCTATCTAGAATATGTATATTACAGCTTACACACTATCGCAACCTTCCTTTTTGGTAGCCGATTCTCGTGGGAAGTGAAATGAAGTAGTCGACGTTTGTGTTGTAGGCCCGGTAGTTATGATACGATCTTTAGCAAGTGCCATCGAGAAATTGACTCTGCTCAGCGCATTTTCAAAACTAAAATCGGCTTAGAAATAGGAAATAGATTCTAAAAGCTCATGGGTAAAGGGCGAAGAGGTTGTTACATGATATGGGAAATGAGATTAGCCCACAGGAGCTTGGTATTTTAGCTAGCTTGGTACAGTAGGCGCGCAGCGGAGAAGAGAAGCTTATTATGACTCTATGCCCGCCAGGTTCTATCTACATGCTTAACACAGGCAAGCAAGTAGTTCCAATTTTTCTTCTCACATTCAGCGTCATAAAATTAAAAGCAAGCAGATGAACGTTGTTTAGTTGAAAAAAAGCATCCCCCATCATCCTCATTCGATCCTGCCGAAGAAAGAGTTGAATAAGCTAGGAAAGGGCCCCTAAGCTAGAGCTAGAAGGGCTAAGATACAAAGACAAAGTAGGTTTAAAGCTAAGAGTTCACTTTTCTCAAGCAGATAAGCCAGATAATAAAGCGGATAACCCTGTGCTATTCCATGCATACTTGAGCTACAGTATAGTATTTTGAAACCCTTTTTCACTTACTTTGACAACCAAAGGCTACTTCGGACAATATAGACAAGATCAGACACCTTTTAGCTATGTTTCTTTAGAGGAAAGAACCAATAGTCAGGTCGGACCCCTCCCGCCTTTAACTACTAGAGCTGTAGTTATACTACTCTACTAATCCCAAACCCCTAACTTAAGAGGAGGAATGGTTAACCCATACTTTTATTGAACTGATAGACTTGTATTTTATGTTGGAAAAGAGTTCCATCTCAGAAATTAAGGGAATGCAAAATATCATATTATGGTGATCGAGATCACCTGCTGGGAATCCAGGTTCCCCACTTTTCGACTCTACTCGAGCAAGCAAAAATAGTAATGATTTACGATTCGAGGAATGAATCGGGTTAGCCACCCTATCAGACAGTATGTCGGGCGTGTAACCATTTAACAGTTCAAAACCCAACAAATCGGGTTCCTTAATTGACTTGATGCTTAGAGGAGTTGTTCCCGGTACTACTAGGTTATAGCTTAACCGACCCAGGAGACGACGTAAAGACTATAGAGATAAGAGGTAGAAGGAAATTACTATAGGGTACAGCCTCGGGTAGTCTTAGGGTTTTCCAAGATATGATATGATATGATCGGGTTATTTATTCAAATTGGAAATAGCTAGAACTCCTGCGCAGGCTTGTTGTACTGAATCTCTTTATAGTCTACCTGTCAAGCCCAAGATAAGGGCAGGGCTGGGTTTATTATTCCACTATGTGGGTTTTAGGTTTTCCAGTTTCATTGAAGCAACTCCTTTCGCTTTCATCTGTTCAACTAAGGATAAGGAGAGGAGGAAGGAATCAAATCAACGAGAAATACTATACTATACTCGAACTCGAAATTTCTAGTTGCGAAGGAAAAGCGTGAAACCCGACAATGTCAACTCTCAACTCTACATGTTAGAAGGAGCTAAATCAATAGGTGCTGGAGCTGCTACAATTGCTTTAGCGGGAGCTGCTGTCGGTATTGGAAACGTTCTCAGTTCTTCGATTCATTCCGTGGCGCGAAATCCTTCATTGGCTAAACAATCATTCGGTTATGCCATTTTGGGCTTTGCTCTAACCGAAGCTATTGCATCGTTTGCCCCAATGATGGCCTTTCTGATCTCATTCGTTTTCTAATTCGTAAAAACAAGGTGTAGTTTTGTGGCGGAACTTCCCGAATTATTCCAACTTAAGTGTCCAAGTCCCGCCTTAGAGGCTAGACCACACTTAAATGGGAATAACCCATCAATCCCTCGGATCTAGTCCGACACGGCCACTGACAGGATCAAGTACCACAATCTCACTCGAAGGTGAGTCACAGAGCAAATACAATAAAGCATAAAACCATACATGCCATAATGTTAAATTATTACATCACCATCATCATCATCGGAGTTTTTGCAAAAGTAACCATCATTGTTTGAAGTGCAGCGGAATAAAACTAACGATAATTAAACAGAGAGATGGGGAAGCCTGTCCCATCACTCCTCATGCTCCTCCTCAGCCGAGGCAGGGTCCCACTCGACAGTCCAACCCGGTGGCAGGGTGGTCGGCCAAGTTATCCCAGCAACCATCTCCTCCAGAGAACCTGTAAAAAATTATGCCACAAGCAAGGCTGAGTATACTAATACTCAGCTAGACTTACCCGATGTGAGGAGTCTACTCCTCTACCTCTAGACATGCAGCTGTTTGGCTGTGGGGTTTGGTTGCCAAAAGCACTAGCTGAGTTTCTAAATCAAGATTTTAACTTAGTCAAGGTTAAGTGTGACTCTCTTAAGGCTAAAAATGTACTATCTATTCATGCAAAGTAGCAAACATTTTAGCAATCAACGTCTTGTATCATCTCCGCATCATTCCACTTGTTACTCAATGTAGCAGCATGGATCAAGCAGTCTCATTAGTTGCGAGAAGCAGACGATTCGAATCGAGTTTTTATCCTTGCAAGGTAAACCTAAACACACGACATGCAGGGGCACTCCGTCCCCACACATATCAACCGTCCCCATCGATTCCCTGGCAACAGAAAGGGGCTCACCGCCTTGGCGTACAATGCCTCACTGACCCCGACTGGCCGTCGTGCAGTGACCGCACTTGTACCCACCATAACCGGAATGGGAGACCTCGTCTCAGGTCGCGTGAGGAGGGCAATCTGCGGGCAGGTTCACTCAGGTACTAGGCTTACCGATTTACCATATTTCTCGGCATGTGCTTAGTACGTTCAAACGCTTGACTCACGGTACCACACCTTAATCCTTATTCAAATTTTCATCCCGTGAACAACCAATCCCCATGGATTGTTGCCCACAAACCAGCATCAGTATGATATGAAAGTGGGTACAATCAATGTCCTGACCTCGCGCGAGTGCTAGAAAAATCACTCGACTTCTACCGAGATCCTAATTAAATAAGCAGCTACTCGACCTAGCATACTAGTATTCATCTCAATGGGATTCCTGAGATCTTGCAACTAGGGTTTCATACAACTCCTACACTTAAGTGCACAATCAACCCTACAATCATTGAGTGAAGTAAAATAGCATATATAAACGGTTATGCATAAAACCGGGGCTTGCCTTCCAAAGCAGTGGCAGGCAGGTCCTCTGGTGCAGGCTCGGGTGCTGGATCTGGGGCTACCTCCTGAGCAGCTCCTTGCTCCGGCACGAGGATGTACTCTCCGTCAACAAGATTACAGTCTATCGAAATGCAATGAACATGTATGTCATGATTATGCAAGATTTAAGAACATTAAGCTAAATAAACTAAGTTAAGAAGTAACTTAGGGTTTTCTTAGTCATGCGGGGCTTCTAGTGGTATATATATAGATACATAGACTTATTACCTTTTAAGCTTAGGTTTTCTTTTAGGATAACATAGTGGATTGGTATTGCCTTGATATATTTTAGTGGACAGATTACAAGGGTTTTGGGATAACATTTACTCACATTATTCATTTTCCTTTCCTTGATTTCCATTTAGGGTTTCCAGGGTAGGTTTGAACTACAACAGGGTTTTAATAATTTTCAAAAATTCTGTAAAAAATTACAGTGGGCTACCACTGGCTATTCTAGCTTGCTTTAAGAATTTGAGGCTTAAAGTATAAAAGTTAGGCTTTAAACAAAAATAACAAAAGTTAGGCAAAATGGGCCACTTCCCACTACACCTCCTAGTTAGGGGTAGGTTCTGCCCTAAAGGTTATTTTTGTTGGCATCCTCTGGTAATAATAGGCCTCTGTGCTAAAAATCACAGAAAACTAAGGGGTGGTTATTTAGTTATGATTTTCTTAAGTTTAATGTCAAAAAGGCACTTTCTACTACCTTATTATTTGAAAAATGTCAAACAGCAGATTTCATATTTTTCTAAGGTTCTCTCTAATAAAACAGTAGTTATCCCAAGGGTGGGGGTGCTTTTACCTTGGAGTTATTTTTGTAGAGTTTTTCTAAGTTTCAATTGTTTTATTAAAACAACAGGGATCTTATTTATTTTACACTAAAACAGGGTATGATATATTTTTCCAGTGAACTATATTGAATAAGTAACCTAACAAAAATAGAGGTACCCTCTGGTTCATCAATTAAATTACATTTTCTATTTTCCTTATCCTTAAGCATATTATAGAATAAGGGGTAAATCTAACTTAAATGGAGTGGACAAAGGGGTTTAACATTTTTAAACAGGTTAGTAGGTAAATATAAACTTCTCCAAATTTTCCTAACCCTAGTCAAATAGCCTAACTATTTTTCTTACTACTATTTAGCTTTTGGCCAAAACTAACATTAAATTAGAACTTTTAAGTTTTCCACAGTACCAAGGGGTTTTATATTTTTCTTAAATAGGTCACATTAATTTGAGTCTGACATAATTGGTTTGACCAAATTTGGATGATTTAAACAGAAGTTATGCATTTTCAAAGTTGCTGTTCAATTTAAAACATATTTAATTAAGGTTTTCTAAAAAACAGTTTACACCGAGGTCCCTGGGTTTAAACTAAATCCACCTTCACAAATCTACCCCCACGCCACTATTCCCCTGTGTCGCTGACATTACACAAAACCCCCTGACCTTTCTTCCCTCTCACCCGCAGTCCTTCCCCTCACTGAAACAGTAACCGCGGGAAAGAAAAGGGCGGCGCGGCTTACCGGCGGCGAGGGAGGTCCGGCGAAGGGTGGGGTTGGCTTGGGGAGACCCTGGCGGTCACGTCGAGGTACGGCTCGGCGTCGGAGGTGGCCGGAATTGCCCGGTCCACGCGTGCAGGCGGGTGTCCTCGTCGGCGGCGAGTATACCGGCCAAACTACGGCGAACTGGCGCAATCCGAGGGCACGGTGAGCATCACGGGGTCACGCAACGACTGTGTGCACAAGGAATCGAAGGATGGTGGAGTGGCTTACCCGGTCCACGTGCTCCGGCGGGGGTGAGAGCTCCGGCGAGCGTGGACTGGCTTCTTCGGCGAAGGGAACTCCGATTCCTTGCTCGGGGAGCTTCACAGAGGTGTGCACAAGCTTCTCCGAGGGTAGGACGGGGTTGGGGATGGCTCTGCTAGCCGGTCTACGGTGGCAGAGGGGTTGAGCGGCCGCGGGCTCGCTGCGCACGGGCAAACGGCGACGAGCTAACTCCGGTGAGGTGTGGAGGGTGTGCGGAAGGGTGTAGCCGAAGCCTGGGAGGGATTTATAAGCTCGGGCGCGGGCCACAGCGCGGGTTTGGCTCGGGCGCGGCGCGGGGCGTGCGAGGGCGCGCGCGAGCGTGCTCTGGCGCGGGCAGAAGGCGTCGAACACGTGGCAGTGAGTTTCTTCCAATGTTCAAACGCTTCCAGAGATCGCAAACGTGCGAATCTCGCCATGAATCCGGCGCAGACCTCCTCCTGGCACCTAGGGCTATCTCACATGTGTGAGTTCCAAGGGATGATACGCCCTAGATAGGGAGATAGACGGGCACCAAATCTGGCTTGTCTCCCTGCCCGCTCAGCGACAAAACTGATGTCAAGTGTTGTCAAACGTCTGAGTCTCGGTCTCAAATTTTTCCAGGGGGTGCCTTAAGTGGTATAGCACATTTTTGGTATAGAACCCAAGTGGTTTTGGCGCCATCTTCAAAGTGAACACGGCTGGTCTTTGAATTAGGGCTAAAATGTGACTTAGAGGGAAAAATTGAGAGCTCTAGCTCTCTCTCCACTTGGAGATTTGAATTGGGGTTTCTCCAGGGGCCTTTTTGCAATATTTCCCTCCCTTAATTGATGGTTATAATGTTGCTTAGGGTTTGGGTAAAAGTTACACATGCTTTGCCCACTTGTTCACTTTCTTTCCCCCCTTACTTAGGGTTTTGAAAGGTAGGGCTTTTGAGAGGCCTAGGGTTCTTCTCCCCTTATTACCCAAGGTAGCAAGTGTGCAAGGATTAGGGTAATGCTTCTTATGTCATTGGCCACTTGATTAGCACAAGAGCTCCAAAGTTCCCATGTGGTGCCCTAAGTTTCTACCTTTGTGAAAATAGCTTCTAGTGTCAAGGTGGCTCTAGCCAAGGTAACACCTGGGGTGTTACAGCCCTCCCCCCTTAAAGGAATCTCGTCCCGAGATTTAGGTAGAGTCCCTTGGAGGGTGCTTGAAAGTGTGGTGGTGCTGTTTTTCCTTTACACTCAAGTTTCTCTTGTTAACTGCTCTTCGAATGTCATCCTCTTTGCAACTTCAGAAGGAAGCCCTTCTTAAGTTAAATCCACAACTTAGACTATCCTTGTTATCTAAGTTTTTCTTATAATTGGATTCAAAGGGCAAGTGGGGGTGGGGTTTTGGGGTTACATACCGACTCCTTTGGGTAGAAAGTCGGGGAAGCGAGATCGTAGAAAATCCTCAGTCTCCCATGTAGCTTCTTCTGCTGAATGGTGACTCCATTGAACCTTATACATCCTGACCGACCTTGCCCGAGTTGATCTTTCCTTTTGATCTAGCACCTTGACGGGGTACTCTTGGTAGGATAAATCTGGTTCTATCTCAATGTCTGGTTCTAGGAGTACTTCAGTGGGTAGACGAACGCATTTTCGCAGCTGAGATACATGGAACACATTATGAACTGCCGACATGTGGGGTGGCAATTCCACTTGATAGGCTACGGGTCCACAAGCTTCCTTGATCTCGTAGGGTCCAGTATAGCGAGGAGCTAACTTGCCCTTGATCCCGAATCTCTGAACACCCTTGGTGGGTGATACCTTAAGGTAGACATGATCTCCCACCTCAAACTGTAGAGGCTTCCGCCTCTTATCATGATAGCTCCTTTGCCTGGCCTGAGCAGCTTCTAAGTTCTTGGTAATAACCCTGACCTTTGCCTCTGCCTCGAGTACCAAGTCTGGCCCAAAAATTTCCCTTTCTCCTGCTTGAGACCAATTCAGTGGGGTCCTACACCTTCTCCCATACAATGCCTCAAAAGGTGCCATCTTCAAACTGGACTGATAGCTGTTATTGTAAGAAAACTCCGCCAAGGACAGACACTTGTCCCAATCCTTTCCATAATGTAGTGCACATGCTCGCAACATGTCTTCCAAAATTTGATTCACCCTTTCTGTCTGGCCATCTGTTTGGGGGTGATATGCTGAGCTTCGGATGACATGGGTCCCAAGTGACTCTTGCAATTGCTCCCAAAATCGTGCCACAAATGGTGCTCCCCTGTCAGATATAATGGTCTTGGGAATACCATGCAACCTTACTATTTGATCAACATAAATTTCAGCGTACTTCTCTGCCCTGTGGGTGGTATGCACTGGCAAGAAATGAGCAGTCTTGGTCAACCTGTCCACGATAACCCAAATAGAATCATGGTGCCTGGAAGTATTGGGTAATCCCACTATAAAGTCCATGCAAATGTCCTCCCATTTCCACGATGGTATGGGAAGGGGTTGTAAAGGGCCTGCTGCCTTCAAGTGACTAGCCTTTATTCTCTGGCAAGTATCACACTCGGATATGTACTTGGCAATCTTTCTTTTCATTCTAGTCCACCAATATAAGGATCTGAGGTCATGGTACATCTTGGTGCTACCAGGGTGCATGGAGAATTTGGAAAGGTGAGCTTCATCTAGTATCTTCTTTCTGAGCTCAGGGTCCTTAGGAACAACCAATCGATCTCCAAACCATAGAATTCCCTTGCTGTCCTGTCGGAAACACTTGTATTTCTCTGCCTTTTGCTTGATCATATCCTTGATAACCTGAACACCCTTATCCTCAACCTGTGCCCTGACTATCTGTTCTTGCAATGAGGGCTCCACCGAGATATAGCTTAGGTTGCCCGAAGAAACAACCTCCAGGTTCAGCTTGCACAACTCATCACACAGGGTGGTCACTCCCACATCCATGCTCATACAATTACACTGGTCCTTTCTGCTCAAGGCATCTGCCACAACATTGGCCTTCCCTGGATGGTAATGCACCTCCAAATCATAATCCTTGATCAACTCTAACCATCTCCTTTGTCTCATGTTCAGATCTGCCTGAGTGAAAATGTACTTGAGACTCTTGTGATCAGTGTAGATGTTACAGTGAGCTCCCATCAGGTAGTGCCTCCATATCTTAAGAGCATGAACTACAGCTGCCAATTCCAGATCATGTGTAGGGTAGTTCTGCTCATGGGGCCTGAGTGCCCGGGAAGCATAAGCAATCACTCTGTTCTCTTGCATCAAGACACATCCCAAACCAGTACCAGAAGCATCACAATAAACTTCAAATGGCTTGGTGTTGTCAGGTTGAGCTAGCACTGGGGCTGTTGTCAAATGCTGCCTCAAGGTATGGAAGGCATCTTCACACTTTTGGCTCCACTCAAATTTGACTCTCTTCTTTAACAGTTCAGTCATCGGTTTGGCAATTCTGGAGAAATCCGGAATAAATCGTCGATAATACCCTGCCAGTCCCAGAAAACTCCGAATCTGCTTTATTGTGGTCGGAGGTTTCCAATCCATTACCTCTTGCACCTTCTCAGGATCAACCGATATCCCATCCTGAGAAATTGTATGACCCAAAAACTTGATCTCCTTCAGCCAAAATTCGCATTTAGACAACTTAGCATACAATTGATGGTCACGCAGTCTCTGAAGTACAGTATGCAAGTGTTTGGTGTGCTCGGCTTCATTCTTGGAATAAACCAGAATATCATCAATGAAAACGACCACAAACTTGTCTAACTCTGGCATGAATACTGAGTTCATCAAGTACATAAAATAAGCCGGGGCATTGGTCAGCCCAAAAGACATCACCAGAAACTCATACAGCCCATATCTGGTAGAGAAAGCCGTCTTGGGAATATCGCTGGCACGGATCTTGATCTGATGGTATCCCGAGCGAAGGTCTATCTTGGAGAATACTTTGGCTCCAACCAATTGATCAAACAGAACATCAATGCGGGGCAGCGGGTATTTGTTCTTAATAGTCACCGCATTGAGAGGGCGGTAATCAACACACATCCTCAAACTCTCGTCCTTTTTCTTCACAAATAATGCTGTACATCCCCATGGTGAAGTGCTGGGACGAATAAACCCCTTGTCCAACAACTCTTGCAATTGCTTCTTCAATTCTGCCAATTCCGCGGGAGGCATCCGATAGGGTCTCTTGGAGATCGGAGCAGTCCCGGGTTGCAACTCAATTGCGAACTCAATGTCTCGGTCAGGTGGCATCCCTGGTAATTCTTCCGGAAACACATCCGGGTAGTCACAGACTACTGGGATCTCTTTCACTGGGGACTCTAACATAACAAAGGCACAAGATTGGGTACAACCCTGGTTGGGTAAATACAACACAGTCTCGCCATAAGCAGGGGAATGGATTTCAATGGCTCTGGCTGCAATGTCCAATACTGCCTGATGCCTGGTCAACCAGTCAGCTCCCAAAATAATATCCACGCTATCCAATCCTAAGATGAGAAGGGTGGTTCTAATCACCAGACTACCAAATTTTATAGGCACTTGCCTGTTGATTTGATAAGTGGCAACTCTGCCTCCTGGTGTTGAAATTGTAATGCCCCCATCGGTATGGTGAAAGGGCAACTGGCATTTGGCACTAAACTTGGCACTGATAAAACTATGCGATGCACCCGAATCAAATAAAACAATAGCAGGATAATTCAAAACTGTAAAGATACCAGTCATGACGGGTGCTCACTCTAGAATGTCAGCCATTGTGGTGAAATTCAGCCTGCCCTGCCTCACTTGCACCTTCTGTCTCTTGCCTTGGTTCTGATTGACATTCTGCCCCGGCCTCTGCTGGTTCCGGGGGCAATTCTTGGCATAATGCCCAGTGTTGCCACAGGTGAAGCATCGATTGTCATTTGCCTGGCGGTACTGCTGCTGCTGGTTATTCCTCTGTGCTGGAAACTGGTTGCGGTTGGGTACCTGCTGCTGCTGCTGAGGTCGGATTACCCATCGCCCTTGCTGCTGCTGGGGTCCCCTGCCCTGGGTGTCGGACACAATTCTGAAGCGCTGTGGCTGAGCTGAAGGTCCTGCCACAGGGGTCTTCCTTTTCTTCTCTGCCTGCCTAGCTGTAATGCAGTCCTCTTGGGAGATAGCCATGTTGACCAACTCATTATAGCTGTTGGCCCTGACGGTGTTGAGACGATCCCGGAGCTTAGTGCTGAGCCCCCTTCTGAATCTGTCCCTCTTCTTCTCATCTGTATCTGCATGATATCCCGCATACTGGCACAAGTCATTAAAGGCCTGGGCGTACTGCAACACTGTCCTGTTGCCCTGAGTGAGTGCCAAGAACTCATTGAGCTTCCTGTCCATGATCCCGGCTGGTATATGGTGTCCCCTGAAAGCTGCCTTGAACTCCCTCCACTCCACCTCTCGGTCCTCTGGCTGCATAGCAAGAAAATGATCCCACCAAGTCCTTGCAGGTCCGCGAAGCTGCTGGGTGGCGAACCTGACTTTGGTGACCTCTGAGCAAACTCCATGGAGTAGTGGGAATTTGGATTCCACCACTCGCAGCCATACATCTGCGTCAAGTGGGTCCTCCGCCCTTGTGAACAGTGGAGGCTGGGTGCTGAGGAATTCCTGATAAGTGGCCGCCGCGGGGTGACGCTAGTGGTCTCCACCACCATAATGCTGGGGTGGTGGCTGACGTTGAGCCAGCTGCCTCAGGATCTCATTCTGCTGAGCCATGAGCTCCTGCAGAGTGGGAGGTGGGGGCGGCGGTGGAACGTGCTCGTTCTGGCCACGACGCTGCCTCCCGGCCATCTGAAAAAAACCACATACTTACTTAACACCACAGTTCCAAATTTCAAGATTTTTTTTTATTACGGGGACAAGGTTAAAACAGCATGATAGATTCCGGCTTCAGCAAAAGGGATTTTAAGAGGCATAAATTCTTCCTTCCAAATTTTAAACTGATAAAAGCATCCATCAACCAAGCTCCCAAGAAAGTTTAACACGATTACATCAATTGTTCCAAAATGACTCAACTCTATCTAGCCTAGTACCCCAAGGGTGCAAAAGCTAAGCTAGCTGAGAGGAGTCCGACTATCCGACTTCTAAGCCTATCCTGGACACCTAGTGAGCGAACGAGGCAACACTTGACTCGGGGGAAGGTGGTCTTCCCGAGCCAGCGGTGTCCACACTGGAGGCAGACTCATCTCCTCCCTCAATGTCGACGTCCTCGTTGGCCTCCTGGTCCTGGATCTCCTGGTGATGCATGTCCAGGTGCTCGTTAGCCTCAGCAAGCTGCTGCTGAGTGTTAATGAGCTGATCCTCGAGGACCTCGATGGTGTTCTCCCTGGTACCTACCAGCTCTTCCAACTCCTGAATATCAGTGGATAGCTGCTCCACCTGCAAGTCCTTCTCCACCATTTCCTGAGATAGGTCAACCACGAGCTCCTCTCCGTTATCCAGCGTGATCTTTGTTGCCTCCAGCAGTGCCATCAGGTGGGACATTGCCTCACCGCGCATCACCTGCAGACGGTACAGAGCATTCATGCACCGTACTGTCAAATGCGCAGTCTGACCTGGGTAGATGGCCCAGATATCCTTGGCATGCTCCACCCGATCCTTCCACATTGGGTCATCCTCCTTCTCAGCGGGGAACAAGCCAATGGGGTGGGTAGCCAGCTCCAAGGGATGGAATCCGCAGAAGGTAGTCAATCCATGCAGAGCGATCGCCTCGATCGTGTCCTCTGCCCGGTACCCGAAAGACTCTGAGTCCAAGGAGCGCCAGCCTGGCTGCAGGGGATGAGGCTCCAAAGTCATCCTCACCCTACAGCGGGGCACCCGGTGCTTCTCGAACTGCTGCACCGCGTACTGAGGCGGTGTCGTGTATCCAGCCCCCTGAAGTACCTCCCACAAAACGCGGGGAAAGCCCTCTCGTGCAAGTCCGTCAGTGTGGGTCAGTGCATTTCCATCATCGGAGGATCCGTGGGAAGTCATCTGTGTACGGTTAAGCGTAAGTAAAAGAAAAAGAATTATAAAAAAGAATAAGGAAAAGTAAAACTCAGCCTGTCTCTAGTTAAGTAGAAAGGCACTAGGGACCTAATTGGTTGTTATCTTATTTTTAAGTCCTTTACTCAGTTATCCATTGCTTAATTATGAATGCATGCATGCTCGTCCTGCACGGCCTCACAACAAGATAAAAGGAATAGGGAGGAACTCCCATCTTGTAAAAGTGGCCTGTAGGGCCTAGTTACTTAGCCACCTAGCTACCCTTCTATTATCCTAAGGCTTCACGTCCTAGGTCTATCCTGCTCGCCCTACTATCTATCCAACATTGTTTCTATCAAATTTTACTTGGAAAATTGATGGTATTTACATTTTATTGATTCCTCTGTGGTGGTACAAGCTCCGATACCAGCTGTGGCGGAACTGCCCGAATTATTCCAACTTAAGTGTCCAAGTCCCGCCATAGAGGCTAGACCACACTTAAATGGGAATAACCCGTCAATCCCTCGGATCTAGTTCGACACGGCCACTGACAGGATCAAGTACCACAATCTCACTCGAAGGTGAGTCACAGAGCAAATACAATAAAGCATAAAACCATACATGCCATAATGTTAAATTATTACATCACCATCATCATCATCGGAGTTTTTGCAAAAGTAACCATCATTGTTTGAAGTGCAGTGGAATAAAACTAACGATAATTAAACAGAGAGATGGGGAAGCCTGTCCCATCACTCCTCATGCTCCTCCTCAGCCGAGGCAGGGTCCCACTCGACAGTCCAACCCGGTGGCAGGGTGGTCGGCCAAGTTATCCCAGCAACCATCTCCTCCAGAGAACCTGTAAAAAATTATGCCACAAGCAAGGCTGAGTATACTAATACTCAGCTAGACTTACCCGGTGTGAGGAGTCTACTCCTCTACCTCTAGACATGCAGCTGTTTGGCTGTGGGGTTTGGTTGCCAAAAGCACTAGCTGAGTTTCTAAATCAAGATTTTAACTTAGTCAAGGTTAAGTGTGACTCTCTTAAGGCTAAAAATGTACTATCTATTCATACAAAGTAGCAAACATTTTAGCAATCAACATCTTGTATCATCTCCGCATCATTCCACTTGTTACTCAATGTAGCAGCATGGATCAAGAAGTCTCATTAGCTGCGAGAAGCAGACGATTCGAATCGAGTTTTTATCCTTGCAAGGTAAACCTAAACACACGACATGCAGGGGCACTCCGTCCCCACACATATCAACCGTCCCCATTGATTCCCTGGCAACAGAAAGGGGCTCACCGCCTTGGCGTACAATGCCTCACTGACCCCGACTGGCCGTCGTGCAGTGACCGCACTTGTACCCACCATAACCGGAATGGGAGACCTCGTCTCAGGTCGCGTGAGGAGGGCAATCTGCGGGCAGGTTCACTCAGGTACTAGGCTTACCGATTTACCATATTTCTCGGCATGTGCTTAGTACGTTCAAACGCTTGACTCACGGTACCACACCTTAATCCTTATTCAAATTTTCATCCCGTGAACAACCAATCCCCATGGATTGTTGCCCACAAACCAGCATCAGTATGATATGAAAGTGGGTACAATCAATGTCCTGACCTCGCGCGAGTGCTAGAAAAATCACTCGACTTCTACCGAGATCCTAATTAAATAAGCAGCTACTCGACCTAGCATACTAGTATTCATCTCAATGGGATTCCTGAGATCTTGCAACTAGGGTTTCATACAACTCCTACACTTAAGTGCACAATCAACCCTACAATCATTGAGTGAAGTAAAATAGCATATATAAACGGTTATGCATAAAACCGGGGCTTGCCTTCCAAAGCAGTGGCATGCAGGTCCTCTGGTGCAGGCTCGGGTGCTGGATCTGGGGCTACCTCCTGAGCAGCTCCTTGCTCCGGCACGAGGATGTACTGTTGGGGACTTGTTCTCAAATACTAAGAGTTAAGAACAAGGCAACATAGAAAATGTTAATCGTTAATGTCCTTCGTCCTCCGAAGCATTATTTCCCTTAGGATGTAATGACTTGCAGACGAAGGTTATGAAGGACATACCTTCATAAGTTCATCAAAAACAATGACGAAGGATGAAATATAAAGAATATAAAAGAAAACATGAACAATCATGTATTGTTATTGAACATAAATAAAAATGTTGTTGAATCACAAGTATACCTTCAATCGGAAGGAAATGACAATACAAGCGTGACCCAAAAAGCGAATACCAAGTCAGCGTGAACAGTACGGAGGTACTGTTCACCTATTTATAGGCACGGGGTACAACCCATACAAAATTACATACATGCCCTTTACATTTGGTGATAATTCTATAGCAATCTATCGAGGTCTAAATGGCCTTTTCATCTTTAAGTCGGTTCCCTTTTCTGCGAACATGCCGAAGCTTTCCTGCTTCACAGCTTCGGCGCTGTGTCAACCTTCGTATCTTTTGAGCTTCTCCCTTTCTGATACGAGTCCGAAGATACCTGCTCACACATTATACTCTAAAAACACCGTTAAATCATGCTTTTGAGGACCTTCGGAAGCCAAAGGCCCCCAACAGTAGCCCCTCGCAATATTAATTTGTTAAAATAATAAATTTAGATTGCGACATGGATGAAGGCTTTAAGCCGAAGGTCCGAAAAAACACCTTCCCTTTGCTAGAATAGCAACATTCACTGACAGGCGGGGTCTTTCAATTTTTACCGCACCGAGCGTATAAATAAGAGCATACCGTGAGCTCATTTGGTACGCTCTCTTGCCACTTGCTCTCGCTCGCTCGATTTTTAGCTTTTGCGCGCTAAGATTCCCTGAGTCTTTAGTTTTAAAGCTTCGGCTTTGAAAACAGTTTTTTAGTGTTTCCGAAGATGTCTGGAGACAAGGAAGCTGTTACTGAGACGAAGCTGTCTCTTGATGAGGAGAAAAACTTGGGGTTTCTTATAGCGATGTCGAAGACAAACACGGAAAAAATCACCAAGGAAATTCTGGAAGGCTTGTCTGAAGATACTGGTGACAGTGACAGTTTTGATGTAGATAGTGGCGGTGAAGACTCCGAAGATCGCCCCTGGCGACCAAGTCATGCGGTTTTCGGCAAATCAGCTATCAAAGAAAACCATCTTGCCAATATGAGGGGAAGGTATTTCCGGGATCTGTCCATTGTGAGGGCGGACGAAGGGGAAAAGACTTGTCCACACCCTGAAGAAAATGAAGTTGTGGTGTATCGAAGCTTTTTGAAAGCTGGATTGCGATTCCCCTTGAGCAGCTTCGTCGTGGAGGTGTTGAAAATCTTCGAAGTCTATCTTCATCAACTTACTCCCGAGGCAATTATAAGGCTAAATATCTTCGTGTGGGCCGCGAGAAGCCAAGGTCTGAAGCCTGACGCAAGAAGCTTCTGTAATATACATGAATTATTATATGAAACAAAGCCTTGGGGCAAAGAACAGTACCATAATAACTTTGGCTGCTACAGCTTCGTCTCTCGGTCCGGGGCAAGCTGTCCCGTACCAACCTTTCGGAAGAGATGGCCCGGGGATTGGATGACAGAATGGTTTTATGTGAAGAATGACCTATCAGCACGAGAAGACATCAAAGGTATAATTATGCGTCCTATTTGGCAAAGCTTCGGCCTTCGGAGGCCGAAGGTGGAAATGAATGAAGCTGCCGAAGAATGCCAGAGGGCCTTCGGCGTCATCTGCTCTTTTATTGGGACAAGAGATTTAGTACAAGAGCATATTGCCTTTCGGGTGTGGCCTCTTGCGGAGAAATGGGAAATGCCTCAAGAAACCACAAAAGAGGCCGACGAAGGTGGGCTTGTGAGACTGAAGTACACCTTCAAGTTTGGAGATAAATTTACTGAGCCAGATGACGACTGGCTAAAGAGTATTGAAAATTTAAGTGACGAATTGCTTGGTGCTTATTCGAAGGCCGAAGATACTGCGATGTCAGCAGCCTTCGGAGGCCGAAAAAAGAAGAGGCTGAATCGGGTATTTGATGCAATTGGGTTTGTTTACCCTGACTATTGCTACCCCGTCCGAAGGCAGAAAAGAAAGAACATAACCTCTGCAAAAGAAGAAGCTGCAACTGCTCGCAGCGAGCCAGAGCCTGAAAGAAAGAAAATAAAAGTCCTCACTCACCGGCCGCGCTACATCGAACCAGCTTCGGTGCCGGAGTTTACCGAAAAATCTTCTTCGGCTACCGAGGCTGAAAAGCCAACCAGACCAGTCACGCCACCTGCAGCTGCAGGGATAACCGAAATGGCGAAAAAGATAGAACTAGAAGAACCGAAGGTTTCGCTGCCAGAAACCAAAGAAATGGCCGAAGCGCTATCCACAGAAAAAATTGCAGAAGTGAAAAAACCAACTGAAGAAAAAGTACCAGAAATTGTGAGTCCTGCAGCAAATGTTGAGACAACAAAAAATCAAAAAGTGCCCGCAGTGACTCCAAAAAGAAGAAGAATGGCGAATGTGCTAGATGTACTAGAAACAATTAAAACTTCAAGCACGCCTCCGAAGAAGGCTGCTGCCATTCCTGAAACAACTGAAATTTCTTATGACAACACTCCAGTGCAAGGGACTGAAGCCGAAGCTGGGTCCTCAGAGCCCGCGAAGATAGAATCCTTGGAAACTGAGGAAAAAATAACAAAGCCAACTTTTGCTGAAGAGATCAAAGTCATTGCCCCCGAAGCATCCATCAGAGTTCGTGATTATATTGTTCGTCATGCTTCGGGGAAGAAACTTTCAGAAAAAGAGGAGCAAGAGGCCCAGCATTACGCCCAAAAGCTGAAGTATCCAAAGGGGGCGTTAATATTTAATGGCAGTGGAGAAGAAGACTTCTTGTACTGTCTCCCCGACAGCAAGGAAATTTCTATCTGTCGGGAGATGAGCAGAAGCTTCGGATTCCCAACTTTAGAAGACGGACTTTCGGTGCTGTCAAAGAACGATCTGGCTGACAGCCTAGCTTACAACAGCTTAAAGGTGCGACAAATGAAATTCTTGTATTTTTTGTTGAGTTCAAAATTTTTCGTTTGTTTAAAACTATTGACACAGACATATTCCTATTTGCAGGGCCTGATACTCAGCAATGCCCTCAGGGCACAGAAAGATGCTGAGGACGAAGGATGTACTATAGCCCTGAGCAACCTTCGTTCCGAAGTAATTGAACTGAGGAATGAAGGTCTTGAAAAAGATAAAATATTATACTCATTGATAAATAAAATAAAGGAAGACGAAGCTGCTTTTAAAAGTCAAGCTGAAGCTCAGAAACGCGAAATTGAAGACCTTCGGAAACAACTGGCCAGAGCCAAGGAAGAACGCATACTTGAAGAAACAAAGCGTGAACTCAGCGATCAATGGGCAGATCACCTAGAAGTGACTGTTGAAGAGCTTCGTTCGTCCAAAAAGAGATGCTACAACAAATCTATAGATTGTGTTAAGAAATTAAAGGCTAGCTTCGCTAAGGTCGGCGCGTTCTCAAGTGAGGAAAACTTTTCGAGAGGCAATCCCGAAGGTGTCATTGAATGGATTGACCACGAAGCTGAAGCCTTCGAAGAAATTTTAAATAGCCGAGGAGATATATGTGCCTTCTCTGGCGCTAGAGGGATTGCCACCATCTTAGAGAAGAAGGGCTGCGAACATGTAAAAATTTTAGCACAGTCCGAAGCTGCCTTGTCCTTTGAAGATACAAGAGATCCTTCGGCCGAAGCTAGCATAATTGGTGGAAAGTTTTTTACCGATATCTGGGATAATGGTGGCCGAGAAATGGCCGGAGAAATTATTCGAAGAAGTGAAAAGGGCATCCACGATGCTAGAGAAGTAGCTGAGGCTACTGAAAAGAGCGCAGAGGCCGAAGGTCAATTAGGTATTAAATAATAGTTTTTATCGTGTTGTAATCTTAGGCTTTAAGATTTATTTGCGATTTGTAATAGCAATGTAGCCGTGTCCTGTCCCTCCTCAGATCCTACTGAAGTATCTCCGGATGCACGGCCTAAGGGTGACGATGAGATTAAAAAGATGGCTGAAGCTATTATGGATGAAGTTGTCGATCGACTGTTGAACGAAGCTGCAGAAGTGGTACTTAGGGAAGACTAAATGCTATTGTAAAAACATTTTAAATGTAACATGTGTAATATCTTGTAATCCTGTATGTAATATATTTGTTTTATTATTTTTTTATGGTTCAATTCTTTACGATGCATGAAACTTTACATACGTACCGTTTTTGAGTCTTTGGCGAAAAAACACCTTCCCTTCTTTTCATGCTTCGTGAAGAAGAATTATCATTTATCACAACAATATCCGAAGTATCCTGAAAAGTGTTGAAGCTTCGTAGAAACATTCTTCAAGGCTATACTTCAGAGATCAATATTGTTTCTCCTTGTGACTTGGCATGATTTGCCCCTTTTTCAAAGCGTTTTCCCGAAGATTGATATCATATTTCTTTCTTATGCCACATGCAGTATGATGTTTGATGCTTATGTTATGCAAAGATGATGTGATGATGTTATGCTATGTAAGGTGATATTCCGAAGATACACACATATCTGCGTGATAAAACACATAATCTTTTTGTGAATCAGCGTTGACTTTTCGCTATAAGCCTCCCTTAGGAGCTTGTTCGCCTTTTACTTCAGCGGAATCAGCGTTGACTTTTCGCTGTAAGCTCTGCATTCCCTTAGGAACGTCTTTGGAGCTTCTTCGCCTTTTACTTAGGCGGTATCAGCGTTGACTTTTCGCTGTAAGCTCAGCATTCCCTTAGGAACGTCTTTGGAGCTTCTTCGCCTTTTACTTAGGTGGTATCAGCGTTGATTTTTCGCTGTATGCTCTGCATTCCTTTTGGAACGACTTTGGAGCAGAAAACTTACACTGCGCTCCCTTTGGAACGACTTTTTGTGACTTCGTCAAACTTACTCTGCGTTCCTTGGAACGACTTTTCGTTGCTTCGAAGAATTTTTTCGACAATTCGAAGGTCCTCTTTGTTATGAGTTATGACAAATCCTTAAACTTCAACAACTGAAGCCTGTGAAGAAAATATATGTCCTTTATTTTCATGATAAATCCTTAAACTTCAACAGCTATTTTTATGAAATCTAAACAATGTCCTTTATTACAGAAAATAAAACTGAATGAAAAAGATTGCTATTAAGGTAGGATATTCGTCAATAGATGTGCTTTGACTCTGGCACAGTGCTATTGACTGTACGAGCTTCGGACTGCTCTCTGAAGTCCCTCTGGTGTGGAGTATACTGGCTCCCTTCTGGCTGTTGGCCCTGTTGCAACGGAGGTGGAGGTGGAGGCTGTTGCCAGGAAGCTTGAGGCTGACTCGCCGAAGCAACAGAAACTGCAGGATGATTACCCACATATTCTGGGATGTAGGGCGAATGATACGAAGCTGTATGCATGACCTGCTTCGGCTGAGCCTGTTGTGCTGCTGCTTCAGCTATTTCCTTTTGCTTCTGAATAGTAACATGACACATCCTGGTAGTATGGCCTTTGTTCTCACCGCAGAATAAGCAAAAGATTCTTCTCGGTTGATCTCCAAATCTTCCTCCGAAGCCCCTGGCGCCTCTACCTCTTGGAGCTGGAGGTCGGAAAGAGCTTTGTTGTTGCCCTGAAGCCTGTGAGGAGTATTGTGGCCTTTGTTGCTGACTCCCTTTATCATCATTCTGAGTAGAATTGTGAATTGACCTGACATGCCTCGGGTAAAACCTTCCTCCGAAGCCCCTGGTCATTTCAGAAAACCTGAAAGCCTCCTCCCTTCTTTGACGAAAATCATTGTCAGCCCGAATGTATTCGTCCATCTTCTGGAGCAGCTTTTCCAGCGTTTGTGGTGGCTTCCTGGCAAAATACTGTGCTGACGGCCCTGGCCGAAGCCCCTTGATCATAGCCTCAATGACAATCTCATTGGGCACTGTTGGCGCCTGTGCCCTCAATCGTAGAAACCTTCGGACATATGCCTGAAGGTACTCTTCATGGTCCTGGGTACATTGGAAGAGAGCCTGAGCAGTGACCGGCTTCGTCTGAAACCCTTGAAAGCTAGTTAACAATAAGTCCTTCAGCTTCTGCCATGAAGTGATCGTTCCTGGTCGAAGGGAGGAATACCAGGTTTGAGCAACACTTCTAACAGCCATAACGAAAGATTTGGCCATGACTGAAGCATTGCCACCGTACGAAGACACTGTTGCTTCGTAGCTCATCAAAAACTGCTTCGGGTCTGAGTGGCCATCAAATACAGGGAGCTGAGGCGGCTTGTAGGATGGAGGCCAAGGTGTGGCCTGTAGCTCAGCGGACAAGGGAGAAGCATCATCAAAAACAAAATTCCCATGATGGAAATTGTCATACCAGTCATCTTCGTTGGGAAAGCCCTCCTGATGAAGGTCTTGTTGCTGAGGCCTTCGGTGTTGCTCATCCTGAGCAAGATGACGAACTTCTTCAGAGGCTTCGTCTATCTGCCTCTGCAGTTCAGCTAGCCTGACCATCTTCTCCTTCTTGCGTTGAACCTGCTGCTGAAGGATTTCCAGATTTTGAATCTCCTGATCTAGATCATCCTCCGGAGGTGTTGGACTGGGAGCCTTCCTCTTCTGGCTTCGTGCCTCTCTAAGAGAAAGGACGTCTTGATTGGGGTCCAGCGGCTGCAGCGTGCCAGCCCCTGCTGCTGAAGCCTTTTTCGGCGGCATGACGAAGGTGATGCTTGCCGAAGGTGTTGAAAAGCTCAAGAAATGGAAGTGAGTTCACCGGAGGTGGGCGCCAATGTTGGGGACTTGTTCTCAAATACTAAGAGTTAAGAACAAGGCAACATAGAAAATGTTAATCGTTAATGTCCTTCGTCCTCCGAAGCATTATTTCCCTTAGGATGTAATGACTTGCAGACGAAGGTTATGAAGGACATACCTTCATAAGTTCATCAAAAACAATGACGAAGGATGAAATATAAGGAATATAAAAGAAAACATGAACAATCATGTATTGTTATTGAACATAAATAAAAATGTTGTTGAATCACAAGTATACCTTCAATCGGAAGGAAATGACAATACAAGCGTGACCCAAAAAGCGAATGCCAAGTCAGCGTGAACAGTACGGAGGTACTGTTCACCTATTTATAGGCACGGGGTACAACCCATACAAAATTACATACATGCCCTTTACATTTGGTGATAATTCTATAGCAATCTATCGAGGTCTAAATGGCCTTTTCATCTTTAAGTCGGTTCCCTTTTCTGCGAACATGCCGAAGCTTTCCTGCTTCACAGCTTCGGCGCTGTGTCAACCTTCGTATCTTTTGAGCTTCTCCCTTTCTGATACGAGTCCGAAGATACCTGCTCACACATTATACTCTAAAAACACCGTTAAATCATGCTTTTGAGGACCTTCGGAAGCCGAAGGCCCCCAACATGTACTCTCCGTCAGCAAGATTACAGTCTATCAAAATGCAATGAACATGTATGTCATGATTATGCAAGATTTAAGAACATTAAGCTAAATAAACTAAGTTAAGAAGTAACTTAGGGTTTTCTTAGTCATGCGGGGCTTCTAGTGGTATATATATAGATACATAGACTTATTACCTTTTAAGCTTAGGTTTTCTTTTAGGATAACATAGTGGATTGGTATTGCCTTGATATATTTTAGTGGACAGATTACAAGGGTTTTGGGATAACATTTACTCACATTATTCATTTTCCTTTCCTTGATTTCCATTTAGGGTTTCCAGGGTAGGTTTGAACTACAACAGGGTTTTAATAATTTTCAAAAATTCTGTAAAAAATTACAGTGGGCTACCACTGGCTATTCTAGCTTGCTTTAAGAATTTGAGGCTTAAAGTATAAAAGTTAGGCTTTAAACAAAAATAACAAAAGTTAGGCAAAATGGGCCACTTCCCACTACACCTCCTAGTTAGGGGTAGGTTCTGCCCTAAAGGTTATTTTTGTTGGCATCCTCTGGTAATAATAGGCCTCTGTGCTAAAAATCACAGAAAACTAAGGGGTGGTTATTTAGTTATGATTTTCTTAAGTTTAATGTCAAAAAGGCACTTTCTACTACCTTATTATTTGAAAAATGTCAAACAGCAGATTTCATATTTTTCTTAGGTTCTCTCTAATAAAACAGTAGTTATCCCAAGGGTGGGGGTGCTTTTACCTTGGAGTTATTTTTGTAGAGTTTTTCTAAGTTTCACTTGTTTTATTAAAACAACAGGGATCTTATTTATTTTACACTAAAACAGGGTATGATATATTTTTCCAGTGAACTATATTGAATAAGTAACCTAACAAAAATAGAGGTACCCTCTGGTTCATCAATTAAATTACATTTTCTATTTTCCTTATCCTTAAGCATATTATAGAATAAGGGGTAAATCTAACTTAAATGGAGTGGACAGAGGGGTTTAACATTTTTAAACAGGTTAGTAGGTAAATATAAACTTCTCCAAATTTTCCTAACCCTAGTCAAATAGCCTAACTATTTTTCTTACTACTATTTAGCTTTTGGCCAAAACTAACATTAAATTAGAACTTTTAAGTTTTCCACAGTACCAAGGGGTTTTATATTTTTCTTAAATAGGTCACATTAATTTGAGTCTGACAAAATTGGTTTGACCAAATTTGGATGATTTAAACAGAAGTTATGCATTTTCAAAGTTGCTGTTCAATTTAAAACAGATTTAATTAAGGTTTTCTAAAAAAACAGTTTACACCGAGGTCCCTGGGTTTAAACTAAATCCACCTTCACAAATCTACCCCCACGCCACTATTCCCCTGTGTCGCTGACATTACACAAAACCCCCTGACCTTTCTTCCCTCTCACCCGCAGTCCTTCCCCTCACTGAAACAGTAACCGCGGGAAAGAAAAGGGCGGCGCGGCTTACCGGCGGCGAGGGAGGTCCGGCGAAGGGTGGGGTCGGCTTGGGGAGACCCTGGCAGTCACGTCGAGGTACGGCTCGGCGTCGGAGGTGGCCGGAATCGCCCGGTCCACGCGTGCAGGCGGGTGTCCTCGTCGGCGGCGAGTATACCGGCCAAACTACGGCGAACTGGCGCAATCCGAGGGCACGGTGAGCATCACGGGGTCACGCAACGACTGTGTGCACAAGGAATCGAAGGATGGTGGAGTGGCTTACCCGGTCCACGTGCTCCGGCGGGGGTGAGAGCTCCGGCGAGCGTGGACTGGCTTCTCCGGCGAAGGGAACTCCGATTCCTTGCTCGGGGAGCTTCACAGAGGTGTGCACAAGCTTCTCCGAGGGTAGGACGGGGTTGGGGATGGCTCTGCTAGCCGGTCTACGGTGGCAGAGGGGTTGAGCGGCCGCGGGCTCGCTGCGCACGGGCAAACGGCGACGAGCTAACTCCGGTGAGGTGTGGAGGGTGTGCGGAAGGGTGTAGCCGAAGCCTCGGAGGGATTTATAAGCTCGGGCGCGGGCCATGGCGCGGGTTTGGCTCGGGCGTGGCGCGGGGCGTGCGAGGGCGCGCGCGAGCGTGCTCTGGCGTGGGCAGAAGGCGTCGAACACGTGGCAGTGAGTTTCTTCCAATGTTCAAACGCTTCCAGAGATCGCAAACGTGCGAATCTCGCCATGAATCCGGCGCAGACCTCCTCCTGGCACCTAGGGCTATCTCACATGTGTGAGTTCCAAGGGATGATACGCCCTAGATAGGGAGATAGACGGGCGCCAAATCTGGCTTGTCTCCCTGCCCGCTCAGCGACAAAACTGATGTCAAGTGTTGTCAAACGTCTGAGTCTCGGTCTCAAATTTTTCCAGGGGGTGCCTTAAGTGGTATAGCACATTTTTGGTATAGAACCCAAGTGGTTTTGGCGCCATCTTCAAAGTGAACACGGCTGGTCTTTGAATTAGGGCTAAAATGTGACTTAGAGGGAAAAATTGAGAGCTCTAGCTCTCTCTCCACTTGGAGATTTGAATTGGGGTTTCTCCAGGGGCCTTTTTGCAATATTTCCCTCCCTTAATTGATGGTTATAATGTTGCTTAGGGTTTGGGTAAAAGTTACACATGCTTTGCCCACTTGTTCACTTTCTTTCCCCCCTTACTTAGGGCTTTGAAAGGTAGGGCTTTTGAGAGGCCTAGGGTTCTTCTCCCCTTATTACCCAAGGTAGCAAGTGTGCAAGGATTAGGGTAATGCTTCTTATGTCATTGGCCACTTGATTAGCACAAGAGCTCCAAAGTTCCCATGTGGTGCCCTAAGTTTCTACCTTTGTGAAAATAGCTTCTAATGTCAAGGTGGCTCTAGCCAAGGTAACACCTGGGGTGTTACAAGTTTCTCCGTCTTCCTGGGAAGGAAAATAGAGATGACGAGGCCCCTACTTACCTACCGGGTAGGTGGGGGGAAAGAAGAGTGGGTTAGCGGGCTTCTTTCACTTGAGTTTCGGGTGTTAATTCAAATGGGCCTCAGATTAAGAGGAGTAACAAGACGGGGACCCCAGGGGGAGGGGGAGGAGCTTCCTAGCTACCTCCAAGAGAACGAAGAAGAATAGGACGAAAGAGGAAACAAAGAAATCGTCAAGTTGGGAGGAGCCTGAAAAAGACAACGAAGATGTATGTCATACTAACCTAACCCACGATCGGGCGCATTCCTGAAAGGCCCAAGGCGAATACAGAGGCTAAGAATCAAAGCAAGGACTTTTTTATTTCAAAAAGATGATAAAACAGGTCAAAGAGCCAATAGAGGGATGTGCTCGCCGCACTTCTTAGCGTTTTCGATGCAAAATCATTTGTCGCGGGAATTACGAGAAGTCCTCATTCAAGCACTAGAAAAACCAGAGGAATTTAAAGCCCCGAAAGAAAAATGATGGAAACAATGCACATCGACCAAGTAGCGACCATTACCTTTGAGGATGAGGACCTGATAAACGGATCTGCTAATCATAATAAACCCTTGTATGTCACGGAGCTTAACTTCACTTAAGTTGGTGGATCCAGGTTGTCTACAAACATAAACATTCTCCCTTTGAAGAAAATCACAAATGACATTGAGTGAGCGCAAGTCTATAGGGTCCATGGGTTCAATCAAAACTCTCAGAAAGCTCTAGGGGCAATTACACTGCCCATGCAATTCGGTTCATTTCCGACCTTGGTCAAATTCTATGTCATTGACGCCGACACTTCCTACCGAGCCCGGGACCTTGGTTACGTGAAAACCGAATGGTGCCCTCGACCTTGAACCTGTGTTTGAAGAAAATTACGAACAGAATAAGAGGCTACGCGCAGTACTACGTGGTGCATGGCATTGAAACAGAAGAAGAGCATGGCACCCGTCTCCCGAAAAGTGTGTGAGATGACCAGCCTCCTATGCCCCGATATGTTGAAAGGAAAGAACGTGGAGCAAGCGCTTCCGATCAGGTGTGGTCAATTTGATAGTTGCCAGTTTGCAAAATTATGGTTGTCCTATCGGCGCTAGAAGAAGTGTCCATACGCCGCTTTTAGGTATCTCCGCTTCAGACTGAAGTTTCCCACGGCTTAGAATAGAAGACGTTGAAGCCGCACTAGCTATGTGCCAGGACGATGATACAGCAAGATTAAGGATCTCCGTAAACAGAAGAAACTCAAGTGAAAGAAGCCCACTAATTGAATAGTCAACTTAGATGGTTCCACTAGAATGGAGGGCAACTTCGGACACTCCTCTTATTTTACTAACTTAATATTCTCTGGCTGGTTCTTAGAGTTTTCGTCCTGACATTGTTAAGCATACTGCGATTCACACACCTACCGACTTACGACTGCTTACACAATAAAGGTTTTCACTACCTTAGCTTACGGATAGAATGAATGCTTGTACTTGCCCAAGGTGACTTCGCATTACTCTATACACAGGGTACTGTACTATAGGGTTAGGGTTAGGGTTAGGGTAGGGTTCCGTTGAGATGAGCCTTCCCCACTGTACAAGAGTTATAATATTCTATTAGATTGGGAATTGTACCCGCTGGTTTTCTTTTAAGAAAAGACACAGAGTCCTACTTGGGATTGGGACTTCCACAGTAGCTCCTTTACCAAGACTTGATAAAGTAGTTCGCAGTAAAGAAAGAACACGGATACGTTACTAATAATAATAAGATTGGAGTTAAGATGCGGATCAATTTGATATGCTATTTGTTATTAAACACTGGTGTAGTACGACTACATACATAGCCTTCTTATCCAGTACCAAGGGTGAAATAAGTATTCAAAGTACCAGCTACACTCGAGAAGAGAGATTCTGTCGAAAGAAGAAGTGCGCCAACGCTGGAGACCTACAATATACCATATCCGAGGGGCTACCCAACAAGGAGTAGCTACCCAGTGCGATAGCTTGCTTTTACTAATTAATAAAGGACCAACTTCTATACTCTCCGTGAGAGACATCAGAATAATAAGGGCTTGATGGGATGGGCTAATTGAAGAGATATTGAAGCCCCCTATGAATTCAATGTGCACGCGGACCGGGGGAAATCCGCTTTGGGCGAGCGTGATGAAACTCCTTCTCATTCACTCGGTCGAGATCTGGTGTGAACAAATAGGCTATGAGAAAGTGAACTTGACTACGCGTTGTCGGGTATTACGTTGGTGGGAGAAAGAGACATGAATACTCCTCCTCGCTTACTGTATTTCCTGGCTTTGCTGCTTATCTTTACTCGTTTGAAATAGTCGGCTAGCTTTTCACTAGTTTCTAGATTGAAAGTTAGGCGAATTCCACAATGAAATGCTTAATTCAAAGCAGACTAGGTCTTTGCTTGCTTTAGTACAGACATCCCCGGTGATGAACTCGCTACCTACTTGAACATCCCATTTACTTTCCTTTTCTCTCTGCCAACCTCTTTGGCTGAGCGCTTATTCAAGTAGTTTTTCTTTACTATAATATAAGCCCCACCTATTACTTCTGCTAATCTTGGATTGCCGAGCCGAACAGACACTGTACCTACCTCAGCCAGGATTTTGGATAGCAAAAGATGGCCAGGATGTAACACATTAGGAGGGATAGGCTCCGCTGAAATAGCGGGACAATAAAACTTGACACGGTTGCTTTGCTTCAGCTATAACAGGAGGAATAGCCTTCATCTAGAGTGAAATCATTATTAGATAGGATATTCTTTGAATTCACATAGAAAAGTCTAGTCTACTGAATATATGATACTGAAAGCAAGACGTAGGCGTTGGCAAAGGAATTTGCCTTTACTATACTATACTATAACGCACACGTTTCATTATTGTTGCTTTACTATATATGATATGATATGATATTCCTTTTATCATGAATTGGATTGGAACCAAGGAAGTTTTATAGCTTATTGAATTTTGGGGAAAGAATCACTCTCACTTATAGGCTTACTAGTTCCCGTAGTTCCACTACACAGTTCATCAGTTGGAAATAGAGTCCTATTGCTTTAGTAGGGGTTGTAAGATCACACCTGAAACTTTGGTTGTAATCCCTGGGGCATTTAACCTTGTTTTTCCCTTGTGAGCCGCCTATGTAAATCCACGATCTTTAGGCAAATTTGAATCAATCATCGCTCCAGTGAGTAACGTATTTTTTGGACTTGTAATAATAGCCTTGTCCAGTAGCGAAGTACTAACTTCTTTACTTTGCTTGCCCTGTTCGCCTTTCAGGAAGCCTACTTGGCGATGAACAAGACTTTGAATTGAAGGTCGAGTAAACTATTCGAAGGATCGCCGATTCAGTCCTCTTTTTTTATGTTGTAGAGTCCGTAACTGGTCTTTTCTTTGGGAATGGTAACCTTACCCCGTGGTCAAACTCTTGTCTTGTGGGTGGTCAATCTCAAACTCTTTATTAATATAGGCGGATATTCTAAGAAGGCTAATAATCATTCTCAAAAAATCCTTGCCTAAATCTGCGCCATCTGTGTCCATCTAGTGAAGATAGCTAATGGATTCCTCCCCAAGCTTCTTTCTTATTAGTTGCCTCAGCACCCGAGTAATAGACAGTGGGACTAGTTCTTAGTAGGCAAGCACCTCCTTGAGTGTCCAGTGTCAAAAGAATGCCAGGACCAGCCGATCCATCCAAGGTGAATGAGCCGCACGAACTGCTAACTACAGATATCATTTGCTCCTTGGTTTAGACTTTAGAACAGCACTAGATCTTAAGTATAAGTAATTGTGGGAGCAGACCTCCTAAAGCACCAGACCATTTTATGAACCAATTGCAAGTAAAAGTAGTCTTTGCAGCAAGTTAAACAATAGTATCACAAGTTCACAACTATGAATGCTCACACTCAGGATAGACGCCGAGCTTTATTAAGAAAGCCAAAGTTCATACAATAAAAAAGGAAATAAGGAAAGCAGGGGACACCTGCGTTACAATGAGGTAATCTGACTTATAACAACTCCTGAACAACTCAAACACTAGAAAGCACTAGTATCACCAAACCAACAACTGAGCTTTCGACAGACGGACTTAGTCTTTCTTCAGGTCCCGCTAACCTAGTGATGTAGAAGATTAGCGCCGGATGGCACAAGGCGCTTTGCTGTGCAGCCTCTCCACATAATTTTGTTGCATGCTGTGATGGTGGAACTGTCATTTTGGGGAAGAAGAAAGCCGCCCCCTTTTGCGGCAGAGTGGGCAGCATCGCATTCCCTCGCGTAGCTTCGATGCCATGAAAAAGCAGAAAAAAGACAAGAAAAAGAAAAAAATAGTATCTTTTGGATTCCTGCCATTAATTACAGGAAAACGAATTGTGGAGCTGTAGGCTTCAAAGTAAGGGGAGGACCGAGATTATATACCCAGCAGCAGCGCGGGATCGAAGGGCTTGCTTGGTTGGAAGGTAAGTTGGTGGTAGGTTAGGGGTCTTTCCCACTTGATAGGCTTGGCGCTTCCCGCCTGATATATAACCACCACTACCTTTTACATGCAAGACTGCCAGGCGGCACGAATTTCACGGTAGGTACAATCCTGATAAGTTTGCAGCAGTTGAGTCATGCCTTTGTAAACAAACCTTTCCCACCTTTAACAAACCGATCCAAAACCAAGAAAGAAAGAAAAGAAGGAATTTTAGCACAAGGTTCGCCAGACTTGCTTCTCGCTGCGCTCGATCAAAGAAAGATAAATCGAACAAGAGCTGTGCTCGACCAAGAAGTCATGGGGCTAGCTCGAACGATATAAAGATGGAATCAGTAGTGTCAGAAGGTACTTCAACCAAAACAGAGTAGCATGGCCGGGCAGTATTCAAAGCCTGTGTTCTCCCGAATAGCAATAGAATATTTTCTGACGGTATTTTCATTTTTTCAAGTGCTATTGCCTTCTCGGTATCGTTTTCTTCAAGAAGGGAAGGAATCGGGGGTTCCGGGCAAGACTGTTTGGCTCTATGTTCAGGAAAGGAATGCCCTCAGGGAAGAAAGAGGAAAGTAGCATAGCAGAGAAAAGAATCTCTGTTCTCAGTCTAAGTAAGCCCGTCCTAGCAATAGTGGCTGAAGCTGGTCTCGATCTCGAACTCAAACTGATGCCTAGCTGCCTCCATCTCCGCTTCCTTCTACTACCAGCGTGCGCTCATCCCTTGCTTGTTCTTTCAGGATTGAGTATGATGAAATATTTGGAGATCTGACTTACTTTAGTCTGTATCGTCGGTCTACTTCTGACAAGCAAAAGGCATATTATCCCCAATGAGTCAGGAATAGAAGATGCCAACGTGTTGAGACCGACCTAAAGATCTTGTCAAACAATACAGGCTTTCTTCCAAAGAATATCCCACTTTGTTGGCTGGCCTGGGAAATCTTCCTAGCCTTGACTGTCGTTGCGTTTAACGAGCTTGACAAAACTACCTCCCCGCTTCTCAAAACAAGGCAGATTAAGGGAGAATGCCATCTTTTTCGTAGATAATCAGAGTTCGAGCTACTGGACTGGCTTCGGCTTCTTCCTTTGAGTTAGAGTGCCCAATGCTAATATTCTCAAATGCCTTAACCGTAATTTTCGTTGATTCGTTTAGACTTCATCCTATATACGCTTATGGACAGGCAGAAATGAACAGATACCATTCTCCAGAGCCAGAGATAGTAGCTTAATTAGCTTAGGTTTCAATTCTAACGCACGAGAAGAAAAACGAAAAGCATGGGACTTCCAGTACGATAGGGCCGGACCTCAATGGTCCTTTATGTCTGAAGCGGATGTGAGCGTGGTCAATCGAATATGAGCCGTGTGCACTGCCATGCCAGGCGTCGGAACGCTAATCGAAGCACATAGAGTGGGCGGTGGCAAAGCAGTCATCGCGCGTGTGTGTATCTCTCCCCGAGAAGAGGCGCATGGGGTAGCGAGGCAAATCGTGTTTCATCAAATGTGACATGTCTTGAGACGTGCGGGGATCATAACAGCAGTACCCCTTGTGCTGATCACTATAGCCAACGAAAATCAATGACTTTTTTCTCAAAGGATTGACTTTGGCCACACCGTCTTGATCAAAGAGCTCGGGTTACACAAATCTCCCTTCTTTGTGTACTGGAACAGCTACCACTTCCTTTTCCTTTTCCTTATCCTTAGAACAACGCTAACTTACCGCTCTCTATACTATATAAAAATAAAAGAAAGAGAATAGCTCCATAACAAAAAAAAATAGTGAACTGCCATGAATTACACACACGCTAGTAGTGGCTTGGCTCGGCTAGAGGACTACAGCAGCCGAAGCCGTGATTTGTATGGTATGTCTTGCCCTCAATGTCTGGTTGGTTGGTAAGTCACTAAATCCCTATCTCCCGGTGGTCGAGTACCCCCGACGCGTCGAATGGGTTGTTTAGTCTGACTTCTTGTGCTGGCCCGACATCATTCTGTCTCCCGCATTCTCTCCTTTCATCGGTTTGTTTTTTTACTTCGCTTCGCGATTAGAGTTGTACGCATCATGCATGGGAATCCTTTCGTCCTTGATGTTAACGCTCTTGTGCGTAGGTCCCGGGTCAAAGGCATCTCGAAGGAAGCTGCTCCGCATATGTGATCACCTCCATGTACCTAAAGATGAGGGCTCCAACGCCTACTGTACAATCATGTGGGAAGTGCATCCTGCACACCAGAAAGTAAGTGGCGTACGCCACACCCCCTCCCCCTGTACCTACACCCATTGAAACGTTTATTGTCTGACAATCTCCGACGCGACGCGCAACGCCCCATGCAAATCCCTACGTCGGTCGATCGATGCGCATAGAAGGAGAGCTTGTCCATAACGAAAACGCGTATGTTAAGTAAAGTTAAGTTAAGTAAAGTAAAGTAAAGTAAGGATAGTAAGCAGTAATGAGAATAAGCACTTCATCTTAGTTTCCGCTTTCAGACAAGTACAGCGTCCACTTTTCTCATATTTGCAAATTGCAGATCTTAATCTTAATAGGATGTTGGCTAAAATAAGGGAGGGATCGGATCCAAATACGCAGTGCAAGATGAATTGCCGAAAGAAAGATTAGAAAGTATGCCCTCGATTGGGCTGTGACCGGTACAGGTAGTGGTCAGTCTGCGCAAAGCCATAATACCAGATATCGGAAAGCGAAGCGTGGTGCTAACATGACTAAAAAACGATTCGGAAATCTGGAACGAAGAGAAGTTAGTAAATAGGACTTTTGGGAAGCCCTTGATCGAGTAGTGAAAGCATTTGATCCATCAGATCAGTGCTTTGTCTTCTACTTATACTTAATAGGTTCAAGACCTAAATAAAGGAATGAAAACAGCTGCAAGATCCGCTTAGTTCTTTCTCTTAGTCAGCTCTATCTCATATTGCCTACGAGCTCTCGTAGTATCTCACAGCAGTATCGAATAATGAAAAGAAGGAAAGCTCTATTGAATAAGCCAAGGATAGAGAGAGGCCCCTTAAAGAACTATTTGAGAAAAGGAATATATCTCCAGGTTATTCATTCAATCCTAATTTTCAATCTCGCGAATTCAATAAAAAGAACTCAAGGCTGCGACATCCACTTTAAGACTAGTTAAAAAGAAAAGGTTCCACCCTTCTAGTTAGACAACCGATATGCGACATCATACTTAGTATGGGAGTTGCCGCTGATCTGCGACATCAATAGATAAGCATGGTATGTGAATATGTGTTGTTGATCTCTGCATCGCGATGCTACTTTCGTAGGGGAGAGCAGTCAGTCCCCACCAAGGTGGGTCTAAGGGCTTTTTGGGGGGGTAATTTCGCTTCGTTCATCTTCAAGTGCCGACAGTTTCTATTCCCGAGTGTGAAAAGCCAGTACTGGATAGACGGTTTAGATACGTCACTGAGTGCCCCATGGGTCTGTTTCCTATTTATTGGAAGCTACATAAAGCATCCCTATATTAAGATGAAGTAAGAAAGCATCAATCCTCTTTTTTCTGTCTTCTATGAAAGAATGTAGCTCGCTCTTTCAACCCTCTGCGGAACTGTTTGAGTTTTAGCATTGACCCCATTTCCTTTTGATCGTATTACGCTTGACTCGCTGCAAAACATTTCGCTTTCTGCGCTCGCTCGTACGTGGTTTACACTCCTTGCCTTTCATCTGACTTTTACATCGGGCAATTGTTTGTTTTCAACTGGATTGGATTCCAAAGCAAAGATAGGCAACTTTCAATTGAAAGAAAGGAGCTTCAGAACTATTGTATTCCACCGAATAAGAATAAGAGCAAGAAGGGGCTATCTTTTTGAAGGGACCGGCACCAGAAAGTAGATCATATGGCCTTTCTTTCGCCAAAAAATAAAGTAAAGCCAGAAATGCAGCAAAGCAAGTCGTCTTTGGTTTGGAGCGAAATTCCCGGATGTATAGGCTTGATCGAGTGCCTTACCTGAAATCGACGATCTAAAGTGGGTTCTTTAGCTTGCTCCGACAGAGGTCTCCTTCTCCCTTAGCAGCGAGACCAGTCCCTACCTCTTTTCAAGAAATCTTTCATACCTTTTCTACACCTAAAACAAGTTCATGTCTCTCCTCTCTGAAAAGTAAGGCGGACCTTATTGAAAAGTAGTACGCTTTCTTTCGTGGTGTTCAGGATCCCGTGCTTTGTAGTTCACGCATGGCTTTCTCTAATGAAGCTAATGCCGAATCGAATTAAAGACCTTAAACGGAAAGACACAGGAGGTGGCGAAAAACAAAAAAAGAGAAAGAGCTTACAAACTTCTCTGAACCCGGTAGCCAGCGGAGCCCTTATTCATGGGTTAGGGACTAGCATTGAACAAAGTTGGTGACAGCCGAAGAAAAAGTGAAAGGGCAAGTAAATAATCTAAACATGCGCAAAAAAAGAAAAAAAGTAACGCGCCCTACCTGTTAGTATTAGTAAAGTAAGGCCTTCCAGAGCCTATCTAACACAGACATACACGCGGAGCGGATGAGGGCACTGAAATAAATGGATGTCGATCCGGTACTTAAATTGCATAGAAAAAAAGAAAGAAGTTCATACTTGATGAAACACACATCATCCAATGAATGATTTAAGAACACAGACAGAGAGATATTTACTTTTTTCACATCTGTAACTACATTTTCACATTTCTTTTTTGATCTTTTTATGCGATCGGAAAACGAATGAGATCAGAAAGATAGGTAGACGACTTGACGATAAGGTCGGATGTTTCCGTGAGCAGTAAGCAGCGGATCTCCCCTTTTTTTGGGGAAAGCTGGTGGCCCTTTTGGCGTGTTAATTCGGGCGGCCTTCTTCGTTCGGTAGATCCGGTCGAGGTGGTTTTCGTTTACCAGCGCGTAGGTGGTTGAAGTTCCTATGACCGAGTCTTTCTGGCCCCTGTGAACATATTTTCTTAATGTATTAAAGAGGGCCTCTCTAACCGGTGAAAAGTGGTAGGTGTCCACTAACGGCTATTCCTGGCTCCGCTCCGATAACGCAATTCCGGGAGGAGTCGGTAGTTGGGCACTGGATCCCTTCGGACCTGGAGAACGTGTGACACTGGGTCGGGGTTTGGTGAACCAACATGTCGCTCCTTTAGTTGAAGTATCGGGCCCCTTTTTCGTTGCCTAGGTTACACCTTCGGAATACCCCAGACGGGGATTTCGCTCTATTCCCCCCAATCTTCACTTTACGCCACGCCGACTCTCCGTCGTGGAATTAGACCAAGGGTTGAAGACCCATACCATAGGACCCCGTCTCCCGTATCTTATCTTTCGCACGTAGGAGATCGAGACACAGCCTTAGGGCTATGGGGAAAGTAGAGTGATTGCCCAAGAATTACAACTACATAGAGGGTCTCTACAAGTCTATAAAGAAGTTTCCAAAAATTGATCGGTAGTAGTCCGGTCGCACCCGAACAATAATATTCCAGAGGGAAATGCACCTAAGATCAAATATTTTGAGCTGGCTTCTGTGGAAAATTCAGACTTTCTTTTTGATGCTGCGATCACATAAAAACATAAACTTTGAAGCTCAATAGCTAAATACATGGCAATTAAATCATGAGCCAGGATCATTAAGAGCATACTGCGAGTAGGAAGTGGAATTAATACAATGAATTCAAAAGCATCAAACCTCTCTTTTTCGAAAGAGTCGAAACACATCGAAATGGTACCAGCCGTACTTAATAATAGAAGGATTTGGCAGAAATATGTAAAATTGTCCCTCCTAAAAAAATTATTCCAGAATAAATGGGCAATAGTTAGGAGAGGTGCGCCAGCGGCGAGCAGAAGCAAGGTTATTAGATACCGAAGGAAAGCCCGGCCAGAACCACACGTGCAAGTTTCCCTGCATGTGGCTCGTCCGTGATAACTTCTTCGGATTTGCGTGAACTAGCGGACCGATCACTAAGTGGTTAGTACCTCCAGCATGAGCGAACCTTTTATGAACTGGTTAGGAATGGGCGCCACTATCCCAGCCCGGATCCAGCCGGGTTCTATTGATCATGTCCCCTTCCCAACAGTTGTACCTTGTCTTGGGGCATCTTTCTTTGGCTTTACTATCAAGCCCGCCCGCCCAGACGCGGTGCCCTTTCGCATTATCATCTACCGCCCTTTCTTTCCTCCCGTCCCTTCACGCATGAAGATCGTCATATGTATGTTCGACTTCGGTTGCCGGTGCAATAGAATTGGCGGGAGTATATTATGCAGGATCAGTCACCTGGGCAAACCAACCCTCCTCCAAGAAGAATTGTGCTACGCCCCCCCCGATATCCCTATAGAGCGAAAGAGCTGCCTGGTGATCCCTAGGTTGCAGCACGTCCGGTCGTTAACTCCTCGCTAGCTGCCGCCGTTTTTAGGACCGACCGACGCCTCACCTGCATGCATAGGTACCTACGTAGTGTAGTGTCGGTCGCACATTCATAATAGCGTTCGGACTCATGTGCCTTCCTGAACCAGGGGAGTTCCCTTGCTCCTGCTGCGTACGATTAGCCAGCCTTACAGCGGCAAAAGGATTAGGACGTCCCCCCATGCTAAGGTTCCCTGCGGTCCGGCCGCATTAGGTTAGGGAGCTGGGCGATAATAGCTCCTCCGCATCCCAAGCGCGCTGCCCTCCTAGGCGCGCAACACTAAGTAATCCAAGCCAACCCACATTACTAACTAACAGTGGATAATCATCTTTCTTAGAGGTACTAAATACAACTCCATGAATGAGCAAAATGAAGGTTGCGTTAATGAGAAAGATCTCTGGGGAAACCGCTAAAAAAAGATTGAACATGTGTTTCGATAACTTCTTCTGCTTTCATTTCCTCTCCTCCGTCTGCCTGCAAAATCACTGAGTTAATTCAAAAGTCCTGTTAGGTCACATAAAGGCGCTTGCCGCTAAACTAAAATAGGAATGCTTAAATATGCCCCCGCCCCCTTTTGAGATCTTCATATTGAAACAATAGTAGCGCATGCTCATACTCAGCCCTTTCGAGCTGAGCACGGCTGTGGGTGATTCCATCCCATCGGATCCTTTGCGCCAATTCATGGCACCTCCTGGAAGTGGTCTATGCATCCAGGTAATCCTGGTTGTGCGAAACCACCTCCAAAAAGAAGATGGATCCTTCCCCATTCTCCCGCAGATCTTGATAAGCTGCCCGGAGAATAGAAAGATTATCCATTCCTTTGTCCAGATAGGAACGAACCGCCTCTTCTAAAATGTACGGCTCGAGGGCTTGTTAAGGAAGGCGGCTAGGGCTGCTGAAGGAGGGAAAACGAAAGGCGTTTTCTGGTTAAATACATTACAAGATGTTTTTCCATACTTTCCGCCTTCAAGTCCTATCTCCGTCTAGGACCTCTAAGGTGTCCCATTCCCATCTCCTCTCTCTCGAGATTAGCTTCCGTCCCTTTAGAAGCCCGGAGGTCCCGGAAATCCTTATAAATTTAAGTGAAATAGGGTCCCTAAAACTTTGTAAGATTTCGGGCATCTTTTCCGCCCCGTGGCGCTCAGTTAAATCATCCACCAAGTGGGCACAACTCGCCCACTTTCTTCGACCCCAATTCATTGTAAAAACCAATAATGATTGGTTTCAATTCTTCTTCAATATCGAATAACTGTTCCATAGTCCTGATATCTTGCTCGGTAAGCGGCCTTGAAGGTGCACTGCTGTCCTCTGGCTGGTCCGGCCCAAGCGGAGCACTCGACGGCTCTCCCCGATCAGTTGGCTGAATTGATGGATTAGGCACCGCTAAAGCCATTTCCGGCTGCTGCACCTCTTGCCTAGGTTCCACAGGTGCCCCGGGTATCTCCCGAGAAAGCCCCTGGAAAAACGACGAGGACGGGCTAGAGGTTCCATCGGGGTTGCCCGCAGTGGATCCCCCCCGCATTCTGATCAGGTTCATTACCCATTCCGCTGTGGTCATCAAAGAAGAATAATAAAAAAGTGCTGTTGTTACACTCAACAGAGTGAAAACGCGAGCAGCCCAAACTGGGCAACGCGACCATAAAGCGCGAACCAACATCCGTGATACGAAAACCAAAATCAGAATGAGGAAGAAAAAGATATCGTGATGTAAGTCAATGATTCCTTGCATCATAGGTGTTGCTGCGTCTTGAGATCCTAATTGCCATGGTTCCGCAGCATCACAAAGAGCGATTGTGAGGAATCGACATTCTAATGAACGAAGAAGCATTGGCAGCACCAGAAGTAGGACCAAACCGAGAGTGAGTAGCATAGACAAGGATAGATTTGTGAATGAGAGACATAGTACTCACCAATATTCAGATCCAGAATTGGGTGAATTCCAAATTGATCCAGGGGGCTCTCTGCTGCAAAACCTGCAGCATCATCCACATTCATCAGGTCAACTCCTGCGGAACTCCCCGCCTCATTTCCATTCGCTAGGTCAACTCCTCTTGAGCTTCCCGCTGGGTTTCCTCCTCCAGGAAGATCCGCGTCATTCGACACTCCGTACTTGAAAGCTTCACTTTTCTTCCATGCGCCCTTAAATCCTCGAGCTGCCCTTGCAAAAATGTGATATTATCGCTTTCTCCATGCACACGTTTGGCGGCAGCCACAACTTCGGGGTGCTCCCCGTCCATCCTCATTAATTCACTCATTTGCTCCCTTATACCGGCTTGATATTCCACCACCATTTCATCGGTCGGGTTCAGACCTGGGTGGTCCTCATAAATCCCAGTTGAACCCCCCACCCTCGGAATCGGAACACCATTAGCATTACTTGTATTAGATCCATTAGTCATCGTTCTAATACTGACAGAACTTGCGATTGTATTAACAGAAGTCTCGGTTGAATTGAGAGACGCCTCATCAAATCTAAAGATAAGGCGCTCCCTTTCATAAGATTCGAATGAGAACTGATCGAAATCTCGTACATCGCGTTGGCTCCTCGGCATAGGAATTATTTATCTTTTTCAGCTCTGCTCCCAAAAGAGAAAGGGAGACTTTGAGATAGGATAGGGGTCGGCGTTGGTTTTTCCAACGAAACGAAAAAAAGAACATTCGAACAAATAGACTTGATTCCATGACAAAACAAAATGCTAGTTCTAACGAACAGTGTTTGTCCCATCGACTTTACTTTGGCCAATGATACTACTACTACTATATACTATATACTATATACTATATAGTATATACTATATACTATATACTATATACTATATACTATATACTATACGCGTTTTCTGAGGAGCAACATGAGACTTGATTTTCCTATAGTCTGGCTACTATACTATACTATACTATACTATAGAACCCTGGGCCATGTTTCCCGAGAGAGACTGCCTTCTCTCAGGCCAGCAGTCTTATACTTATAGTCGACTACTCAATGACGATCTGACCTCTTTCCTGGGCTCTGCTCGCTCGTCTACGCTCCGACCAATTCAGTCAAAATCGAAAAAACGATGTTTCGTCTAAGAATAAGAAATAGTAGTAGTAGTCAAAAAGTGCACTTTTTCCATATATTTCGAGGGATCCCTATCTTTATCTCTATCCACAGAGATACCTATCTATTCTATATATAGAGAGATTTTTCTAAAAATTGATCTAGACTATCCTCTCCTCTATCCGGATAGATATGTCCCTATGAGCGACTAGGCCGATCTTTTTTTATATGTTTTGGCCAGGTCCGTTTCCGCTCCGAAGAGGAAGGTTTGGATCTTTCAATCTTATGTCGTGAGGGATGTGACCTATGTTAGGTCCATAAGATACCACAGCTTTTAGTGTTCTATGATTCACCTCTGAATAATGAGTAGGTAGTTCGATCCTTTTGATTCTTATCTTCCTAGTAATAGTAAACGGGGATCCGGAGCAATAGGTCGAATTTCTATATAATTTGTTTGTGTAAACAAAAGGGCTTATTGCTCTTTTTCGGTTTTCGTTTTGCTCGATAACTTTGAGGATCTCCTCTACCCCTTCCTCTTCCTCCTTCCTTCTTTTCCATAAGAAGAAGTATTTGAAATGAAACAAATTCCTCTTCATTCTGTTGTGCTCAGCGAAGGAACTGCCTAAGCATACTTTTGCGGATCCAAACTTCTTTGTTCTTTCTAAGTCTTCTTCTTGCATATAAGAACACAACTCTTGCAAAAACCCGGATTTTAGTAGTAAGCGGCATCCCCTCTGAGTTGTGAGTAAGCGGAACCATTCTGTTTTTGTTCTTCTCCAGATTCTGACCGGTAGGAATTTGCCTATGATTTTTCCAACTGATATGTCGATATAGAAAGATCTCCTTATTTCTTCACCGCGGGTTCTCGCGTCATTTTCTTTAAAAGATATTAGATCACCATGGGAAACTTTAAAATGAGTAATGGTTACCAGTCCATTATTCAAACAAACCCTTCGATGACTTATCAGCTGCCTTGCTTGAGGAAGAGTGTCACTAAAACGGAGACGAACCGAAATCACGTCCGATCTTGTTTCTTGATTGAGTAAAAAAAGGGATATATGAAGTTCGTTCTCTTCCTTTGTGCATCTCCCTTATGGGTAAATCCCCATAATAAAGGGACAACTTTCGTGTAGTTTGTGATTTGATGTTACTGTTTAGATTTTCTCTCTGAGAAAGATTTCTTTTAATGGATCTCCTCTTGTTCCTCAATCTTCAGAGAATGCGGCGTTGGATTAGAGAAAGTTCTCTGTTCCGAACATTTCCTGGAAGTAGACGGCACGTTTTAAATCTTAATGCAGGCATATTTCGTTGAATCAGTCTTTTTCGCCACATCGCGTATAAAGGGAATCGAACCCAACTCTTCCACGAACCCGCCACGAATGGTCCGTCCTCCCTTAACTCAATGAACTTTGAGAATTTCTTTGCCTAGTTTTTTTCTTTTCAGTTCTCATAAGTCCTTGATATACTAGCCTCAATACTTGACCGACTGTGTCACAGTGCTCAGGTAAAGTGGCAGTGGTTGAAAGCGAGCGGAAACGTCAGTGTTTTCTGTGCGTTACGATAGTAGTGGTGAAAGAAAATCCAATTCAAATATCTCAACGTAAAAGGAAAATCGTTTCACTTTGATTTGAAAAGAAAGACTCCAGCTAGCTATATGAGATCGAACTTCTTCCATCACTCTATCTACGATATTCATTGCACCATGATTGAAGGCCTATGCATCTTCTTTCGGGTATTTCTTATTGGTTGACATAAATTATAGACACCGTGGGGACGTCATCTAGACAAAAAGGGAAACAATTTATGATAGATTACCATCAATCCCATCTTATGGTGTTACACCCATGGACTAAACTAGTCTTCCTACATTGCATCTATTGGGTTGAGAGAGGATCTCCTTTCTCCTAAAAATCCTCCTTGTCCATGATACTTACTTGCAATCAATTCATAGTCTTCCCAAGTAGCTTCTAGGTTGGACCAATGAATGAGCACTTGTGGTACCGCTGCATTTTTGGAACGGCTACTGCCTACATAACTTGTCTTCCTCTTTTCAAGGAAGTCAGTATCAGACCATATGTAGTTCTCGTCTCGAGGGTCTTACTTCCTTTTTCCCGGACCCTGATGAAAGAAAAGAGATAATTTATTAGCCTTCTCACATGGCTGACAACATAAAGACACGAGTTAATCATTCGCATGCAGCCTCACATAAACAACAAATAACAAGCGCATGCAGCCTCACATAAACAACAAATAACAACGCGGACAAGCTTAACACTCATATATTTTTTTAGATAATATGGACATAAGATTCCCCTCTTACCCCTAACTAACGATTATGCTGCTCTCGTCCTGTTTTTCCATACTTCGCGCAGCGCAAGAAAAATAAAAACTAGAAATAGGAACAAACCGAGACCGAGAGCGAGAGCGAGAGGGTGAATGCCAAATTGATCCAAAGGACTCTCCGCTAAATGCATCACAGCGAAATTTGCCGCTAAATTCTCATTCGCTAGCTCAGCCATTCCGTACTTGAAGGCTTCACTTTCAGTGCCATTTGCTACTAAATCCCGGAGCTGTGATCGAAGAAATCCTATATTAGCACTCCCCCCATGTATTCGTTCGGCTGCAACTAGAATCTCTTGGTGATCCCTGCCGGGCATTAATTTGGCCATTTCCTCGCATATAGCCCCTTGATATTCTACGACCCTTTCATCGGTCGGGTTTGGGGATGGCCGATTTACGGATGAAGAGGAAGAGGGAGTACCACTGTCCGTTAAGAATACTCCTTTCACGGAAGAAGGGGATGGCTGGTTCACAGAAAAGGATGCTAATGGCGAGGGTTGATTGACAGAGGAAGAGGATGCTAATGGCGATGGTTGATTGATAGAGGAAGAGGACGAGGGAGTCCCAAAAGAAATGAATCCTTCTGAAGAAGAAGGACTATGAGAGTGTAGACTAGAATTGCAAGACAAAAAAGACGATGAACTGGTGCTACTGGCACTCCCTCCCGAAAGATCACCCATTTTATTTCTGATATCCAACATGAGAAGATCTTCTGGTCTAGAATTAGTAGTTTTTGCATTTCTTTATTTTTAGTTAGGTTGGGAAAGGAAAGAAGAGATCGCGAACCGGGAGTTGGCACCCACACAATATCTTACACAGCAACACTGCTTGTCAAGTTAAGTAGCGACCTGCATACAGGGGACCCCCTCGTGCTCCACCCCAAGGGCTGACTCTTCTTTCATTACATACGATTTTTGTTACTGATCAAATTTGATTAATGGATGTCTCAGAAGACAGGCTTTCTCCGACAAGAAAGATGAGAGGAACTGTGGAGTTGGACCAATACGTTGGAATAGATAGCTCTGTTGCTTACTTTCAAGCTTTAGATAGCTCTGTTTGTTACAAGCAAAGAAGAAAAGATATAGCTTTAGTTTTACACCAGCTACGCCCTTCCCCATTGCAACGTTGTTGGTATTCGTTTTATTTTTGGATCCATGCAAGCCATTTCCTGTTGATAGGAAGGCAGAGTAACAAGTTGATTTCGAGTACCATACCTCCTTTCCGGTTCACAGACAGATCGAGGGTCACACCTTACACTTGCGTCACCTGCCTGCCCTTCTCGGTTTAATTGAATAAGACCGGCCCGAGTAGGACCAAGGATGCATTTTTTGAATGGAGTCTTCTCTCTAAATATTTCCGGGAAATATACCGGGTCAAACCTTCCGAGCTAACTGGACCCTACCCTTTTTCAGAGAATCATTCCTCCCCCACTCTCTACCCTTCTAAAAAGAAAATGCATTCCTTCGCACTGTGCTTGACTTTCGCTCTTATAGCACTCTTTTCCTTAATGCCTGTTGGCTCTAGCACTGTGCTCTTTGCTTCTAGTCTCGCTAGCTATGAAACTTCCACTGAAAAAGAAGAATTTCCACGCCCACCAACTGCAGAAGCTCAATCAATGGCCACTACCGACAAGGGGACAATAGAGCTGCATTGAACACGCATCCAGCACCTCGAGTCACTACCAACTAGAAAACGAGCGATATAGGAGGTAGACTGCCCGCTCCACAACGAGTGAAGAGTGCCGTAGAGCTGGAGACATATCCTTCCTGAAAGCCAATCGATCTGATCTGTTGGATAGTGCCTGAAAAGCTATTCCTCGCTAGCGCTGTCTTGTCTGTTCCTGTTCTGGATTGGGGCACGGGCTTTCTGTAGATTGGGAATTGCTGCTTCAACAATAGGAGCACAGGGCTAACGCCTCTTTGTTTAGGTTTTAGAAAAGTAGAAAGGAGAAAATTGGACTTTTAGAACTAATAACTATATTCTTTGTCTGATTTCTTTAATTGTCCGAGTTCTCTCATTAATGAGTTGGCTCGGCCATCATCAAGTAGTGAATCCCCTCTCGGGGAAGTCCCATTTCTTTCTGAACGGGAGTCGGAGTTTCTACAAATTGTATTGGAAGTGGTATTTGTAGATTGTGTCAGTGTTTAGCCAAGATGTCTCCCTTTGCGAAACGAATCCAAGGGCGAAGTGTTATCGCTTGTGTCGGTCCCACCCACCCTTGGGAGGGCCCGCCGGCCTTATCCTTATCCTTATAGTGATCTCGCTTTAAAAAGAGGACTTTCATAACAAGTGGAGTCATCTTGTGGGTATCAATAAGAAAAACCCTTCTCACATAAGAGCTCAAGAATAGATGCCTTGCCCCGAGAACAGGGATTCGAACCATTGGACTTTTCTAGCTGTCCTGCCACTGGGTTCCAAGTTCGTACGTAGTCTAGTCCATTTCTAGGCAGGAATTGCATTTTATGACATTGGCCCGTTCCTCAATACAATAGTTCCGTAGTGCCAGGTGGGAAGCATCCTTCTTTGAATATGATGATGGGCTCCCCAGTTTCAAAGATAATAAACCTATAGTTATATTACTTGCGTGTTGGTAAGGCGGCTAAGGTTCTTACGTATCATAGTTTAGTTCCTTGTTTGTCTAAGAGGAGTTCATATAGCCAGTCCAGTATGGAACCAGATCCGGATATCCGTACTTTTGGTGATGCGGTTCAGAGCAGAGGAGAGGTTCGGTAGGTTGACAAGAAAGTGCGCCGCTAGCTTTTGTGTGTTCACATAAGGTCAGAAGGAACCTCCGAGTGGATCCAACAAAGAATCGATTCTATGCCTTCTCTTTCAGTGTTCGTAGGGCTGGAAATTGTACACGCTGGTAACTAGTAAGCTGGAATAGTCAGGTTAGGAATGGAAAAGAAGGAAGGAGGAAGCGAGTTCTCTACTCTAGTGAAGATAGTGATAGTTTTGTACTCTAGTTCAGTCCCCAAGGCGCGAGTGAAGCCCTTCTCCATACCTTCGATAAACTACTTGCCTCATGGAAGTTCAAGTTCTCTTTCATAGAATGACTGGCTTTACATATCTCCTTATTCGTAGGAAATGAATGGGCAGCAACTTAGAACCGAAACCGGAAGGCAAGAAACCGAGCTATTCAAGAGAGATCCGGCACATCACAAGATAACGAAACAACTTGGAAAGCTAGTTCGGAAAGTTCACCTATGAAAGCCCTACTCAATATTGCATCGGGCCAGGTCAATAGATGAACACATAGAAGTGAGTAGAAAAAGCAAACTTTAGTGAATGAATGCGATCTAGACCCTGCAACTAGATCGAGCAAGAGGAAAGGAATGCGATCCTCAAATAAAAGAATCTATCTAGCACTAGCAGCAAGGAATGAGGTAGAACCTCGAGCAAGAGATATGAGCATTGATCTGATCTTATGAGAATACTGCGGCACTCTTTTGGTTCTTCTGATTTCTAGTCTAGTTTCCTTTCCTTAAGGGACAGGGCGGCATAGAGCTGAGGAGAGAGACAGATGGATGGCAGATGTGAATGAATTGCAATATGCATGCTGCCTGCCACCGAGGAGTAGTAGTATTGATGCCAGTGTGGAAGAGTTCGCTGGATCATTCTACCAGAGTCAATCAGTTTGATTCGTAACAAATGAGATTAGTTCACGTATAACGAGCATAAAGACGAATCTAACCGCTAGTTACTCTACTCATTGGCTCCATCCCATTTTTGAGGCCTTCTCTTTTTCATGATCTGGGCCATAAATCAATGGTGCCGCAGTCTATGAAGCAAGAATGGCCAATGACATACGCTATGGAAGCCGTAAACCTGGATTGGAAAGCGGAGATTCTTCTGAGAGAACTGGAACTCTGACCCAAGGCAAGACTTGACTTCTCTGATCATCCCTTCCCTGGAGCCTGAGCCCGGCAATAACAATAGCAGACAGGTCAGTTGTTCAAGTCCGTCTGGTTGATAGGTCAGCTCAGTATAGAATCTTGTATGGTAGTCCAGTAATGACCAGGCAAGTGAACCGGCTTGAGAGACGTAAGAACCGGGAGAACACAGGACGCACGGAAAACTTTCCTGCTCGAGTAACAGAGTCTTGGCTGGCGGAGTTGGAGAAGGGGCACCGACCAGAAGCTAGACAGAAGAATGACCTTATTTTCCTTTACTCTCCATTTCATTTGTCCTTCAACCGGATTAATGGTCAACGACATTTACAGCCTTTCCTTCACACAAGGTTTTTAATCCATCTCCCCTGCTTAGGACAGTAAGGGGAAGTAGCGATATTCTGATTCCTTCGTGGGGAATCAACGAAGGCAGCCGGTCCAGCTGCTTTAGTACTTAAGTTAACGCCCCAGCCCTTATCCCGCGATGAGAAGGTAGATGCGGTAAGCCAACTCCTATCCTTCTTGCGGAAAGGGCATTCAATGCCATCTGAATTCCCTTCCTTGCTTCGAGGAGCAGGTCGAATAGTCAAAGAAGGGGATGGCTAATTCCAGGAATAGAGTAGCATTCTCAGTCACTACCCTCAGTTGCAGCCTCAGTCCATATAAAATAGTCAATCTACCAGCAGTAGAGGCTGCAGATACATGTCCACCACCTGTTTATCTACTACCATAAGCGGGAGCAGTTGCAGGTAAAGAGTGTTGTGAGGGCTTTCATTTGCGCGTTAAGGGCAGTTTCTGTTATAGCACTAGAAATCAGTGCCGTTAGTCCCTTCTCGAACAATAGTTTTAGCAATTGAATCAGCTGTTTCCTAATAGACTAGGCTGTTAGCAGGATTTGCAGGCGAGATAGATGAGGAGGCATAGAAGGAGCAATTCCATTATGTGCTAAAGGCTGCGGAATAAGAGCTCTTAGTCCTTTCGGCGTAGAGAACGAATCCTCTGTTGCAAGAAGAAGGGCAATGCCGATTGTAAGGTTAAGTATTACGTACTTCAAAACCAGTCAGTGACTCATTTAAGTGTTGTGCGAAAAGGTAGCCTTTTGGCAACTGCAACCATCCATAGCGAGCGACGGAAGATCAATATGCTGTTTTTTCATAAGTTGATAAAAGGAGAGAGCAGCTTAATGAGAGAAGTAGCAGTGAGGGCGCTAAGCAGGTGTCAAGTTAATTGGTCTGAGAGCCAAGCGAGCTTTCAATTTCAAGTAGTAAAAAGCAGGCATTAAAGTAGGTGAGTAAGTCAAGTTCTCTATATGCTTGAAGCTGATACGCGCCTTTGTTGCCTTCTGTCTTCTTCCCTTTGGTAGTTCTGTTTCCAGCTGAGGAAATGGAATAAATAAGTAAGGCTTACTAAAAGAGAGAAGAGGGTCTACAGTCATTCTATCTCAACACTAAAGAATAAGACGTCTATCCTTACTCTTGCATTAAATAGAATAATCAGAAAGGGAGGGGAGTATAGATAATATAATATAAGGAAGCGCTATATACAGAATTTAATCAGTAAAAGTGGTTTGTGCGCATTCGTTATTTGTTCGTTATTCGCGTGACTGACCGGGTATCCTTATTTGCCTTGGTCCCCACAACGAAGTTCCTCCATAGAGAACCCAACTGCACAGCACCATCGCAAAGGTTTCTTCGTAACTCAACTCGATTAGTCTCACTCAAGAGAACTCATCTACACGGAAGGTCTTTTAAGTGCCAGTTGTACCCGCACAGAAGTTCTGCGCCCTCAACCAGGATGCCTCCTGCAGTAGCATCACAACGAGTCTCACCATGGATAGCTCGCCAGTCTTCTTGCATCAGCCACACCTAATTACAAATGACCTTGGCCTCTCCATGCTCGTCATTTACATTTAAACCGCACACCCCCTTGTTGAGGTCTTACTCCAACGGTACGGCCTCTAGCACATGACCATTCCTCACTCAAGTCATCGACACCCTCGTCGATGTACGTGTTGAAAGAATAAATTCCACTATCTCTCAAACGAAATGAGGTTTTTGAGCTCCTATATCACAGAGTTTCATTGATGCCAAAGGGGGTTTTCCTCAAACGCGATTGGAACCAGAATAGGCTGCAAGAATGAAAGAGTAAATCTATCTTAGTCAAGGCGCTCGCTCTGCCACAAAGGGAGGAACTGGAGGAAATTCAGTGTGAGTTGTTGACATCAACCTTTCGCTTCTCGGCAATGTTTCGGTCGTTCATACCAAAAGCGAACAAACCGGGAATGTTTCGACCTATAACTCAACCTGCGGAGAGAGATAGGATCGTAATGGAGGGCTAGGACTAGCCCACTTATTTAACCTGTTATTTGATCCTCTATTTTTCGTGCATTCGCATGGATTTCGGCCGAGACGGGGCGCTATCACTCTTTTCCAGGAAGTCAAACGTTGGCCTATGGTCAATAGAGTCATAAAAGCAGATATCAAAAGCAAAAGCTGTTTTGAAAAAATATCTCATCCTTGAGTTTCTGAGAAGCTAAGTAGGCGACAAGAATGAAATGCTCATCAATCAAATAGTTGCTTTTTTTACGGCCCCCATCTTCGCTTCGATTCAAGGGCAAGATCTATTCCAATAGGGAATTCGGCATTCCCCATTTACTCGCCTTCTCCATCACTAGATGAGTGGGCAGTGCCGGACTCGAGGGATGGGATTCCCGGCCGAATTGGAAGCATAAAAGCGCCATTCCGAGATTGATAGATATATCAATCTAAATAGGAATTGGAATAGGAGAAGAGCTAATTGGGATTGGAGAAGAAGTTCCTTTGGAATGGAATTGTAGAACAAGTAGACAGGATTTCTACGAAACAGGATAATCCGTTGATTGGGAACAAGTCCGGATTGGATTCCTGCGTCACGGATCAGTAGCAGCAAGTAGATCAAAGCTAGTTCGGTAACATAAGCTAAGGAACAGGACTATTTGCCGGGGGATGATCACTTGGTTCCGTAGGTTTCTTGATCTCATATCTATGGGCCAGTCCGATCTGAAAGGAGGAATGATGGTAGATACCCACTAGGTAGTCGTCTTCCACTGCCTCGAGTCCAATCTCTCTCTATTGGCCAGAGGTGTCCAACACCTTCAGTACCGTTCTTTGGACAAGAGAAGCCTTATCCTTCATACTTTCTGGACGTGTTGGTTTCCAATCTGACATTTTATCAGAAGGTTCTGCCAATTTATCCCTACTGTAGTTTGGTGTCGCTTGCTCTTGTTTGCTGCTGACCTCTATTTTCTTTCCCTCGATTAAGAGGCTAAATGAACTGGGTGCTCGAAAGTTTGTTGTGTCCGACGTCGCTCGGTTGTATACCATACGTTCGTGCTCTAGAGTTCATGCCTACAGGGGAGTGTTCAGCATCCGCGAATCGAGTCACTGAAGGTTACAACAAGAAATTGAAGAGGATGGTCGAAAAGATGAACCAGGAGATGGGTCCAGAGAGCAAATTTGTGTACGTAAATTCGAAGGAGTTTGGCAGCGCCGAAGCAGAGGAAGGAACCAGAAGCAATGGAAAGAACGACGACCTAGGAGGTAGTAGTAGTACGAAGCCGGAAGGTGGTTTGATTCAGAAGTTGAGTGAGGAGGCTTCGACCGTCGCCACAAAGATTCTTATGAGGCATGCTTCTGATGGGCTGCCACGCGGGAGGTACTGGAAGACTTTTCAAAGGGCTAAGTATAGGCACCGGGAAAGAGTGGGGGGTTGAAGTGGAGTTGCCACGACGATTTCTGGTAAGTCGATTGCGGAGGAACTGAGAGGGAGAAGGCCGGGCTTCCCAGATTGTGCAAATTAGCCATTCCACTTCGGGGTCGTGTGCACATAGCATGGAGGCGATGCCTTATGCCGTGGCGTCAATTCTAGCTTCTAATGCGGGAGCTTCTAGCTGTTCGCTTTTAAATTGGCACTTTGAGTTGAGGGCGGAGCGTGAATTAAGTAAAGGCTTATTTGTTCCTGAATGTTTCATTGTTATTAACCAAAACCAACATTTATCATACTTGCAACTAAGACCTCGAATGTTTGGAAAAGACGATGTCGACAAAGCGGAGTTTTTTAATGAAATAAAAGACATTTGCAAGTGTTGGCTTACACCCGGGAAATTGTCAGTAAATAAAGCGCCAGGAGGTTGTGCAAGCACTAGAAATGACGAGCATGGAGAGGTCAATCTTGGTAGTCAGGTCTGGTAGAGCAATCTCAAATTATCATATAGAAATGTTATGATTTCGGTATTGATCAAAAGGTGCTGGGACCTTAGGGGATACATTAGTGCCATGTTCTATTGCGGAACGGTCATATCCTGGTAACCTAGCCCCCGTAAGAGCTCTACCTAATCGTCGACATAATGGGTAGAAGGCAGGCTGTGCTTATTTCTCGGCAAATAGCTGAGTCGACACCTCGAGGTGCCAACTCAGCTCTTCGTAGATAAAAACAAGTGTTCAGTGGATCAAACCCTGTATTAATGGTTCTGGCAGGCTGCTGGCGTGGGACTTCTTTCGCTAGAAACACTACAACAATAGAAGCACCCTTCTAGAGATAAGAATAGCAAATGTTTTGAGGCACTGATGGAAGCATGCCAAGGTGAAGTTGACGATCTCTTTAGCGTTTATCCTTCTCTTTATCTTGCCCTGTGTGCTCATGCTGTGAGTGCCGCAGGATGGTTTAGTTCTGATCGAGTGCTTGACCCCTTGAGGAGGGCACATTCTTCAGCATCTCTCTTGTCGGATCGTATCCCCGTGACCACGTCGTTAAAGAGACAGTCTTTCTTTGGCCTAGCCTGGCCCACCGACGTCGTTGGTGACACTCTTCTGAGCCCCTAGATTCGTCAAAGGATGAGATCTTGCCTATGATGTAGTGTAGGATGAACAGGAAAGTTCTCCTCCATTGAGACCCGGAAAACTACTACTTTTTCTTATTGAAAAAAAGAGCTTTGTTATCTTACTTGCTGGCTAGTAAACGCTACCCCTACCCTTGAAAACTTGTTTACTTTTGAGGGCCGGAGTTTACTTAAATTCAAGAGGGACTTAAAGGATTTCTAACTTCACTGTCCTGCTTACTCATTGGATGAATTGACAGAGTCTCTTGCCCTTTACCTTGGATATACACAAGATTGCTCATTCGCTGTAACCACTAGTTCTAGAACTGAATAGGAAAAGCTATATGGCACTCAAACAGAACAGAATGGATAGCAACTGAAACTCCAAGAGGTAGTATACTAATATACTTTTTTTCCTAAAAACCTAAGATGCCTATTGGTCTAAGCTTTATATCTATCCTATCGCTCTCTTGCTTAAATTCACTTCCTTCCTTAACTCAGATCTAAATGGCTTCCTTTGGATCGACATGCGTAGAAAGAGGTAAAAGCACGGGCATGGAAAAGGGATTATATGGCGTGCTGGGCTGGATGAAAGAAGCAACTACGCCTACAATGAGAATAGCGGGACTCCCACTAGCTGACAGAGAACTCCCAGCCAAAATGAAACTGGACTTCCAGCAATAGCAGCAATGTCACTAGAACCTTTCATACTGGAGAATAACTAGAAGTTTATGGGGAATACAACCCTTAAGGTTTGGCTATGATTCTAAATCAACCATGCTTACTAAACAACTCAATCATGCACTCGTAATGCTCCATTCGAGGCGTAATACCAGAATCTTCACTCATCGAGAACAAGTATCTTTGACCTAGATTAACATATCCTTCACAAATACAAGCTAGCAAGGCATCTGGATAACTTACAAGATAAGTTTATGCGTGCCACCTATCATTTGATACTGCCTGATCAAGTCTTTGGATCAAGCAAGAGGATGCAGACAGTATGTTTAGAAAAAGGAATATGCACAGGAAATCAAGCAAGAGGATGCGGACAGTAACGATCGCGTAAAGGAGGGCCCGCTTACTAATACGGAGAGGGTTCCGCATGAAAAAGACAATCCTAAACTTCTTCGTTTCGTTGGTTTTTCCAAGGTCTTTTAAATTATCTTTTTTTTGAACATGAACGGAAGTAGCGTAGGACACCCAATCCTCGGTCAAACCTCTACTTCAATGAACCACGTCGCGTTCTTTATCTTTCTCACTCGTCGTTTCGTTGGAAAAACCCACGCCCAATATCATATTGACTCTCTCCCGTCCAATAAGAGTTTCCGAGAGTTACTTTATTCAAGTTCTCTCCTTTCCAAAGCTCCACAAGGCTAACAAAAAGAGTAATAGGACAACAAGCAATCTTGCTTTCATTTATTTTGAGTTCTTTCTTTGTTGAGATGGAAATCGACGTTCTTTTGAAAAGGGCTAGGTAGTTTGCACGCAGGCTTCTTCATGAAAGGTCAAAAATAGACTTTGATTTCATCATAAAAAATGACTAGTCGTTCGTCTGAAGCCTTAAGAAACCAAAGCGGCAGTTTTTTTTCCGAATGACCTGATTTCGAGAATCAACTAACCAACAAATCTGTAGCCCAGGTGATTCGATGCCTCCCTCTCGCCAAACCAAAATGGGATGAATCTTCTCATGCCGCTTTTTTCTTATTCAGGGCGCTGCGAAGCATCAAGGCAAGGGGGTAAATAAAATAAGGGGGAAGAGGAGTTGTCACGATAGAAAAGAGAAATGACTATAAGGAACCAACGATTCTCTCTTCTTAAACAACCTATATACTCCACACTTAACCAACATTTAATAGATTATCCAACCCCGAGCAATCTTAGTTATTGGTGGGGGTTCGATTCGTTAGCTGGTATTTGTTTAGTCATTCAGATAGTGACTGACATTTTTTTAGCTATGCATTACACACCTCATGTGGATCTAGCTTTCAACAGCGTAGAACACATTATGAGAGATGTTGAAGGGGGCAGGTTGCTCCGTTATATGCATGCTAATGGGGCAAGTATGTTTCTCATTGTGGTTCACCTTCATATTTTTCGTGGTCTATATCATGCGAGTTATAGCAGTCCTAGGGAATTTGTTTGGTGTCTCGGAGTTGTCATATTCCTATTAATGATTGTGACAGCTTTTATAGGATACGTACCACCTTGGGGTCAGATGAGCTTTTGGGGAGCAACAGTAATTACAAGCTTAGCTAGCGCCATACCAGTAGTAGGAGATACCATAGTGACTTGGCTTTGGGGTGGTTTCTCCGTGGACAATGCCACCTTAAATCGTTTTTTTAGTCTCCATCATTTACTCCACCTTATTTTAGCAGGCGCCAGTCTTCTTCATCTGGCTGCATTGCATCAATATGGATCAAATAATCCATTGGGTGTACATTCTGAGATGGATAAAATTGCTTCTTACCCTTATTTTTATGTAAAGGATCTTGTAGGTCGGGTAGCTTCTGCTATCTTTTTTTCCATTTGGATTTTTTTGCTCCAAATGTTTTGGGGCATCCCGACAATTATATACCTGCTAATCCGATGCCCACCCCGCCTCATATTGTGCCGGAATGGTATTTCCTACTGATCCATGTCATTCTTCACAGTATACCTGACAAAGCGGGGGGTGTAGCCGCAATAGCACCAGTTTTTATATCTCTCTTGGCTTTACCTTTTTTTTAAGAAATGTATGTGCGTAGTTCAAGTTTTCGACCGATTCACCAAGGAATATTTTGGTTGCTTTTGGCGGATTGCTTACTACTAGGTTGGATCAGATGTCAACCTGTGGAGGCACCATTTGTTACTATTGGACAAATTTCTTCTTTCTTTTTCTTCTTGTTCTTTGCCATAACGCCCATTCCGGGACGAGTTGGAAGAGGAATTCCAAAATATTACACGGAATAGACTCATCGCACCGGATCAGTCTCTTAGACGGATGAGACTGATCACACCTGATCAGTGATCAATTCTGGCACAATGAATTTACGAGTTATTTTACATAATGAATTTACAAGCAGATGAGGTAGACCTATCTCTTGAAAAGAGTTCAGTAAACAAGGGAACGAAGCGACCGATAACGTCCCCTCGGGGAGGAGAAGGGATTGACTTCGGCTCCTATTATCTTTGTTTACCAATCTTCAAATTGGTGAATTGGTTAATAGGAAGTGCGCGCTAGCACGCTTCATATTTCTAGTAACAAGGGCCGGGCCGTTGCTTGCTTGTTTGGTCGTTAGATCAGAGGGCGCTCATCCCTTGCTCGGCCCCTGAAAATGAGATAACATAGGCTTTTGATATCTGCTCTGTCAACAAGCCCTGGTTCAATCCCTGCTTCTTCCAGGCCTTATCCCGAAAGAGGTAAACAATTCTTTTTTGTCATTTTGTTCACTGGTCTTCACTTCAAGCAATTCCATTAGTCCAAGTCTGCTGCAATTGGTAATAGGGGATAAGCAATTGGTGGTCGTAGGCTCACTCACCTCTAGCTCTTTTTCTTTGCGATGACCCCGTCCTTGTATCCGTCCTCTAGCATCTATCTTCTCCTGTATTGTATGTAGTAGCAGTGGCATTCGACTTTGAAGTACCAGGAAAGGCAGATAAGTTTAGCCTCAATAAAAATATCTTTATAGCCTGAAGTTGGCTTACTTAATTCCTTTGAGCTTCCCCCACTATTTAGTTCGTTTTCCGGTAAGCTAATATGGGCGCAGGTCTAGTTAACGTTCAAGCAGAATAGAATCCCCATCAGACTCTCGTTTGTTGGTTGGGATGGGATCTTAGGAGAGAAAGGAAAGCCCTGAAACAAAGTGAGCCTACGCCTACGGGAGGGTGTAAAAATGCCTCAAAGCCTGTGAAGCAAGTTCTAAAGTAAGTTTGAAAGCTCACTGCGGAAAGGGTTTTGACTAGCTAGTCAGATTGCCCCATTACGGGTGTGTTACGCCAGAAAGTTCCTCAATCCTATGCCTGTTCCCGAGCGAGTCAGTCCCATTTCGATGACGAACGACACGATCCTCCATAGAGCTTCCCATTTTACATTTCTCCATCGCGAGAGATTCTCTCCAGCCACAGGTTCCCCAGTGGTACGTCCGGGGTCGGTTCAATCAGTGCGCTATCAGTCCAGTACCATTAGCTCTCCAAGGGTAGCAATCCATTCTTTCCGGGCAAGCCAGTTCAGTTCCTTTCTGGTAACAAGAGATCCATCTCCCTGTGCCGCGGGGTGGGCGACTGCGGTTCGAGTCTTTTTCGATTGGGTAGATCCATACCATATGTTCCCGGGGGGAGACGAGGTGTAGCGCAGTCTGGTCAGCGCATCAGTTTTGGGTACAGAGGGCCATAGGTTCGAATCCTGTCACCTTGATGTGGTATTCACAGGGGCCGAAGTGCAAAGCCCCGTAGCCTATCCGTGGTCGGGAAGGCAGGCGAAAAGCACGCACCAAAAAAAAGAAAGCTATAATTTTCTTTTTTTTCTTTTCTTCTTTGTAGTACACGAGTGAAATTGGTTACGGTGGTACACCTGTGAAATATATAAATGTTATGGTTGTACACGAGTTCCTTATATTATAGGTGTTTAAGACCGATTACGTCGGTTACACGAGCGGTAGTACAGCGAAAATGTTTTTCAATTTCACTTAGCTTGGTTACAAGCCTGGTAGGTACTACAGCGGAAATACAGTTGGTTTCACGTTAATTAGGTTATCTTGGTGGCAAACAAGTGCCTGGTAGGTTAGGTACTACGACTGAAATGGTTTATGATGGCACATACAGTACATTTAAGCTGTAGTACGTGGGCCTACTGTGGTATTGGATGTATTGGTTGTTGCCGAGTCTATGCTCGACCGCGCTCCCTCTCAGAATAGAGATCATGTTTCCCTTTACCCACCCAGAATCTGAAGTGAGTGTGGAATCTATTCTGCCTATTGGCAGATGGCTCTCTATTATCTTTCCCTGGGTCCCCATTATATTAATAAATATGAAAGTCAGGCTTATTGTACTGAATCTCTTTATAGTCTACCTATCAAGCCCAAGATAAGGGCAAGGGCAAAGCTCCAATAGAGCACTCGGGTCTGCCCCCTGAAATAGTTCTTGACGGCTCAGACTATTTTCTAGATCCGCCACTTAGCCCTGAGGAGGGTGCCTACTCGACCCAGTCAAGTACTACTCCACCACCGGCCCCGAGTCACTCCGCAGGGGGCGGGGCTGCACCTTCTTCAATTTCTCCTGCAGATGAGGGGGAACCAGGGAGTCCACCACGTCCTTTCGGGTCTCTGACTCTGAGTAGCAGGGATCTCATATTTCATAATTTGAGTTTGCAGTATCTGGAAAGGACCAGGAGCCCAGAGGAACTTCTCAAATTAACTAATAAAATCTATGAAGGGAAGCAATCCGTACTTTCAGAGCTTAGGCGTTTAGCTGGCCCTTTCCATGGCCAAATCAATCCTGTTCCAGGATATGGATAGTGCGGGCAATGCAATACGAAACCCCCAAACCAATTGTGAGTATAATCCTAAAATGTTTCAAAGGATCGTTCTTGACTTGCAGCTGGAAGGGATCCAGAGTAAATATTATAGCCAATTCGTAAATCAAAGGGTGGATAGCATCCCAAAAGAATCCTGGAATAATTTAAGGATTGATGAATTACCTTTAAACCAATTCAATCAAGAAAAGTTCCTGCTTTTGGGCTGCTTTGTGAGTTGGTTCCACTGGCGTAACTACCCCCGGAGGGCGATGCGGGGCGAGGCTGGGGGCAGCCGACTCAATCCTTCCAAATCACTAGAAGGCAAGTTCATTCCTCTTGTGTGCGCATGCATTATCTAATGCTAAGGACTCTACAAGAATCGGTTAAGCTTTTCGTTTTAGTTTGATCAGAGTTCGGTACCGGTAGCTAAGGCAATCCCCTCTCCTGTCCTGTGCAAGAATGAGGAATATCTTAGCTTAGTATAGACACGTGAGTAGCTAACAGAACTGAGTAACCGACTGACAGACAGAGTAGGATGAGGGATTGATGTCTGTCTTTGATTAGCAAAAGCAGAACTCTTATAGGAAGTTGACTGAGCACTCGATTAACTGATCATGAAGTGAAAAGCACGTGGTAACAAAATCGAATGAAAAGTACAACCTATCTCGATTAACTGATCGAAACCTAGCGCATCATGTTTTCGAGTCGCCAGGTGTTTATTCTCTTGGAAGCAAGCCAACTCTGCCCACCCAATTCTATATATCTATCTTTCTTCTTACTACTTAGATTGGAGCCGACACAAGGAATTGAATTGGTCGACGAAGACAACAAGCAAGGTCCACAGCGCATTAGAAACAGGGCAAGCTAATAAGTAGGTAGGGTGGGAGCAGCTAACTTGAAAACGGAGCTAACTATGCATTCCACGGATGCAATAGCCAGAATGAACTGGGGCTGGCTTTTCTGTAACTAGTCTTTCCTGCTGCCCATCATTCTACTATTCGTTCCAACCCTTCGTTCCACGGAGCTAGGAAGAAGTCCTGCAAAAAGAAGAGATGCACTTCCGGCTGCCTGATAGAGTGAACGATTTGGTACGTGGTAACGCTGTAAAGTCGATATCTCACCCATGAATAGAGGGCTGGCTAGCATCTTACCTCAAAAAAGAGAAAGTTGTCTCACCATATCATATGCTCGTTTTCTAAATCCAGTGTTATGCTCTCTTCTTCGCTTACACCTGTTACGCACCTCTTGTGCAGTGACAACACTACCCGGGAGTTTATCTTAGCTGTCTGGGACTTACTCTCCTATCCACCACTGGTACTAGTCTGTTGGCCAACACTTAAGTAATGATCTTGGACAATAAGGAAGGTTGATTGGTCTATACTTTTATTCTGTTAATGGAGTACTGTAGAAGAGTTCTCCCAACCCAAGTATCTTCGGTTTCAGTTCTCTCTCTCTTTTTGACCTGCTACTCTGCTGTTGTTTTGGCCCATCAAGGGAGGGTTGTTGAATTTCTGAATTAAGAATTAAGTAAGTAGAGCAGTTAGGTTATGAGCCTTGCGAGCTGTATGGGGGAGAACATAGCCTTTTGGCTTGGAATAATAAGTACAAAAAAGGAAAAAATCTCAATATGACAATCTGAATTACTTGATGCAGTAACATCAGGTTGTTCTGTCGTTCGACTTATCGTTCATCTCGCTGTACTTCTCTATCGAAAGATAAGGGTTCATCGAAGAAAGGGAAGGGAACTATCCGCTCTTGTCCTTCAATGAAAGCAAGCCGGATCCGATGAAATCTTCACTCGGTAATAGTATAGAGTAGAGTGCTCCATTGATAGTGGTGGATTGGACTTCTTGAAATAGATATATATATATATATATGTGAAAGAAAGAGATGGTTTCTTGCTCGGTGAAAGGAATATCACTATCCCTCGTCCTAGGGTTTTCCTGCTTGATTCTCTTTTCAGCGAGGGATGCCCACTTAATCTTAATAAAGTAAGTAAAGAATGATCGATTCGATAGGAAGCACTGGTTCAAGGAATAACCCTTGGATGCTGATCTCTGGTTAAAGGATTAACCGTCGGATAGCGAGCAGGAATCGAACCAGCAATTGAATCTTGTCGCTACTTTGGCAGAGTAGACCGAGGGGGAATGTAGAGTATAGTTTGCGACAAAAGGTGTTCTAGGACCAAAGGATCGAAGAGTGCGGCCTACTGTACTTGAGGATTAGGAATATGGAAGATAGGGTTCTCCTAAGACCTAAGAATAGTAGAGAAGCAAGGGTTAATAGAAGCACCACTGATGTTGGTCCAATCTAGCTGGGCTGGATAAGAATCGGGAAGACTCGGGCAAACTGACAAACATCGGATGAGATTGCACCTTACAACATAGAAGGAAGAACTAACATAACAATCATCTCAAAAATCCAGATGAAGGAGATAAGGCAGCATACAAATAATAAATAGAATATCTAGGGTGGTAACACCTGCAACTCGGCAAGGAGAAGGAATCCCTGTAGTAGCGAGCAGTGTGATTAGATAAACCGTACCCCCTGAGGGGCCTGGCGATACGAACCGGTTGAATAGAAGAGCTTCCTTGGTTGGAACAGAAGATAGAAGCTGATTAGAAAACAGATGAGAGGCGGGCAGCATTGAGAAAAGTACTATACTTAACTTAGTTTTAGTTAGGGTCGGTTTGACTAAAATAAGTGAGTGGGACTCGCGAACTGGACAGTAAAGTGACAATAGGGTGGTCACTCGGAATACTTTCGTTAGGGAAAGCCTAGTAAAGTGGTCAACTAATAAATATTGTCAATAAAGAAAGGACTTGATCAGAGAAGTATGATGTAGTCCCCTTCCCTGGGTATCACGAACGGGGCATCACAACCATCATTCGAGGAATGTTTCCATTCCGATATTGGCTTCCGGAGTCCTCCCTACTGATCCTTCGGAGCCGGGGTGCAAAGGAAGCAAGAGCACTGGGAGTACGAATATCCTTAGTCCGAGGAAGGGTGCTATATCGGTGGTGCAGTTCTTACACATCATTATATCCATATTGGAAATCAAATAATCACCTGGCCCACCCCGATTCTCGAGAATCGAAGAGCTGACTTGCATTCGAGGGTAGTGTTAAGCAACTTCCGGATATGATCGATAGGTTTCACCGTCAAGCAAAGCAAATAGGAGAAAGAAGAGAAGTAGCACCCGCTGGGCAGGATAAGTATCTATCAGTTGGCCATCTCCGCCTAGGCCAGCGGAGACTATCCATAGGTTAAGTTGGTTCTGGTTGGAGGATTAACCCTCTGATTGTGATGCTTGGCTTTTGGGCCTCGGAAAGGAATAAAACTAGGCATGCAAGGAGGGGATAAAGGACCACGGAACGAGGTAAAGGGCAACCCCTTGACCGAGTGAAGGCGAGCCCGGATTCAAAGAAAGATAGATTGAAAAAAGACTCCTAAAACTGCCCCCGCTGGGGTAGATAAAAAACCTTTGTCCATGGCCTTACCTTGTAGGAAAGGATCGCTCGCTACTGGTAACTGTTAATTCATAAAACGTATGTTTCGTAGGAAGCAGAATCCCGTGGAAGAATCAGTTTTCTCGCTGCGCTGGCTTATGTGATGTGGTTGGTCAAGCCTGCCTTTAAACGCACGAAATCGAAGCAAGGCAGCGGAAATCACATTGAATGCAATGCCTTCTCCACCCCGTGTTGATAAAACAATTGTATTTAGCGCGCCTCAAGCCTCCTTCCTCGGGGTAGGTCCCGAGGAAGGAAAGGAGGCTTCGAGGCAAGATCTACAAACGTCTGCCTCGGCTCGCTACCAAACTCGTAAGCAAACAGCGGGACGTGAAGCAAGCCAGCTACAGGTGCTAGACGGCTTTCTCGTCAAAGAGTGTTCTATTTTATTTCTAGGGTCTCACGTAAAAGACGGATTTGTTTATAACTGACCCATTTTTAATATACCACCCAACTAGTCACTCATGGGAGTCTTCACTTGTGAACTACAATTCCCGTACTACGTAGTATGATTGGTTGCTCAACTGCCCCTTAAACGAAGAAGACCCCCGGGCCGCCTTGGGCGAAATACTTACTGCTCAAAAGCTAAGAATTCAAATGCTTTACCTCTCTCTTCCGATGAATCCACTTCACATAAACATAATAAGTGTTTTGGCATGCCGGTTGATACTTTCGTTATTCAAAATTGACGAAAGGAAGGTTCCGAGGTATCGGAATGTGGTAAGCCAGCTCCACCTAGGGATATCGCCGGACGGTAGGCATCGGTTGCTCTAAAACTTCTCACCTGGTTTTCCTATTGTCTTCTTTCCTTACGAAAGCGGTCAGTAAAGTCGAGTACAAGAAAAACTAATAGCTTCTTTTCGTTATCTGCATCTGCTTTCCTCAAAAGGTCTAGCTTTGCCAAAATAAATAGTTTAGTTGGTTGGGTCCTGTCGATCAAGTTATAGGAGCTGCTTGCTATCTATCAAAGGGTAGAAAAATACCACGTTTGCATTGAAGGAATGTCGCAGGAAGCTGCCGATCCGCGATTTAAAGTAGTTCGTGCTTCGGTGGCAGGGGACTATAGGCCATGAAAACCCACCCCAGGTATCTCCACCAGTGGATTGAGAGTAAAAACTAGTGAATTTCGTATCTCCCGCTGACACACGATTTCTATTACTTTTCTTGTTTCCCGTTTCGGAGATCCATGGTAAATCGATATCTAGGCTCGAGCCAGGGTACTTATCTTCCCGTCTATAAATCAATGACCAATAAAAGACCAAAGGGGTGATAAATCAAGGGGCGGACAGGAGAAGTTGGAAGTACCTTTGCCCTGGACTGGGGGATAGTACCGTGCGCTAATCCTCTTATTAGTATTAAAGTGGAGATGACATTATCACAATCCTAATGTGCTTTGGCGAACAACTTCTTCCCAATGCGTAGGAATCGTATCTCCTTAGGTTCTTTGCTTTCATTTGATTTTGATGAAAGAAAAGAAATCAATGGCCTTTGCCGAGGAACTACAGCATATGAACAACTAGGGATCGGAATACTACAACCGTACCGGCTATCCCTGGCTGGTGATAGGAAGAGTCTAAGGGGGTAGGGGGTGGTGGTTATAGTGGAAGAAGATCGTGATTAGATAAACTGTCCGAAATCAGCAACCCGGAACGATAGTGGAGGCCACCTGGGAGGTGAAGCTACCATAGAGGGGAAGGGGACAATAGTAGGAGTAGGTTGAGCCATCCATAACTTGAATAGAGTTGGCTCCACCATTCCAATCAACTCGAAAGCATTGCAATCCAATGTCAATTACAAGACGCCTATGAGAAAAGTAAGGCACTGGACCTTGGTCATGAGACTAGTGAGAAGCATCTCTTTATCTAATAGACATAGCAGTAATGAGCTTTAACTGCAACTCTTATTCCTATAGCCTAAAACTTATGAGTGGTATTCTTCCTTTCCCTACTTAATACTAAGCCATATGCTTACTCAAACTTATAAGCTCCAGCTCCACTTGCATATCGGTACGAACAAGCTAAGGGCAAATCTTATTGTTGGCTTACGACTCGGTAAACAGCTTTACTACAACAAGATTGATAACTGGAATCTCATATCAAGCCTACTAATCTTAGAGCTAGCAACAAACCTTACCTCTTAAAGCCTAATACCTTGGGACAGCTCAATGAAGAGCTAGCTTCCTTCCTCCGGTCGTTGAACCAAAGGCAAGGCCACTCGAGACACTAGTGGAAATGAGGCTTTCTTTGGAATGACTAGTAATTTCTAGTCGGTTTAAAAAAGGAGAAATCAGTTTGTCATTGACATCACCATCATCGGGAGCTGGGTTAGGAGGATAATCACAAACTGTTTACTTCGAAAAGAACTTCTATTGTTACTCAGGTGCATTATCAATTCAAACTAGAACGACAAATCGGGTGTGTTGAAATTCACTTTGCAAAATAGTACGACAAGATGGTGTGAAGCATTTGCCTTTTGGACATATGCTAGGTAAAAATAGTATTTGATTGTTTCAATCTAGGGATAAGAAAGGAAGACTTCTTCTTCGAGACAAAAGGCAAGCAACGAATTAGGCGCGGAGCGTTGTGTTAATGATTCAAAAAAGTAACCAGTCATCCCTTGTCGAGAAGACTGTAGTGTAGTATTGTAGGATAAAATCCCTCAGCTTGTTCACAACATCCGTAAAACAACCTATGGATATCAGCAAGTCGGAGATCTTCAGACAGGCATTGTATTTGATTTCGCGACTCTTGTCAACTGTTAGTAGGTAGCCTCGAATCATTAGCAAACGATCTATGCCCTGAACTAGGTAAAAAAGGATTTGATCATCTTCAAACTCTTGGCTGGGAGTAGAGGAGGGCCTTGCACGGAGTATCTTTCACCCTTTTGATTACCGTTAGCCAACCAGGGCTCATTCTAGTAATTTGATAACCAGAGCCTACAAGCACTGATGGATCAAAAAAACTATGTCTACTTCCGTTATCCAATAGTGCAAATATAGGTTTCTTTTCTTTGAATCTCATGCTTTTGAGGTTTGGGTTCCCTCCCTTATGTGGCATGCAAGCACATCAATGCTTCTGTAACCTGGCCTTCTTCCTAGCTACCTTCATCATTTCTAATCAATCCAATTCACCTTCCACTTCCAGACCTTCTAACATGTGCATTCCCCCATTTGTAAATTGGTGACCCCTCCCCACAATAAAAAAACAGACCCAATGCGTACCTTTGCTCCATAAGGGCATTTCTGGAATTTGCTCCAATCCCACCATTCCTTCCCGTACCAGTTCGACACTGCCCCCTGATTCTGTCCGGTTGAACATTGTAGGTGGATTTGCTTGAAAGTGGGCTCTAGTCTTCCTCGTTAGACTCTCCTGTGCCATTTCATACTGGGAAGCATATGAATATGGTGCTTGGTTGGTTCCCCCTTTTCACACCATAAGCAGTGCTTTTATCTATTGCTTAGCTCAAAAGAAAAAGTATTCACTTTCTCCATCAAATCTGGTAAATGAAATTCCTCTTTCTTTAGGAAGCATTGTCCGATTACCTGCCAGGCATCAAGCTTCTATCCCGCCCCGCCTACCGGTCTCTGAACTGGAATTCACATCAGAACAGCGAGCAGTGGTTAGAATACAAGTACCTCTGAAATCCCAGCGCATACCAACCACAAAGATCTTACTTTTTGCTCATGAGTGCACTAAGCGAAGAGAAGTTCTCTCGACTCTATCTTACGTATGTAAAAAGTTCAATGTCTTTTCGGAATTGAAATGCCTGGCATTGATCGCTAAACGTCAAGCTCCCCCCATCGACATCTTGCTCCCGAGGAGATATCATATCAGCGTACTACAACTTACTTGGATGTGACTACTTCTACAATGGTGATCTTTCTACGTACATTATTTATTAATTGGAAATGTTTTTCCACTTTATTTTTGGCTTGCTTTGCCGGACTCCCTGAGTAATTCAAGCGTTAGGCTTCCTCTTTTATTGTATGTATAGTGAATTAATTTCATGTCATAGCCGCCCAGTTTACCAAATTGGCTTACGTAACATGTGAACCCGCATTAATTGTCCAAAATACTCCTCTCTTCCCCAATACAATAATAGAATCAAACTTGGTTAACTACAATAAAGCTCTATATACGAGAAACGCGGGCCGAGAAGAAGTCAACTCCAGCCGCGGGGCAGTCTAAGGCGGGACCTATCCACTACTTGTGAAGTAATAGAAGAGAGGATTTCTTGTTGATTTGATTCCTGCGCTGCGATCCATGGATGAATAAGAAACCCAGCGGCTTTCTCAATTCTAAATGCTAGTTCGTGTCACTCACATATGCCCAACCAACTGAGCTATCTGAACCATGCCGACTTTCTTTCAGCATATAGCATCTACAAAAACAACATTGGATCACTTTTCCAGCAAGATCTTTCTATTTACGAAAATCTTCGATGTGGTGAAAACCGAACGTTGGCTTGTCTCGCGTGGTGGCGCTTACTACTTGAAAATACGTATAGTTTCAGTCCATCTTTCTCTTCCTGCAAGCATAAATATCCAGCCTTTATGGTGAGATTGATTGCCTAGCAGTTCTAAGCAAGTACTTGATTTATAAGAAAGAGCCCGGTGGTACCACCATAAGTGGGTTCTTTCGGTATTGACCAACAAGTCCCTCTCATTGAGATTAATACCAGCTTGGTGAAACCGGAATTTCCTAATCAATCAAATCTGCTTGAAAATTAGCACAAGGAACAAGGTTTAGGAAAAACAAACCAAGGCCGGTTAGAGTTAGTGGTCTTAACCAAAAACACAGGGACTGGGTTATTAATCTTAAAAAAGAAATACTAGCTAGGGTTTCCAATTTTGCTCCCAATGTATCCATCATTTTTCTATTGACCAAATGCAATGTGATGTAAAGCACTTAAGATCTTTGTCAAGAAGGTGATGAAAGAAATGGGCAGCTTGTCCAGCCAATGGCTTACCAGCTTTCCGTCTTACCTGTCGAATGTCATGTGTCATATCTAATAGCAGATTGACCGCCACCAATATAGCAAGCTACGGGCCAGCAAGCAATCAATAGAAATATCAGTATGAAGAGGATGGAAAAGCTTACTGAATACTGAAAGGACAACTTGTTAAGTAGCCAGAGAATAAAGAAGTAGGCAGGAAAGAGTGGCAGAATGGACTCACAAGCAGGCGGACAAGCGTCGTTCTGAACACCATTCTCGAATCCATCCTTGCAATACCTCGCTCTAACAACTTTATCTGGAGATAGTCCTACTTTCTTTAAGTCAGGAAGATACCGACATGGAACTGAACTTCACTTTCTATACGATAATAGCTATTTTCTTTTATGATCAACAGGTCTAGGTACTCTCGCTTGATTCATTCCACTAGGTTCTAAGAACTTAGGAACTCCGAACTCATGCTTTATTGAATTCCGTAGAACAAACACAAACTACTTTAAGTGCGGGGCTGCCTCGAGAATAGCCAACTTCTCATTCAAAGTATGCAGTTTCTATTTTATCTAGCCCAAAAAGAGCTTTTTCAAAGCATACTCTTTTCTTATGAGCTCCATGGGTCCGATATCCACAAGCGAACCATTTTGATTACTTCTTATCAACTAGACCCTTCGGGGACGCTAGTGCCTTTTTCAAAATCCGATTTAGCGGTTTCAAGTTCGGAAGGTGGATTGGATCTGATGAAACAACTTTCAGTGCCTTTCGGTTCGGTTCTTTTGGTTCAAAACTAGAGCCAAAGGATAAAGAATTCGATGCCCCACCCCAGGATTTACGGATGGACCTACTTATCATTCCAAGTAAGGGGGAAGCAAAAGTTCAGAGATGGGATGCCGATCTGAAACCAGCTATCTTTCCACTTCTATCGCTTCCTAATAGGGCTGGGTTGTGGGAAGAATAATCGTATCCCCCTGAGGTTTCAAAGCTCTTTAACAGAGCTGTACAAAGGAAGTCTGCACCTTCCCACTTATCCGGACTAGGCAACAACTGCTTTTCGTGCTGACCCAGAGGAGCATGCACGGGAGTCGACCGGACCAGAACCGCTTTCTTTCCGGCCGAAGTGAAGTACCGCTTTAAGAATACAGTAGTGGAAGCCCTGTGAAGACTTCTTCTCGATCAAAACAAAACTCGTAGAGAAATAAGAACAGTTGAAGGAAGGGACACCCCTGATAATTGAATTCACTTTAATTTCTTCCGAAAAAATCCCGGGGTGATAAATTTGGAATCAACTCTTATCTTGCCCGAAGGGTTTTTCCACCCACTTTCCCGGTTGACTGAGCAATAAGGAAACGTTTCACTGGACAGCACCTAGACCCGCAACTAGTATAGTAGCGAGCTTCCATTCGTATCTGGTGGTAGCCTGCGCGCAAGTCAAGCTTACAGAATTCCTGCCGGGGCGCCTTCTTTCTTATGCCAGCCAAGTAGCAATCTGAAAACCAATCAATCTTCCTTACACTACGACAATTCACTTGAACTACCAACATCAGGAGTGAGCCAGGCCGGCCGTATATGCGTCATTTCTCCTCATCCTTGTCTCTACTTGTTAATTGCTCGCAGCCCGTAGTGGGCCTTGAGTAGGATTTAAGCACGGGTTTCGAACCGTCTACTTTTCCTTATCCTTATGGGAATTTAAGAGAGAGATCACTCCACAGAGTAACCGAGAGAGAAGATTCATGTGGCGGAACCGCCCGAATTATTCCAGCTTAAGTGCCCAAGTCGCACCCTTAAGGGCAGCAACACACTTAAACAGGAATAACCCGTCAGTCCCTCGGATCTAGTCCGATAAAGCCACTTACCAGGATCGAATACCACTAGCTCACACGAAGGTGAGGCACAGAGAAATACAATAAAACATAATACCACAAATTTAAGAAGTATCATTAGTGATTACATTATCGGAGTTTCAGAAATAATAACCATAAATTTTAATGCAGCGGAAATAACTAACGGAGAAAACCGAGTAACATGGCGAAGCCTGGCCACGCTACTCCTCCTGGTCCTCTCCTGCGGAAGCAATAACCCTCTCGACCGTCTATCCCGGTGGCAGGGATGAAGGCCAAGTCACACCATCAACCAATCATCCTAAGGAATACCTGCAAAAATTATGCCACAAGCAAGGCTGAGTATACTAATACTCAGCTAGACTTACCCGGTGTGAGGAGTCTACTCCTCTACCTCTAGACATGCAGCTATTTGGCTGAGGGGTTTGGTTGCCAAAAGCACTAGCTGAGTCTAAAATCATGTTTTAGCTTTTCAAGTTTTAGTATGATCCTTTTTAAACTAGATGAGTACCTAGCTACTCATACATGATATCAAACATTTTTAAGCAATCAACCTTTTTGCCAGTCAACTCATTTCCACTTATTACTCAATGTAGCAGCATGGATCAAGCAGTCTCATTAGCTGCGAGAAGCAGACGATTCGAATCGAGTTTTCAAACCTTGCAAGGTAAACCTAAACACACGACATGTAGGGGCACTCCGTCCCCACACACACCAACCGTCCCCATCGATTCCCCATCAGTAGATCAGGGCTCACCGCCTTGGCGTACAATGCCTCACTGACCCCGACTGCCGTCGTGCAGTGACCGCACTTGTACCCACCATAACCGGAATGGGAGACCACGTCTCAGGTCGCGTGAGGGGCAAAGTCTACTGCCAGGTTCAATCAGGTACTAGGCTTACCGATTTACCATATTTCTCGGCATGTGTTTAGTACGTTCAAATGCTTGACACACGGTACCACACCTTAATCCTTATTCCAATTTCATCTCGTAGACCACACATCCCCATGGATCCGTGTCCACAGACAACATCATTCTGATATAAAAATGGATACATTCAATTCCTGACCTCGCGCGAGTGCTAGAAAAATCACTCGACTTCTACCGAGATCCCTAACTAGTAAAGCAGCTACTCGACCTAGTATACTAGTATCCATCTCAAAGGGAATCCTGAGTTCATGCAACTAGGGTTTCAGGCAACTCCTACACTTAAGTGCACAGTACAAGCCTACAAACATTAAGTGCAGTAAAATAGCATATATATAACGGTTATGCATAAAACCGGGGCTTGCCTTTAATTTAACACTTCTTAGATAGTGTTTGCTGGGGTGGCACTCGCTTGGCGAGCATCCACTGGTTATGTCCATCCTTCCTTGGGTCGTCCACCGACTGCACCTTGTGGTTGGCACCACATCACTTGCACGATCATCTCTCGGTCCTAAATGAGATGCGATATGCATATGTATGAATATAATGAAATAGCACAAGATACTTTAAGTACACGCTAGCGAATTAAACACTAAGTAGCGAGACATCACAAGCAACCACACCCACTAGCGTTAGCTAACTACATATCGTCGAGCGCACAACATTACACCACTAAAAAGACGACAAACATTTTGGATATTTACGCAACACAATACTACATCACAATTAACTAGAGAAAGAACGTATAAAAACATGACACATATATTATCTCAAGCTTAGCCATGGCAATTCTATGTGAATTTAGTGTCAACCAATCATTTTTAGCCAAAAGGGTGAACTAACAATTAAATGAGTGCTTGCAGATTTTTGGGACAACAGCACAACAGTTACTTGTTTTAATCATAACTTTTCCAATATTAATCCAAACATAGCAAACTAGGACTTTCTGGAAAGCTTAAAATGTTCTCTACAACTTTGGTATTTTCACCTTAACAAGATTCAACACTTAGCAAGGTTAAAAGTGCTAACACAACAGATCTGTTCAGATTTGGACAGATTCAGACTTGCAGCTTCAAAAATTCACAACAAAAGATTCAGACATCCAAATAAAGTGATCCTAGACTTTCTGGAAAGATAATTAAATGTTCTACAAATTATTTATAAACATCATTGGCTAGTTTAATATGTATCAAGGGTAAAATACACTATGAAGGTTGTGCTGTCCAGAACTAGACAGATTCAGTCTTCAGACTTTAAACATCCATAACTTAATCTTTAGACCACCAAAAATAGTGATCCGAGACTTTTTGGAAAGCTTGGCAATTGCACTACATAACTTTTATAATCACCCAGAAGTGATTCTGTGTTTAACTGAATCAAACAACACAGTTTTCAAAATCTGTTCTGACGGTGGACAGAACACAGCAACCAAGTTGAAAAATTCATAACTCTTAAACTTTCAGGCCTATGGTTATGAAATTTTAACACAAGCAAGATGAGAAAAGTATCTACAACTTTCTTATAATCGACAAGGACTGATTCTAACATTACATTAGGCAAACAATGCAGTTTCTGAAATCTGTACAGAATTTGAACAGATTCAGTTACTGAATTTGTAAAAATCATAACTCCTAAACGATCAGACTTATGCCTGTCAAATTTTAACACCAGCAAGATAATAAAGATATCTACCACTTTTCTATAGCACATATCTACAGAAAACACAATTTAGTTCATAAAACATACCGCACGACAAAAACAGCGCGTGCAGCCCAAAACAGCAATTACTAAAATTCAGCTTCTATACAATTCAAGAATTTCCACATTTTAGAGACTTGACTTACTCTAACTTAGATCAAGACACACTTAAACATAGTCACATAATAGGTGATGTGACGGCTACGTAGTCATGCCATCACTTCACCACACACCCCTAAGTAACAAAACAACTCTAACCGAACTTGTCATTTGGCCGGTCGATTCCCAACCCCTTTTTCATACCACCACCACACCACACATCGCAAACATAGACTAATCCAATCATACTTCACATGGCAATTATACAGAGTTGCAGAGGGACAATATTAACACATAGGTAAGCGACATTTCTTCACGACTCTCGGCTAAGTCACCAAACAGACGACATGATGAATACGAAGGCATGTTACCATTTCATCACACACATTCATCTCCTATATGCGCACTAATCCATTTCTTGCGACATATGCACTCAAAATCAATCCACACTACACAAGTACACTTATCTCTTATTTATGCACAGACTTAACACCTTTCGGGATAAAGTGTCACTATAAACACCTTACACATAATTGCTTTAGGAACTTATTAGTTTACTCGAAAACATCTATTCAAGTCATAAACACAAGCATACACTCATTTGTGAAGCACAATTTAAGGAACGCCTAACGTGTAAAGACTCGACTTATAATTATAGAGGAAGTGATGACTACTTACGGCATGTCATCACCTCTCTACATAAGCCAAAACAATTTCTACTATCGACCAAGAGTTCTAAGTATTAAACACACTGTTACTTTCCACGCGCAAATCAACCTCAACTTAACACTAGTGACCCCGATGGATTCTTACTAAACTCATCATGCGCACAACCTCGTCTCGCATACAACCATATTATGGCGTGCACTCGAGACACTTCAATTAATGTGGCGCGACCACTAATATATGAACTCCGATACTCATGTTTTAATAATTCATCCTATACGCAACTAGCATTTCCTAACTACTCATCACATCAATAAATATACTCCCTATATAATCATGAATCCCATCACATTGCAATAAACAATTATACTTTTCACATAACCACATAACGATACATTTTCCAAAACATAATCCGCATTTTGTAACTTAGTTTTTTTTCGCATCAAACAACGCATTGCATATTTTCTTCCTACCAAGATATAAAAACATCAGAGTTCTTTTCTACTTCATTTTCTTCCCTACACGCGTCCATTCATACACTTATACTTTCACACACATATAACCATATGCACATCATCGACCAAAACATAATTAGACAACTACAAATCGCACACATCAATTAACCTCTTGTTCTCCAATCGCAAACGCGATCCTACCAACGTGTATAGCCAAAACATATTACACACATCCACATATATACATACACTGCCCGACATCAATCAAAGCATACGTATTATAAACTATAAATCAATCAACCTGAACGAGTCGTGACTAGTCGCATGGCTGTCCACATGGCTCGGTATTTCATCGAACGGGCAAGGCGCGACGTCGACCACTAGCTGCGAAAACACACAAATTTGTTGGCGGCAGTTCATCGAACATCACACACATCGGAAAATAAATATCGAGAACAGCGGGGTTTCTCACCACGGTTTTTGACGGCGTCGCGGATGGGCTGCGCAAAACAGCAAGCACGCGGCGGGCGTCGACGGCGTGCTGCTCACTGCTCCACACCCCACTTGGACAGATCGCCGAACACGTGGCACGCGCGCAGCGCTAGCAGCGAGGAAGCCAGGGAAGGTGTCGGGGTTGCAGGAACAGCGGCGTTTCGCCGAGGGGCTGCGCCGCGAGGGGAGGTGGGGCGAGCTGCCGCTGTTTTGTGGGGAAGAGAGGAGGAGCAGGGGAGGGCGCTGGGGATCCGCTGCTGTGCGCGTGCAGGGGCTTGGGGGAGGGAGATGCTGCGCAGTAGAAAGGAGAGCTAGGCGCAGGGAGGAAGGGGCCGAGCTGCTGCTGTCCGTGGACAGGGAGCTGTGTTCGGCCATGTGAAAAAGGGGAGCCGGCTGGACGAGAAACGAACAGGGCGCTGCAAGGAAAATGGGAGCGGCTGCTCTTGGCTCTTTGGGGAAGAAGGGCGCCGTGGGAGGAGCTGGAAAAATTCTGGGCGCCATCCATGGAAAGTGGAGCTCGCGCCCATGGAGTAGAGGACAGGGAGCAGATGCGTCGCGCCATGGGAATGGGGAGGGAGAGCTGGGCGGCCCTGCAGTTCCTGAGCGCTGGAGAAGACAGCAAGGGGGAGGAGCTCGCGGCCATAGGAGTGGCAGGGGAAACAGGGGAGCCGCGCCATGGATAAGAGCTCGACAGCCATGGAGCTTCTGCGCACGCCTAGGAGAATAGAGGGGAGGAGAAGAAGCCGCTGCCATGCCTGAAGGGGAGGGGCGTCGAGCGCCATGGTGGCCGAGGGGAGGAGCTGAGGCATCGGCGTGCTCCCAAGGAGCTTCTGCTCCTGCGCGCACGAGCAGGGAAGGAGCTGTGCGTGAGAGAAAGAGGGAGAAGAGAGAGTGGCGGCTAGGGGGGTAGATGCAAATTTTCCAAATTGCAAGGGGAGGCACTTCTATTTATAGGGGGGTCCTAGGGTTAGGGTTCCAAATGGGCTGGGTTGGGCTGGCCCAAAACAAAAATCGGGCTGCGCTAAATTATTTTTTTCGGAATAAAAATGCTCTCGCGGAATTCGCCTGGGTAAAAGTAGAGCGAGCTGGCACTCGATCGGACAGGATGACGGATTATCCGTACTGAGAATTTGATTTGTTTAGCGTCGCTCGGAAGAAAAAAATATATAATTTCCCGCACCCAATTAGGAACAAAATGAATAGAGACTGATTGGTTTCAGATTCGTGATCGAGATCAATTGGGTCGGGTTAATAAAATCATTGTCGGTGTTGATTTTTGAATTTCGTATCAAACGCAGAGGTATTAAGCTGAGTCGGATAGGAATTTATTTGAGGACAACCCATTGGAGATTCCGCTTTGAAATTTTGTCGCGCACTATTTTAGAGACAAGTGCTTCTCTCAACTTTTTATCGACTTTGGATTTTTAGTCGGAGAATCGGATCGTGACATTTTAAAATTGCTAGCAATACGGGGTTTTGAATTCAGTTTGAACTTGAGATATTTGGCCGAGTCGGATAAAATTGATTAGAGGACGGTATACTGAGCATTCCGTTTGAGAATACAGACCCGAATAAAATAGTCGAACATAGATCAAAGTTTCGAGGAATTAGATTCGGGCTCAGATCAGATAACAATCGTCGAGAGTTTGATTTAAAGAGATTCGGATGAGATTTATAATTCGAGAATGATCTTCGAGTCTGCATTAGTTCCGAGAATTAAAAGTTTTAACACGCTCGAAAATCGGTTGTTTCTCGCGATCGATTAACTCTGAATTTGGTGAACTTCCAAGAGAAAGCCTGATAAACAGAGAAAGGCACGATCGAGAAATAGAAATTTTTACTGAGCATCCGAGATTAGGATTAATCTCCCGACATGACGCGAAATTGACACCAGGGGTGTCACAGCCTTCCCCCCTTAAAAAGAATCTCGTCCCGAGATTCGAATGAGGATATTTAAGGGTGGAGAAGCATGTAACTCCCAGACTGAAGATAGATGCAAATTCATGAGAGGGTATCTGACAAGATACTGAAGACAGATTTGATTAGAATATCGCGACACATCGAGACAAAATGCAGCGATCATTCTGAGAGTGTCCACAAAAGATAGCACATCAGTATAGTCTAGTAATGGATCACAACTATTAACCATGATACCAGCGCGTGCCGAGCAACTCAACCATGTGTGCACCATAGTGGGCTCTCGGTCTCGTCGCGGCACCATCAGTCGATAGTCATGACACCATTACCAACGTAACCAACGAGAATTCCACATAGCATAAATAGATGGAGCCCATGAGAGTATGGCTCAGAAAATGTGACTGAAGTTGAAGCAAAGATTGTTGGCAAAAGAGCATCAGATGAGAATTTTTATTTAACTCAGAGAACCATTTTATGATCCACATAGAGATTATCAGATCAGATATTAGCACGAGATTTGATATGAGGATGAACCAACCATGAGAACAAAATAAATTGTTGAGCTTTTAGAGACATGAGAGAACCAAGGACAACAATGAAATCCATTGAACTAAATGGATACACTGATTAGAGATAAGTTAATAAAATGACGTCATGATCCTTGGAGAAAGAGTATGAGAATAATTAGAATGAGAGATTTAGGCAAGATCAACATCTGATACTTGAGAACGGGTTATAGCAGATAACCAGATAACGGGGCAGAATCATCATTAGGATCCAGGGATTCAGATGATAAAGCCAACATGATTCACAAGGAAAAAGATTACCAGATCCAGGAGAAAAGAGAGGTAGGCAAACAGGATCAGCTAGGATGATCAACAGAAATGCTATGAAGCTTTAGGGACAAGGATTTGTGGAAAGAAACATGGCCTTGATAGGGTTTGCGCGACTAGACACCAACAACAATTTTTTTGACACTACAAGTGCACAAGGAGACTTGGGTTGGTCTAGCGGTCAAGCTGTGGGGGTCTATAGCTGTGCAGGTGTAACTTCAAAGGTAAAACACTCAAGGGGGCTAGAAAATACCAACACAAGTAGGATTTGTTTTTTAGGAGGTTTCACTTGCTAAACTCAAGGTTGTTTGGAGGGGTCTTTTTATGGGCAAAACAGGCAACAATTTTTATTGGCAAAGAGGGTTGAACAATTACAATACCACCTAGCTAGCAAGACAAGACAAACACATAGCACGAACTAACAAGACTTACCAATCTGACACGGGGTAAGGCATTTCTAACATAGCAGTACATCACATTAATCACAAGTTTTTATTATTGGAATAAAGGTGAGAGAAGCAGGTTGGTGCACAAGAGACAATTATTATGCGACAATCATGACGCATGCTCATTCTAGTCGTCTTCTCAGACCTAACTACTCTTCGGGTGCTTGCTATAGCATCCTTATTAATAGTAGTAGTAGCCTTTATGGCCTATATAAATAGCCACCTAGCTACCCATCTATTTCCTAAGGGCTTCACGTCCTAGGTCTATCCTTATCGTCCTGACAGCTATCCAACTTGGTTTCTAAGTAAGTTTTACTTTAGAAAAGGTTGGTAATCATGACTTATTGACTTCTCTGTACTGGTATTCGCTCCGATACCAGCTGTGGCGGAACCGCCCAAATTGTTCCAGCTTAAGTGCCCAAGTCGCACCCTTAAGGGCAGCAACACACTTAAACAGGAATAACCCGTCAGTCCCTCGGATCTAGTCCGATAAAGCCACTTACCAGGATCGAATACCACTAGCTCACACGAAGGTGAGGCACAGAGAAATACAATAAAACATAATACCACAAATTTAAGAAGTATCATTAGTGATTACATTATCGGAGTTTCAGAAATAATAACCATAAATTTTAATGCAACGGAAATAACTAACGGAGAAAACCGAGTAGCATGGCGAAGCCTGGCCACACTACTCCTCCTGGTCCTCTCCTGCAGAAGCAATAACCCTCTCGACCGTCTATCTCGGTGGCAGGGATGAAGGCCAAGTCACACCATCAACCAATCATCCTAAGGAATACCTGCAAAAATTATGCCACAAGCAAGGCTGAGTATACTAATACTCAGCTAGACTTACCCGGTGTGAGGAGTCTACTCCTCTACCTCTAGACATGCAGCTGTTTGGCTGAGGGGTTTGGTTGCCAAAAGCACTAGCTGAGTCTAAAATCATGTTTTAGCTTTTCAAGTTTTAGTATGATCCTTTTTAAACTAGATGAGTACCTAGCTACTCATACATGATATCAAACATTTTTAAGCAATCAACCTTTTTGCCAGTCAACTCATTTCCACTTATTACTCAATGTAGCAGCATGGATCAAGCAGTCTCATTAGCTGCGAGAAGCAGACGATTCGAATCGAGTTTTCAAACCTTGCAAGGTAAACCTAAACACACGACATGTAGGGGCACTCCGTCCCCACACACATCAACCGTCCCCATCGATTCCCCGTCAGCAGATCAGGGCTCACCGCCTTGGCGTACAATGCCTCACTGACCCCGACTGCCGTCGTGCAGTGACCGCACTTGTACCCACCATAACCGGAATGGGAGACCACGTCTCAGGTCGCGTGAGGGGAAAAGTCTACTGCCAGGTTCAATCAGGTACTAGGCTTACCGATTTACCATATTTCTCGGCATGTGTTTAGTACGTTCAAACGCTTGACACACGGTACCACACCTTAATCCTTATTCCAATTTCATCTCGTAGACCACACATCCCCATGGATCCGTGTCCACAGACAACATCATTCTGATATAAAAATGGATACATTCAATTCCTGACCTCGCGCGAGTGCTAGAAAAATCACTCGACTTCTACCGAGATCCCTAATTAGTAAAGCAGCTACTCGACCTAGTATACTAGTATCCATCTCAAAGGGAATCCTGAGTTCATGCAACTAGGGTTTCAGGCAACTCCTACACTTAAGTGCACAGTACAAGCCTACAAACATTAAGTGCAGTAAACTAGCATATATATAACGGTTATGCATAAAACCGGGGCTTGCCTTTAATTTAACACTTCTTAGATAGTGTTTGCTGGGGTGGCACTCGCTTGGCGAGCATCCACTGGTTATGTCCATCCTTCCTTGGGTCGTCCACCGACTGCACCTTGTGGTTGGCACCACATCACTTGCACGATCATCTCTCGGTCCTAAATGAGATGCGATATGCATATGTATGAATATAATGAAATAGCACAAGATACTTTAAGTACACGCTAGCAAATTAAACACTAAGTAGCGAGACATCACAAGCAACCACACCCACTAGCGTTAGCTAACTACATATCGTCGAGCGCACAACATTACACCACTAAAAAGACGACAAACATTTTGGATATTTACGCAACACAATATTACATCACAATTAACTAGAGAAAGAACGTATAAAAACATGACACATATATTATCTCAAGCTTATCCATGGCAATTCTATGTGAATTTAGTGCCAACCAATCATTTTTAGCCAAAATTGTGAACTAACAATTAAATGAGTGCTTGCAGATTTTTGGGACAACAGCACAACAGTTACTTGTTTTAATCATAACTTTTCCAATATTAATCCAAACATAGCAAACTAGAACTTTCTGGAAAGCTTAAAATGTTCTCTACAACTTTGGTATTTTCACCTTAACAAGATTCAACACTTAGCAAGGTTAAAAGTGCTAACACAACAGATCTGTTCAGATTTGGACAGATTCAGACTTGCAGCTTCAAAAATTCACCACAAAAGATTCAGACATCCAAACAAAGTGATCCTAGACTTTCTGGAAAGATAATTAAATGTTCTACAAATTATTTATAAACATCATTGACTAGTTTAATATGTATCAAGGGTAAAATACACTATGAAGGTTGTGCTGTCCAGAACTGGACAGATTCAGTCTTCAGACTTTAAACATCCATAACTTAATCTTCAGACCACCAAAAATAGTGATCCAAGACTTTTTGGAAAGCTTGGCAATTGCACTACATAACTTTTATAATCACCCAGAAGTGATTCTGTGTTTAACTGAATCAAACAACACAGTTTTCAAAATCTGTTCTGACGGTGGACAGAACACAGCAACCAAGTTGAAAAATTCATAACTCTTAAACTTTCAGGCCTATGGTTATGAAATTTTAACACAAGCAAGATGAGAAAAGCATCTACAACTTTCTTATAATCGACAAGGACTGATTCTAACATTACATTAGGCAAACAATGCAGTTTCTGAAATCTGTACAGAATTTGGACAGATTCAGTTACTGAATTTGTAAAAATCATAACTCCTAAACGATCAGACTTATGCCTGTCAAATTTTAACACCAGCAAGATAATAAAGATATCTACCACTTTTCTATAGCACATATCTACAGAAAACACAATTTAGTTCATAAAACATACCGCACGACAAAAACAGCGCGTGCAGCCCAAAACAGCAATTACTAAAATTCAGCTTCTATACAATTCAAGAATTTCCACATTTTAGAGACTTGACTTACTCTAACTTAGATCAAGACACACTTAAACATAGTCACATAATAGGTGATGTGACGGCTACGTAGTCATGCCATCACTTCACCACACACCCCTAAGTAACAAAACAACTCTAACCGAACTTGTCATTTGGCCGGTCGATTCCCAACCCCTTTTTCATACCACCACCACACCACACATCGCAAACATAGACTAATCCAATCATACTTCACATGGCAATTATACAGAGTTGCAGAGGGACAATATTAACACATAGGTAAGCGACATTTCTTCACGACTCTCGGCTAAGTCACCAAACAGACGACATGATGAATACGAAGGCATGTTACCATTTCATCACACACATTCATCTCCTATATGCGCACTAATCCATTTCTTGCGACATATGCACTCAAAGTCAATCCACACTACACAAGTACACTTATCTCTTATTTATGCACAGACTTAACACCTTTCGGGATAAAGTGTCACTATAAACACCTTACACATAATTGCTTTAGGAACTTATTAGTTTACTCGAAAACATCTATTCAAGTCATAAACACAAGCATACACTCATTTGTGAAGCACAATTTAAGGAACGCCTAACGTGTAAAGACTCGACTTATAATTATAGAGGAAGTGATGACTACTTACGGCATGTCATCACCTCTCTACATAAGCCAAAACAATTTCTACTATCGACCAAGAGTTCTAAGTATTAAACACACTGTTACTTTCCACGCGCAAATCAACCTCAACTTAACACTAGTGACCCCGATGGATTCTTACTAAACTCATCATGCGCACAACCTTGTCTCGCATACAACCATATTATGGCGTGCACTCGAGACACTTCAATTAATGTGGCGCGACCACTAATATATGAACTCCGATACTCATGTTTTAATAATTCATCCTATACGCAACTAGCATTTCCTAACTACTCATCACATCAATAAATATACTCCCTATATAATCATGAATCCCATCACATTGCAATAAACAATTATACTTTTCACATAACCACACATCGATACATTTTCCAAAACATAATCCGCATTTTGTAACTTAGTTTTTTTTTTTCGCATCAAACAACGCATTGCATATTTTCTTCCTACCAAGATATAAAAACATCAGAGTTCTTTTCTACTTCATTTTCTTCCCTACATGCGTCCATTCATACAATTATACTTTCACACACATATAACCACATGCACATCATCGACCAAAACATAATTAGACAACTACAAATCGCACACATCAATTAACCTCTTGTTCTCCAATCGCAAACACGATCCTACCAACGTGTATAGCCAAAACATATTACACACATCCACATATATACATACACTGCCCGACATCAATCAAAGCATACGTATTATAAACTATAAATCAATCAACCTGAACTAGTCGTGACTAGTCACATGGCTGTCCACATGGCTCGGTATTTCATCGAACGGGCAAGGCGCGACGTCGACCACTAGCTGCGAAAACACACAAATTTGTTGGCGGCAGTTCATCGAACATCACACACATCGGAAAATAAATATCGAGAACAGCGGGGTTTCTCACCACGGTTTTCGACGGCGTCGCGGATGGGCTGCGCAAAACAGCAAGCACGCGGCGGGCGTCGACGGCGTGCTGCTCACTGCTCCACACCCCACTTGGACAGATTGCCGAACACGTGGCACGCGCGCAGCGCTAGCAGCGAGGAAGCCAGGGAAGGTGTCGGGGTTGCAGGAACAGCGGCGTTTCGCCGAGGGGCTGCGCCGCGAGGGGAGGTGGGGCGAGCTGCCGCTGTTTTGTGGGGAAGAGAGGAGGAGCAGGGGAGGGCGCTGGGGATCCGCTGCTGTGCGCGTGCAGGGGCTTGGGGGAGGGAGATGCTGCGCAGTAGAAAGGAGAGCTAGGCACAGGGAGGAAGGGGCCGAGCTGCTGCTGTCCGTGGACAGGGAGCTGTGTTCGGCCATGTGAAAAAGGGGAGCCGGCTGGACGAGAAACGAACAGGGCGCTGCAAGGAAAATGGGAGCGGCTGCTCTTGGCTCTTTGGGGAAGAAGGGCGCCGTGGGAGGAGCTGGAAAAATTCTGGGCGCCATCCATGGAAAGTGGAGCTCGCGCCCATGGAGTAGAGGACAGGGAGCAGATGCGTCGCGCCATGGGAATGGGGAGGGAGAGCTGGGCGGCCCTGCAGTTCCTGAGCGCTGGAGAAGACAGCAAGGGGGAGGAGCTCGCGGCCATAGGAGTGGCAGGGGAAACAGGGGAGCCGCGCCATGGATAAGAGCTCGACAGCCATGGAACTTCTGCGCACGCCTAGGAGAATAGAGGGGAGGAGAAGAAGCCGCTGCCATGCCTGAAGGGGAGGGGCGTCGAGTGCCATGGTGGCCGAGGGGAGGAGCTGAGGCATCGGCGTGCTCCCAAGGAGCTTCTGCTCCTGCGCGCACGAGCAGGGAAGGAGCTGTGCGTGAGAGAAAGAGGAGAAGAGAGAGTGGTGGCTAGGGGGGTAGATGCAAATTTTCCAAATTGCAAGGGGAGGCACTTCTATTTATAGGGGGGTCCTAGGGTTAGGGTTCCAAATGGGCTGGGTTGGGCTGGCCCAAAACACAAATCGGGCTGCGCTAAATTATTTTTTTCGGAATAAAAATGCTCTCGCGGAAGTCGCCTGGGTAAAAGCAGAGCGAGCTGGCACTCGATCGGACAGAACGACAGATTATCCGTACTGAGAATTTGATTTGTTTAGCGTCGCTCGGAAGAAAAAAAAAATATATTTTCCCGCACCCAATTAGGAACAAAATGAATAAAGACTGATTGGTTTCAGATTCGTGATCGAGATCAATCGGGTCGGGTTAATAAAATCATTGTCGGTGTTGATTTTTGAATTTCGTATCAAACGCAGAGGTATTAAGCTGAGTCGGATAGGAATTTATTTGAGGACAACCCATTGGAGATTCCGCTTTGATATTTTGTCGCGCACTATTTTAGAGACAAGTGCTTCTCTCAACTTTTTATCGACTTTGGATTTTTAGTCGGAGAATCGGATCGTGACATTTTAAAATTGCTAGCAATACGGGGTTTTGAATTCAGTTTGAACTTGAGATATTTGGCCGAGTCGGATAAAATTGATTAGAGGACGGTATACTGAGCATTCCGTTTGAGAATACAGACCCGAATAAAATAGTCGAACATAGATCAAAGTTTCGAGGAATTAGATTCGGGCTCAGATCAGATAACAATCGTCGAGAGTTTGATTTAAAGAGCTTCGGATGAGATTTATAATTCGAGAATGATCTTCGAGTCTGCATTAGTTCCGAGAATTAAAAGTTTTAACACGCTCCAAAATCGGTTGTTTCTCGCGATCGATTAACTCTGAATTCGGTGAACTTCCAAGAGAAAGCCTGATAAACAGAGAAAGGCACGATCGAGAAATAGAAATTTTTACTGGGCATCCGAGATTAGGATTAATCTCCCGACATGACGCGAAATTGACACCAGGGGTGTCACAATTCAGGCAACTCGGCGATTGGATTGAAGAAAGTGACTACTTTCGCTCATAGCTGGATAGAACTAGTACGAAAAGAGACCTAAAAAAAGAGCCTTTCCCAAGCTAAATGCTATTTTCTCTTTTTTCTTTCTGCTAAAGGTATCAGTAGTTTTATATCACAGGAGGCGGTTCAAGCTAAAAGACAACTATGCGATTCAGGATTCAGGCAAGTATGTCGTACCCCTATTTAAAATAGAGGCAACGAACCACCAATCCATTACGATGCCAGCAAAGAAAACCAACGCTTAAGACGCTATTGGAGACTCGCATAGCTATTATTCGAAGCTTATTAATTTCTTTACTGCGTTCAAGGCATGACCGCGTGATAGGTGTCCTTTTCCCCCTACTCAAGAAGTAGAGTTACATGTGAGTTCCGATCGTGATATGACAAACAAATCTGACTTTTTCTTTCCCAAGCTGGCGCCTCTGGACCGATAGGAAGATCGATGACCCGCATCGCATCCTACAACTTCAAAGAAGTATTTGTATCACACCCGAGCAATGGACCGGGGAAGGAGTTTCATTCATTTATGGAGTTTGGAAGCGAGGACGATCCAGGATCGACTGCTATCTGAAGAAGTGGAGTGGAATGGATCTGATTACCCATTGGCGTCTGCATTGACGCTTCTGACTAGCCCTACTCTGTGTCTTTTGCGTTTCCTTATTCATGTACTCATGTCTATTTCTATTTGTATGATACTTATATTGCAATCGATCTATCCCTTGGTCCTGCCAATCGAATTGTTAAGTATGTTTTTTCCCTTTCGAGAAACAGTACCAAATGCCGAATTAGCGGCTGTACCAAATGGTCAATGCCTCTGGGGTTCCCCTTCTCTTCAGCTCTCTCCGGTTTCACCGATGTGTTGTGGCATGAAAAACTGTGTACATGCACGCTTAGACGCCCTTGCTTAAGGCATTCATCTATACTCTCCCCCGAGGGTTGTTAAGCGAGCTATTCCTTCAATAATGCTTGATCCATCCTTTAGGGCCCCTAGAATCTTAATAATCCATGGCTCACAAGGTATTGCTGACCCTATACTAATAGCATAGCATGCGGCTGGTCATATGCCTCTAGGATTTGATAACACCTATATTTGCCTATATCTAGAAATGTAATATCTAATAAAATAACTCTACTCTAGGTTAATTCCCATCAGAGTGTGTGTAAGGCTTTCTGGGTTGAGGTACTAGAAGGCTATATATATCCCTTTTGGGTGTCAATTCGGAGGAGAAAACCATTTCAATTAATATATGACATTGAATTCATATCTGTGAAAATGATAAGCATGGGATTGAGCAGGATAGAGTTGGCCTTGCTAGAAGCCTACTTTCTTTAGAGAAAAGAGCTTATAACTAGATTTTACTACCTCATGCGTATAATCAGATCATAATCGCGAGCCTACTCAAACAGAGGGAAATCGACATTTCTTTAATAGAAAGAAGCTTATCCTGATGTGGAGTCTAGTGCTGAAAATAAACAGAATGGAAAGATGGAAACTTATAGCCGCATAGTTGTTGCAAGGCTTTCGTGAGCAAGGTTACATTTTCTTCCCTTCTGTCTACACAAATAGCATCTCTTTTCCATATGTTCAATCCACAACTTCCTTTAAGAATGAGTTGGTCTGGTCCTATTTTTAACGACAAGGTCAAAGACTTGTTGTCCCAATAAAAGGGGCTTATGGTCTTCATCCAGTCCATCCCAAGAACTACATTACATCATATGTTCCCAAATCTATCACCCTCAGGTCTACCTGAAATGAATGACCTTGCAATTCCAGTTTGACCCCGACACACTTTCCTTCACTGCACACTTTCAAACAAAAACTTCTGTATAGGTTCTTATCTGAGATTCCGTTTATACGGAGTCTAGACCTTTTATTCTTTTACTTCACACAAAAAAAAGAAATATGGAATAATATAAAATATATTAGAATAAATGGGCAATAGTTAGGAGAGGTGCGCCAGAAGGTAAGGTGGACAGACCAGAGGAGTAGGGGTGCTTCCGATACCACCATGATCGGTAATGGAACGCTACGCCCTTGCTTTCTTTATGCCTCAAGGCTAATTGAATGAATTGAGGTTTAGTAAAAGCCATTCGATTGATCAGAAAGGAAAACCAAACCTGTAAAGAACTTCTACTATGGATTGCCGGTGCGCATTAGTCCGACCAGATTCTAGATGATCTGCCCGCCTCGTCCTATTCCATTCTTTTTTCTTTGAATGGAGCCTTAGCGAGTTCCGTTGCAGCCAGTTCGAATTCGGACAGTAGGCCTCCCAACTTGCTACAAGGCAAGAACCAACCACTATAAGTCAACTCCAATAAAGAAGCTTGGTGGAAAGAAGGAAAGAGAGAAAAAGCTACGTCTCTTTGATCAGTTATCTAAAATAATAGGTTTTGAGACCCCTCTACTCTATTTGTCTAGGTTGGGGTTAGGTTTGCTATTGGACGGCTTTCTCGATTATAGGGGAAGACTTTCTTGGAAATGGCTTTATTGCTATCCACTTTCCTATTTGAAAAAAGGAATTGCTCTATCCTTTATTTAATAGTCTCTATGATTTTCGATGAATGAGCCTATGGTATGGTAATGCTTTTATCTCTATTCTATGGCGCACCGTCGAGTCTATAAATAAGTACTAATAAGGAAAAGAAAACTATACTAAAGGAAACATAAGATATCCATCCTAAAATGGAAAAAAAGACATATATATTAGGACAGATTCGAACCGTAGACCTTCTCGGTAAAACAGATCAAACGGATTATTATCGAAATGATTCGAACTATTTCAAAGACCCAACATGCATTTTTCTACATTGGGCTCTTTCATCAACTAATGTAAAGATCAGTTAATTCGCCATAGTTTTTATTTAGGGAAAGATAATAAGATGGCTCCCTGTGCTCTGATTGATTATTTGTCTTATGATCTATCTAGGAACAATACCAAAGTGTTTCAAAGGAGGATTACCTTGACTTAGGTCTGCCTCTGGCCTAAATTAAATCAACCTAAGTGAAATGGAGTCTCTATCGTTCCGCTACAAGAGTTTACTATGAGACTTCATACACCTTAAAGTTCATAGAACGAAAAGAGGTTTTTTGGAGGCCCTTATCCTCATTACGCCTAGCATTGAGTGGGCTGGATATTTACCTTATCAACTAGCAAATCAATAGGAGTTCTATTTGAGTAAGCACCTTAATTGGCACCTGTATCGGACTGAACCAGCTGTTTGTCATTGTCAGGCTACTGTTTTTCTATTCTTTCGAATCCATGAAGTAAGACATTGATTTTGCAACAAGGTCAATTATGTTCATTGCATAATAAGTTCCCTTGAAAAGCATTGGCGCACGTGTAAACGAGTTGCTCTACCAAACTGAGCTATAGCCCTTGTCAGAGATATCTTAACATATAGATAATTTCTTGTCAAGATGAATATTCTCTAATGCCAGAGGATATCCCTTTGATCCGTTTACTATATAACATAACATAACATAAACATACCAATAACGGAGCGGTATTGCTTATAAAAAGGATTCAATCTATAATCGATCGAAGTAATGGGGCTTCTTTTGTGGTGATAAATTGCCTACTTAACTCAGTGGTTAGAGTATTGCTTTCATACGGCGGGAGTCATTGGTTCAAATCCAATAGTAGGTAGGTAGGTAGAAAAATTACTAGATAGCATTGGACTTACTTCGCTTCGCTATCTAATAACTTTTTCTACCATTTTTTCCTTTTTCTTTGTATCAACGAAATCTTTGGATTGTCTTCAATTGGATGGGGGAATCCAAATGACAGCCTAGACTCGTATCCTAGCTCGTTTGAGAGCTAGCTTCGCTTCAACCAATTCTTTCGTACCTTCAGCTTTACTCAAGTTAGCTTCGGCTATTTCAAGTGCCTGTTGAGCTTCTTCTGGATCAATGTCACTACCCAGTTCTGCATCATTTCCTAAAATGATGATCTCATTATTAACTATTCTTGTCTTGCAAAACCACTCCACAGAACCGCCGTTAACCATTGGTCGTTCAGGAGGCGTATTCTCAAAGGACCCATATCTATAGCTGTGTTAATGGGGGCGTGGTTTGGTAATACACCAATTTGGCCACTATTAGTAGATAAAATGATTTCTTTCACTTCACAATCCAAAATAATTAGTTTAGTTTAGGAGTCAGTACATAAAGATTTCATTTCTTCAATTTGCTCTCCTCTTCTAAGTTTATAGCTTTCGTGCTAGCTTCATCGATGTTCCCCACTAAATAAAAAGCCTGTTCGGGTAGGCCGTCTAATTCTCCGGAAAGGATTAGTTGAAATCCCCTAATTGTTTCTGCAAGACCAACATACTTTCCTGGAGAACCGGTAAAAACTTCTGCCACAAAGAACGGTTGTGATAAGAACCACTCGATTTTTCGTGCTCTTGCTACAGTTAAACGATCCTCCTCCGATAATTCATCCAATCCAAGAATTGCGATAATGTCCTGAAGTTCTTTGTAACGTTGTAAAGTTTCCTTAACTCTTAGCGCAGTTTCATAATGTTCGGTGCCAACAATCCGAGGCTGTAACATAGTTGAGGTTTAATCTAAAGGATCTACTGCGGGATAAATACCCTTGGAAGCTAATCCTCTAGAAAGTACGGTAGTAGCGTCCAATGTGCAAATGTTGTGGCAGGAGCAGGGTCGGTCAAATCGTCTGCAGGTACATAAACTGCTTGGATCGAAGTTATAGATCCCTTTTTGGTAGAAGTAATTCTTTCTTGCAAAGAACCCATTTCTGTACTAAGGGTAGGTTGATAACCCACTGCGGAGGGCATTCTGCCTAATAAGGCGGATACTTCCGATCCTGCTTGAACAAAACGAAAGATATTATCGATGAATAAAAGCATGTCTTGCTTATTAACATCTCGGAAATATTCTGCCTCTGCCATAGTTAGGGCAGTTAAACCAACTCTCATACGAGCTCCTGGCGGTTCATTCATTTGGCCATAGACTAGAGCTACCTTTGATTCCTCAATATTTTTTTCATTAATTACTCCAGATTCCTTCATTTCCATATAAAGATCATTTCCTTCACGAGTCCGTTCCCCTACTCCGCCAAATACGGATACGCCTCCATGAGCTTTAGCAATGTTATTGATTAATTCCATGATGAGTACTGTTTTACCTACTCCTGCCCCCCCCAAACAGTCCGATTTTTCCTCCACGTCGATAGGGAGCTAAAAGATCGACCACCTTAATACCTGTTTCAAAGATAGATAATTTCGTATCTAACTCGATAAAGGCAGGCGCAGATCTATGAATAGGAAATGTTGCACTAGTATCCACAGGACCCAAATTGTCAATAGGCTCCCCAAGAACGTTAAAAATTCGTCCGAGAGTAGCTCCACCGACTGGAACACTGAGAGGAGTTCCCGTGTCAATCACTTCCATTCCTCTCATCAACCCAACCCCTCTGTAGCACTCATAGCCACAGCTCTAACTCGATTATTTCCTAATAATTGTTGTACCTCACAAGTCACATTAATTTACTTATCGGCAGTGTCTCGACTCTTGACTATCAAAGCATTATAAATATAAGGCAACTTGCCCGGGGGAAAAGTGATATCCAGCACGGGTCCAATAATTTGATCAATACGCCCTACGCTTTTTTCTTCAATTGTGGAAATCCCGGGACGCGAAGTAGTAGGATTGGTTCTCATAATTATCACATAATTAAAAAAAGGAATTTGTCGAATTTTTTTTTCTTGTTGAATAATGCCAAATCAAAAAATATCCAAAAATCCAAAAGTTAAAAGGAAATGAATTAGTTAATTCAATAAAAAAGAAAAGGGGACTCGCACTTGATTTCGTTGCCCAAGCGAATCGAATCCCATTCAATCGTTTACTTATGGAATGAATCCATTGGAAAGTTCAATCCATTTTTTTCATATAAATTTCGCCTTTTGTGAAGGATCTGTGCTGTGCCTACTCTACTTTCCTATCTAGGACTTTGATATACAAAATATATACTACTGTGAAGCATAGATTGCTGTCAACAGAGAATTTTCTTAGTATTTAGGTATTTAGATTCAAAATATCAAAGGGGAAGAACTTTAAAAATTGTAAAATAAAGATTAGGGTTTGGGTTGTGTTATATCTATCAAAGAGTATACAATAATGATGGATTTGGTGAATCAAATCCACGGTTTAATAACGAACCGTGTTAACTTACCATAACAACAACTCAATTCCTATCGAATTCCTATAGTAAAATTTCTATTTTCCTTTCATTAAGGTACGAGGGCTTCTTATTCCACAAGAACGAAAGCACCTTTTCATTCTTTCATATACTAGGGGTTTTTACTTGGAAAATACAATGTTCCATACTAAAGGATTCGGGTCCATAACCATGAGTTCCAGTGCACTAGATCTTGTAGCACTTAGCAACGAGGCCCTATCCATTAGTATTCCACATAAGAAATCCATTATAGAAACTAATACAATTAGATTAGCTCTTCATAGACAAACTTATTACTGCAATGCAATCTCGACATGTGGAGTGGAAGAGAAGAGGATTTGAGCTTCCAATACCGGATTGATAGCTGTGAGTGGAAGGATGGATGTCCTAACACGAACGGAGTCAGGTTTACTCCACAAGTGTCGATACCTCTGCCCTCGAATGCGGAAGTTGATTGTGTTTGTATCATATCAAGCCCTGCTCTTGTTTCTATATCGATAAGTGCCAGCTCTGGCAACCCAGTTTGAAGCAAGCGCCACTTTAGCGCGTGTACAGTACTAGTCTCAGTGGATGATTCTTGATTCTCTAAGCTTTTCGCAGCGTAGCCTAGGAGGTAAGGTAAAAGAACCTAGGTGTTAGTTGTTCATTTCACTCTAGAAGTTTTTGCTCCAGCAATCTACTTCCCATCCTAAAGGTAAAATCCGATTCATTGATTTCGATTCAAGAATCTCTTATTTCTCCGGCAGAAGGTGCCAGAAACATGGATTTCTTGACTGTCTGCAGAATGCGAACCTGACCGATCTCGTTCCTCGGGGCACTTACTCTATTGGAGCAATCCATCCGGTGGGGCCAGACGCATCGTCGGCAGACTAGAGCGAGCCTTAGTGAATCCTGAGTGGATCCAAAAGCATGAAGCTTCCTTTCCTATGCTGAATATCTTACGCGGGGCTGCAGTGATCATGCCCCAATCCTCGTCTTATTCCGGCTGCCAGCTCTGGACCAAAGCCATGAATTGAGCATGTGGAAACCCACCCCGTAGTGAAGAAAGCTCCCGGTCACAGGAAATCCAATGTTTCTGAAAAAAGAAGAAACTGTTTTAGACCAAACTAGCGCTCAAAGCATGGGATAAGCAATCCTTCGGAAAAGCAGGAGACAGAGTGAGGATATGCACTCAGGCAGTCAAAGAAAATTGATTCAAGCAAGACTTGATCCCTCAATGCTGAGCTTCTTGATTTGATCCAACCCCTCACTCAAAGCTAGTACAACTCTTGCAAGAAAAAGAGAGCGAGAAAAGGTCTACTCGACGAGAGAGACCGACACATACTTTAGCCCCTTTGGGACGGTTCCCTGTATTGCCTAAAAACGATTCCGATTGGAAGTAAGAATTCCTCTTTCTCTAAGGCAAGTTCACCATTTCATTTCTATTTTTGAGCAGATCGGACCAACGATGCTTATGAAAGATACGATTTCTTCGAATTCCCTTTCCCGATCCGTACCAAACGAAGGATGCTTGCTCGTAAACTGGTGCGCAGCGAAAGATATTCACTCATATTCTATTTGAATCTAATTCTACGAGCCCCTTTTCTCCTCAAGAAAGCAGAAAGCAGGAAGAAAACACGGAATACACGGCGGAATACACGGGTTCTCAGACGTGCCGGAGTTCTTGGGTTGCTAGAAGAAGCTCTGACGGGCGCAGTTCATGATTGTGCTGGCACTTCCTTAGCGGCCTCATCTTGAGATATATTTGTCACATCCATAAAAAACCCTCTTGATTCCACGTTCGCGGATGAGCCTCTAGCCTACTCCACGGGGGTGCCAATCTAGCGGGCCTATCTTATCTATTCTTCAGCGGTTTCGATGGGAGATGCTTTCAATTAAGAAGGCGTCATATACCATATACGAATGGGAATGGGAATGGGATTGATTGGTAGCAGATGTTCAACATTCACACAAGCCTTAATCGACCTTAAAGAGCGTATTCCATATAGACTTCCGGCTTCTTTCTTCGTATCTCGCAATGCTACTTTATTTCAATGCAACACCTCAGTTACTGCTTGAACAGCTGTCTTCTTCGTCAATGATTATGGATTCTTTCGTTGATGCCCAGAATGGCTCATTCCGCAAGGATAAGTTTGCGTATAGAATTATTGAGGGCCATGGCTCTACAGGTGTGGCCTTAAGCTACGCTCCGAAAAGTTGGATCTTTATGTGAGAAAGAGTATTTATGGTCTATAAGTGTTTCTTACTCTTTAAACCAACTTCTTCTTAAACAAAGGGAAGAGTACACTCCATGAGATCCAATGAGGAACGTATAATTACTAGAATCGTGCCGGTCCAGGCCCGGGACCTCCTTCTTGTCTGGTTAGCTAGCCCAGTTCATCTAGAATTGTCATATAAAGTCAAGGCGCCGGGATTCCAAGTCTAGGTTTCTTTCCTTCTGTCTTTCTTTGGCACAAGAATGTGGGGCTAAGTCACAGATAGTGAAGTCAAGACTCAGCTTGGGTAAGAACGGATGATAGGTCGATAAGTTTACTAGTTTTGCAGCTTTACGAGCATAACTTTAGAAAAAGGAATCCAATTATCTTAGTAGCCACATGTTGAATAACTTTAGGGATGAAGCCTTACCAATCACCCTATTCCGCCGAACCAGCATTCCTAATACCTTCTTCCTGTGCTTATACTCTCTGAAATGGAGACTAGGATCTTTTTCTTTCTTCCGGCACCTTTCTTTAAGCTAGTCGACTCTCCCTCGATGGAAAGTGGATGACCGGAGGATAATTTCTGTTTTGATCGCCAGTCTGGCGAGTCACTCTTTGATTCCTTTATTCGGGGGAGTTCCACAGATCCATTCGACTTTCTTATATATTCCCACTCCACTTTGGCAGTAGATCAATTCCAACAAGGGTCTCTTGGCACAGCCACTCGTATTGAGGAAGCTTCTTACGTAGTTGATATTCCTCTCCTCGAGTATTTTCTCCTCTCCCATTCCATTATAGTAGTTCCCATTATAGTTGTGCAAGAGGAAGTAGTTTTGAATCAACCACCAACAGGACAAACCTCTTACTATGGGTATCAATGAGAAGCCCTGAGTTTTGAAGTTAGCCTTTCTCTAGCTAGATTAGATACCTGATTTATTGCACCCATTTCCATTGCCAACTAACGCTCATACGTTTCCATTGCTGGGCAGGCTACTCGTAGAAGAATATAAACACAGTCTATCAGTAGAGTTAGACTGGGCTGAGGTGGAGACCAATACAAAGTTTTTCGAGAGACAAGCAGAAGATCTATCATGTCAATTCCAAGTTTCGGCCTTATGGGACTAAGACTCTTTCAGATTGATGCTGAAATAAGAGAATTGACGCTCTCCTTTCGATACAACATTTTGAGATCTTTGAGCGAGAATAGCATCCGAACGAGAATTCCACTGGGCTTGAAGGCGCAGGCCTTAATGATGTGGTGGTGGCAGTTGATTATTTTCTTAAGTAAGTAAGATTCCCTAAATAAGGACTTTTAGTGGGCCCAGGTTTATTTCATGATTTTCTGCTAAAGTGCCAGTCAAAGGATAGATTGATAGCTTTATCACTCAGCTTATCAGGTGATTCCTGTTTATGTTGGGGTAGGCTTGATGGATGGCTATATTCCTCCAAGAGGGAGGGGAAGAGCCCGAGTCAAAGTTCTTTGTTGACCAATCAAAGAGAATGAAAGAAATATAGAAAGAATGGATTAGTGTCAACTCCATGAATCGGTACAAGTAGAAGTAGAGGGGGCATGCCAAAAAGAATTTGAGAAGCCTCGTTTTTGAGCTTTTACAACATCTTTTGATTCAGAAGCATCTCCCAAGAAATCACATAACATAAGTGATCCTGCGGAACCGGCTTTTCTACACTCACTGATCCATTCAAAGGATTTTATTTTCTCACGACTGATCCGCACTTCAGCTCCGATATTAATAAGCACTGCCTTCTAGCCAGTCTAGTCCCGGAGACATTATACTCTGGGTCTGGCATCGCCTCGCAAGATCATCTAGTCTAGATTTACTCGGGTGTGCCCGATTTCCATGATCCCTATTTCATAGCTTGGCTTGGGTTGAAGATGAAGTCTTTATATTCTAGTTAGAGTCACTACTTTAGCTTTAGAATGAGGAATGTATCGTATATAGAATGAGTAACGTAGAATTACTAGAATAGAAAGGCAAATAGAAAGACTAGTTACTCGCTCTAAAGTATTATACGTGAACTATTCTCACAGAGGAATGAAGGGAGCTGGAACCAGGCTGCCCAGGAAGGATTTCTGAGCTCTACTCTAGTATTGACTGGCTTTCAAGGAATGGAGCTGCCTATATAAATAGAAAAAGCTTTGCCCCAATAGCAAGCACCCTAGCGAGAATTTCATTTCTTTAAGTAAGTTGCTAGGTCTTATTTGATGAAAAGCAAGACAATCCACCATGGATCGGAGGGGGCTATATACGAAACTGAGGAGCTCTTACCTCTATTTATGATAATAGAATAGCTTTGGGTGGCTTCACTTATCTGATAGCCAATGAGTCACTATTCCAATCACCGCCCCTCGCTCGTGCCCATCCATTAACGGAACGGACTTACCGTTACTAAGATCGTAAAGAGGAGGGCTATCTTTCTTTGAGGTTGCGTATGATTCTTAATTTGAAATGAATGAATCTGTTCATAAGATTTGGATCGAAGAAGCTGCCTTACCTTCTTCTCAACCCCGTCTTCGAAAGAAAGCGAGCTGCTACTTTCTCTATCCATACTCTATCCATATCTAACACTAACATAACTTTATAGCATAGCTGGATTGGATCCTTGGTAGGAAAAACCAAACTAAGGAACAGGACTGGATCCTAATGGTCAATCACCCGAGCAGCACTTCTATTTCGGTTATCCCCCGCCCGCAGAAGCTGATTCGATTCAAAGATATGCGAACGAAAGGAACATCGAACACACGATATGTGATTCGAGATGAGATTGCCATCCCAATAGGAATAGTCATAGGGAGCTACCAGACCCCGGCCATACATATCCGAATGAGACGAACAAGAATTCCTCTGTTTTAGGTCACTCCCTTCTCAGGATACATACAACTAGAGCGTAGATACTTTACCCCCCTTCCAGTAAGGGATCCTGCCAGAGGAATTCGGGGAAGAGAGGGACAGCTATGCATCGAATTTGGATTCCTCTCCTCACATTATATGTGTGGGTGCCAAAGTCAATAAAAAAGAGACCTGGAGAAAGGTGGTCCTGCAAGAAATGTTTTGGGACTGGCCTCTTAAACTTGGACTTTGAGGGACTAAAAGATTATTTTATTTTATATCTATTTAATGTCCCGGCACTTTTATAGGTTTAGGTTCATTTCCTTAAGGTTCCATCCTCCATCCTCCATCCTTTAGTAGACTAAGTTTGAACAAGTCTCCATCTCCGCCTACATGTGAGAGTGGGAGTGGGAGGTCTAGGTTTAGCTCAGAGGAAAGGAGTGAAAGCGTTGTCCCGAGGGGACAAGAGAACATCGTTTCTGAGCGGCTTCTACCTTTTTTATTTTGAACGAACCGCTGCTAAGCATAAACAAACCAAGCAAGCAACAACCCCAGGAATCATAATCCTAGGGAACAAGCAAGCAAGAAAGAAAGTAAGTTCAGTCTCTTCTTTAGGAGTTCGCACCGCGTAGTGGGCTTGGCTTCTATCTATCTCGGGGAAGGAGCCAGCCCTATTCATGGCAAGGAGTGAACCCGCCAGCCCCATAGCAAAAGCAGGGGGACGCGAAAAGTTCTATTTCAGGGGGCAATGCCCACAACTAAGTAGATAAGACCTGGATGTAATGTAAATTGGAAAATTTTTTACCTATATCAGTCAAAGCGCTATTTGAGCCTAAGCCTACTATATGAATCTATCTGGTACACCTTTTGTAGCTCTTTCTATCTAATGGAATATGATGTGAACAAAAGCTGCCACATCCTCACTCAGTCAAGCATGTAGATTGGAAGACAGTCTAGAATCGATTTGGATTTATGGTTTACGCACAAATATCAGATAGGCCAAACATTTTTCAGGGCTTACCGGGAAGCCGGTCAGGCGTAGTACTTTTTCAAGTACATGTCATTCCAAGGTTCAGGAAGTTCATCCCCATGTTCATTGGCAAGGCGGTACGCGTTCCCGGGGTTGACCGCTATGACAATAAAAAAAGATCTTTCCTTAAGGAAGGGGCTTAAGTTGACCCTTAGGGTGTTGTGCGATGGAAATCTTTTTTATTTATATTAGTTTTTTTCATAAGCGCGACTGAGTTGACGTTTATAGACTTGTGCGTGCTTTGCCGCTCGTAACCTTTTTTTCTCCCACCGAATCGAGGAGGTAAAGTTTCGAGAGCAGAGCCTCTCGCTTCTGATTATCAGTCATATCGTCGTCGAGCAGAACGGCGCAGGGAAGGAATCGTCGAGTTCACTGGGAAGAATGGCGTCCATGCCAATGACTAAGGAGAAGGGTGTTTGACCAGTGGCTCTATACAGATTGACGTCCGATAAGCCCAGAGAGCCTCAAGAAGGCGATCTGGCCAGTCTCCTCCGACTCAAAAGTGTTTGTAGCTATGGTATGGGTCTAGTCTGAAGACCGATGAGTCAGGTCAAAAAAGGGGATATCCTCTTCTTTGGCTACACCAACTAATGTAGTAGATTGCGTTCCCGGAGGACACTTTCTCCATTTCGTCGATACTGGTAACAACAGATCTTGACCTTGTTCTTTTTCTTGTTATTTTACTTCTTGGAATGGAATTCTTCTCATGGTAGTCACACAAGCGAAGGAGAAGAGGATGCGTCCCGAGGGAACTCTTTTTCTTCTATTCTAAGTTTTGATTGCACGAGCAGCATAACAACATAACAGTTTTGTGTAAGGAAAGACTCCTTTCTTCTCAATAATTTAAGGACTTAATTAGCCTGTCGTATATAACAGATAATGAGTCTCAAAGAGAGTTTCCAATGGGTTACATCAAGTTAAGTTCCATTCCCAGTATGCGAAATCAGTAAACACGAATATATGTATATAAGAAACTTCTATTCCAATCCACTCCACAATCGGTCCAATAAGTCAACTGTCGTCAACTAGATCAATCAGGAATAAGCAATATGTCGTACCCTATCTGTCATATTTGCTTTTCGGTAAAGGGTACACACTTTTTTTACTTATTAAATTCTCTGTCTTGCTAAACACAAATCCTTCTTTTCTTGTATAGACGAAAAAAAGAACTAAGTAGGTTTCGACCCATTAAAGGAGTCAATGGCACGCACACAAAGCAGGAGGAAATTGGTACCCCGCGAGGCTGGCGAAGTCGGCACAAGAAGTAGGCGGAGTAGAGGCAGCAGTTGCGGGCTCAGGTGCGGCTATAAGAAAAAGAAATATTCCCGTCTGGGGTTGGCGGAGTTGGTAGAAAGCACGGTTGGCGATAAGCTGGTACTAGTTTCATTCTTTCTATTTCAAAATCCAATACCCGGAACTGGTAAATCAAACAATGTAGGCACACGTTGGCATAGTTCTGTAAATAAGAAAGAGATGTCTCATCCGGTTGAGCTGTCGCAATCAGTCTTTCTCTGCCTTTCTTAGTATTAGTAGCAGATCCAACATGACTGTATTAAACCTTAAGTAATCAGGGTTAAGCTAGCTCATTGCCTGAAAGTGGAGCTCGTATTATACACCTTGACCCCCACCTTTTTTGAATCCTTCCTCCATATATAATATATATATTTTATGTTAGATAAGATAAGTCCCATAACTGCCTCATTCAGATTGATTCCAGTCGCCGCTACGGTCACATCAATCCGTTATGGCTCGGACCCTCTTAGCTGCTGGATCCTTCGGGAAGCCATAGTAGGGATTACGTCAGTACATTCTTAAGCGAGCAGTGGATTATATCACCCCTATTTTTTACCTTCTTTCTTTTTTAGGCATGGGACCAAGGTTGATCGAAGTTGAACATTCCTATGGAACTCCCCTTCAGACGACTTCTCTGCGCTTGCCCAGCACCTTTCGTTTTATGGACCAGGACCAACTTCTTTCACTTCAGACCATGGTATGGTGGCTGGATAACGTTCTCTCAAGGACCTGCAAAACTCTCTAATGCTGATGATCAAACGTTCCTTCAGATGTGTATGAGAAGGAAAGCGTCTCACATGACTCTTAGATAGAAACCAGCATAGTCTATGAATTAAATTAGCATTCACAGTTTATTGAACTTGGTTGCACTCGTAAAGCGAGCGTGAAGAGAGCTGCGAAAGAAGCCCACGGAACGAAGCGGTTCTTTTTCCTGACTAGCAAGTGGACAGGCTCTGATGGCGTAGCTGATGTGTCATGCTAGGTATCTTTTTTTTCCTTTTTTTATTTGGATTGAAGACTTTCCTCTATACTGACAGAAGCAGAGAGGCTGGTAAAAAAGAAGGAAGCAGGCTGGGTACACATTGTAATAGAACCCACTGGAGATCATTCAATCGGACGTCTTCCACAAAGTAAAGCTAGAGTAAGTGGCGTACGATAAGATAGATGTTCACTTTCATCAACCAATGTACCTTAAATTCCTATACGTAAAGTCGAGAGCTAGAGAGAGTAAATGAGACGTTCAAAGGGTGAAGCTAAAGCTTCCCTGGCCACTAAGGAGTCATCAAAGTCTGAGTCCATACACTTACTAGCTAATACTGGATCGTCAAAGATCTGATTCTATTTAATAATACCTTCTGTCTCTCCCCTAAGGGACCCAATCAGAAGGAATTCCCTCACTTCGCTCATGATAGTCGAGTTCCCTTTTCCATTTTAGTTGAGTTTCGCCTCTCCTTGTCTCCATTCTGATTGATTCGCTTCTTCGCGCAAGCACTTGGTTCGCCCCTTACTATAACCATAACCATCCCACTCAATCTTTTACACCGATGTTTCGTACTCTCTCGACCAGGTCATCATAAGAAAATACTGCCAAATCTTTCCGAAATGAGAGGAGGGAAGGCACGCTACAACTAACTACTGAAAACGCAAGATTAGCGCTAAGAAGCAACCCTAGTTTAAGTACTAGCGTCCCACCCCAACGTTCTTGTACTTCAAAAGACTCCCCCCCCCGCTTGCTGCTCGCCTCAGCCAGACGTGGCTTATGTAGTGGTCGGCATTCCTACGTGCTCCGACTGATCCCCACTGGAGATGAGGGGTCTTTGAAACTGTCGTGACGCTTTGGTGACGAAGGTCACCGGGGTGACTATGGAAGGATTCCGTGGTAGTCTCTGACTCCCTCCAACTCAATCAATATCAAGAACATGTCGTTAGCATGGGGTTTGGTTAGGCTTGGTTGAGTTTGTAAGAAAAGATAGTAGGTTGAGGGGCTTCATTGATTAGTAAACCTACGGTGCTGGTAAGGTCGGGACCGTGGTCGTCCGTCTCCACTTTGCCGGCCAATAAGATCACTGAGATTGACCAGCCAGCTGGGTAGGTTTGGCTATTCCTTTCTATTGAAAAGGAGTCAGCTGTCTGCGCGAGTCACCTTCCTTAGGCTCCGAGTCACCTTCTTCTAAGCTCCGCTGGACGACACGGCATTCTCGTTCTATAGGCAGGCCGGCTGGCCGTACTTGTGATGGTTCCCCAGGATCCAATAAATCCACTTAGGTCTACGTTGCCGCGATATTGTTCTATGGAAGCGGGTGGGCTGCTTTTTATAATATAAGTTCGGCCCGGTTTTTCATTAAAAAAAGAAAGGGGGGGGAGGGATTGACCTTTCTAACGCATATTCCGTCGTACCGGCATGGCCCCACTGATTTGTTTTCGATCGGAGCATCAAGCAGCGCAACCCGGTTCTACTTGACTAAGCCCCGTGCTCGTCCAAGGAGGGAGTTTGCTTTACCCAACTCCCCTTTTTGATAAAAAGGCAAAAACCTCTTCATGAGTTTCGAATGAAGAGTGCCCCTCTTTTTTTCCCTAAATCTTGGATTTGGAAGTTGGTTTGGTAAAGACCCACCCCTTGTTTAAGTCAGAATGAGTCCCGAGACATTGGCTTCTGCCAACAGTGAACTATTAAGGATCGCATCCCACGCATATTCTAATCGTCTACTTCTGGTGTCTAATTTGCATGGTATTGGTGCCCACCATGTTCCTTGCTATTTTAGCTGAGCTGTATTGACTCTCCAGGGAAGGTTTAACGCTCACTTCTAGTACTAGAAGTTCCAGTAACAGCATTAGAGTTTCGAAGGGAATCGGGTTATCATCGACTTTCTCGCTTTCGACCTCTCATTTCCCCATGTCGGATAAGTCCCAATTCACTGGATCGAGTGATAAAATCCGAATTGTCAACCAACTGTGAGTGGAGTGCAGCTACACGAAGAACAGAAGGAAGGGTACACGAAGAACGGAGTCAAGCTCTTGTCGTCTGGTTTCAGGGCCAGGGTTGGCATAGATCTGGTAATGGAATGGTAACTGGCCTTCTTTTGCCACTTGGCGAGAGCAAGTTTTCTTATCTTCGTACTCGTTTCAAGGGTGCCATTGGGTTGCGTACTTTTGTCCCATGGCGAGCTGCACTGGTTCAAATCCATTTTCTGGTTGGTTTGCCGAGGCAAAATCCTAGTGATGACGAAAAACACGGGCATTTGTAAGTAGTTGAGTGCGCATGCCAGCTGTTCTGTTAAATTCTCCGCATGATCTTGTGATTGATTATCCGGATCTAGAACCAGCTACGGGTGGGGTCTCCGCATTCCAGATAGCTTGACTTCCAACTGGCGTGCAATACTTGACTCACCATCTCCGGCTGAGGTTTCTGTGTTTGATTTGATTTGAATAGTAGAAGCTTGTTTCATAGGATAGGATTCGATTTGCAGGCAGGCATGCTCCGGGAAAGTGTCGGTTATTCTCATGTTCCGGATCTCTTTCTTGGTCTTGGGTAAGGCGGCAGGCTCAGCAGGGGTATATGATTTCGAATAGAACCAGTGATCAGTTTCCGTTTCGATCCACAAAGGATGCCATGCCGGTTAGAATATAGCCAGTGATGAACCAGATCTGGATCTAGATGAGTTACCTTGCTTCAGGACTGGCAGGTTTCTTGAATCATAGCTTACCTATCCCATATTCCGCCGCTTGAAGGGTTTAGGTAGGGTTTCCTAAATGAAGCAGCAAAAGATGGCCTAGCTTTAGAAAAATCAAGTATGGAAGTCCGGCTCGGAGTCCGAAGAGAATAACAAGTGCTGCTCACTTAGCTGGAAAAAAAGTACTACCTGCATTCCTGCACTAAAGACTATTTGCGTATCATAATTCAGTGAATCTTGTTTTTTTCTCCGATCCAACCTGCAACCGGGAAGCTGATACACACTCGAGACTGTTCATTTCACGAGCTGGCACACTTACTTCACCACGACACGACGGATCCCAACAGAAATGATCTACTGCGTATGATCCTGGTTTCGTACCAATCCTAACTACTGATTCATATCATACAAGTCAACCTGTGCCACTAGATTCACCTCACTTTGCATCCCATCTGCGAGTTCTTCTTCTTCGGCTATTTCCTCCACTGCAGAGAATTCGACACAGATACGACCAATAGCAGTAGCAGCATTCTGTTTGTGTAGCTTGACTCGAACAAATACGCCTTTCCTCGAACTCGGCAATCCAGAGACAGAGAAGAGAATGAGATCGATCAAGAGCAGGCAGCTTTTCCCTCAACTTATAGCTAGAAAGAAAGCCAACCTGGAAACGGAAGAAGTCCAAATCCAGATTCCCATTTCACTAAGAAAATCTGCTTGAGGACAAAAAACACGGTAAAATGGAAATGCAGAAGTCGCTCCAACCCAGGCCCGTAGCTTAAGATCGGCTTCAAGTCCATTGGATGCTGGTGGATGGATAGATAGTTGGAGGTGAGCGAGTAGCGGCAGTAAAGAAAGTATCAGTGAGTGAGTAACTAGACTAGAGCATGTGTCCAGCGCCTAACGCGCTTATCCTCTGTTGGAATCGATTGCCCTAATGGTAACGGGACATCATGAGGCGTCTGTCTAAATTGACTTGGTTTCTGAGAGAGTGGAGCGGGAATAGCGGATCCGCTAAAACAAGATCTTTAAAAGTGTTCAGTGCATCCAAATCTGAACCTGTGAAACCTTTCTATCTTTGTTCTTCCCACTTTCGCGCTTTCGAACTACTGGTTATGTCATCACCTTTCTTTGATGTTTACTCTTTTTGGTTAGAAGATCAGCTGCTAACCTATTTTCATTTCTAACTTACCACCTGTATCTCCGGAAACGAAAACCAGAAATGACAATCCTTTCAACTGTCTGTACTAAATTACTTTGTACGAATGCACATCTCGGCCGTCGGGTAGCTGCTCACCATTTAAAAGTATATATCCGTTGTTTCAGAAATGGAATTGCTATTCTCGATTCAGACAAGACACTGATTTGTTTACGAAACGCTCTTGATTTTGTAGGATATCTCATTTGTCAAAAAGCTGTTCCTTCTTTTTAAAGACGAAGAATTTATTTATATATTCGATAATGGCAAAAATGTGGAGCTGTATCAATGATTCTCAATGGAAGATCGGGGCTTTTTTTACCAATTCTTATGCTAATCCTAAGAAATTCCGTTCAAGAAACAATAAAATCTATTTTGGGTTGAACCGACAACCTGATTGTGTGGTTATTCTTCATCCAGATAGAAAGTCATCGGTCATACTGGAAGCTGATCGATCACAAATACCGATTGCATACTTAGTGGATTCCACGATCTCGTCCCATAAAAGATTCACTTTTACCATCCCAGCGAATGATCCTTTACGGCTGCTCGTATATCTATTTCGTAATTCGATCACGAAAACTGTGAGGCAAAAAAGAACAGCAATCAACGGGCCGAGAGCGGGAGCACGAGGAGCGAGTACCCTTCTGGGTATTCGCACCTACTCTGCCGCCTCTCCTAAGTGGAAGAAGAAGTTTTTTCGCTTCAAAAATGGGATTGTCATGAATCGTAAATTTTGTTTGATGCTTCTGCTTCCTGCCTCGTGTTGGTTGCAATGGTATTTTTGTTTTTTTGATCTCGCAGAACTCTTTCTGGCGCTCCGGAAGGCTCTCATTGACGCACTCGTAATGTGGCTCTGTTTTCTATTCCAGCTCCTATGGGAGTAGAGTGCTACTCTGGGGATGACCCAAGGAGAAAGTTGGGGTTCTTCCGATAAACTGCCTTCAAAGGTGGGGGGCAAAAACCGCTTCTAATGGAAGCGGGGGAGGGATCCACCCAAGAGGGGCGCAAAGGAAAGGCTCCTTTAGATTTTGAATTCGAAATGGAGGTTCGGTCCGCCCCAGATATTATAGATCCGCTACTCAGCCCTACGGAGGGCGAACGGTTGAGCCCAACCACTGGCCCTTCGCCAGAAGGGGGTGATCATCCCCATGACAACACGCCACCGGTGGCGGTGGAACCGGCCCCACTTCCTGAGACAAATCCGACTCGGGGGGAGGGTTCCTTAAAAAGGCATCCACATCCATATGTAGAGGATATGGATAAAAAGTTGGAGGATTGCCGAAAAAAACGAAAAGCCCAAGAGTGGGGGGATCTTATTTCAGGAATAGAAACCAAGGAGAAAAAGCGAGGCATTGAGTCTCAAATTATAGAGGAAAACCACCGTTTTTATAGTATGTGTTGTGAACATTTTAGGCAAAGAATGCCCTTGATGATTTTACAAAATGAATCTGATCGCGAGGATAACAAGCGGGAAAAGCTTTTTTCCACTATTTTGCGAAGCCAAGGAAAGGAGCATTATCTTGAAAACCTTTTGCAACTAAGGGAGGATTTGAGGGACCCGGCGGCCTATGAGGCACTCCGCCCCATTTTTCGGGAGTTGAGTAATAAACTATAAAGTCATACCTAATCAAAATGGGGTGGGGAAAATATCTTTCCTGGTGTAGGTTTCTCATAGGAAACCGAGGCCCCTACTTTCCTTCTAAGGGTAGATAGGGGGAAAGAAGAGTGGGTTAGCGGGCTTCTTTCACTTGTTACTTTTCCTAAGAGTCACCCATACTAGAATGCACACGGAAGATATGGCTTCACTATGGATTTCCTTTTCGTGCTATATGTCAAGCGGACCAGCATTTGAAAGTGCTGCGAATCGACGAGATGCCTTGCCTTCTCCTAGGACTAGACTGTCATCGAATTGGAAGTGTAGGAAGCATTCTTGTGCGGGTTGTTTTGAGCTTCCTTGCTTTCTGGGGAGTGAGTCTAGTTGAGTGATTCTGCGCCTCTCTTTCTCTTTAGGTGCAGGTCCAGTTGATGCTGGATAGTAGTGGTATGCATGTGAACACTCGAGCTTCTATCGATACTGGAAGCAGTTCCTCGGGAAACATTTCAGAGCAGGGGTGGGTGCAGGTCTTCATATAGCTACTAGTTTATCCTTTGGCCAGATAGATCTGATTTATACTAGTGAGCTTGTGAAGGTCTCCGGCGCGAGGTAGATGAATGAAGATGAATCCCAGCACTCGTTCCAACAGAGCTATTAGTTTTGGGCAGGCGAAGAAGCAGGTATTGGAGTAGAGAAAGTGCCAGAACTATGCCTTGTTCGCATCCTTCTAATCTAGGCCAGGTTTCCAAATATGGTAGTCTCAGCCAAATGACCAATTCGTACAGTCCATTCCTTCGGGCAGGCCAGATTCGGATCCATTGAGGCCAGGGTCCGGTTCCGCTGTTGAGCTTGCGGGGAAAGAATTATTAAAAAGAAAAGCAATCTATCTCTATCGCATCCGAGGAAGGCCTTTTAGGAAACTCAAGAAGCCAAGCCAGCCCCAGAAGGAACAGAAGCAATTGAGTCTGTCTCAACTTAAAAAAAAGAAGTGTGCTTCAATCGTATCGAGTTGGGTAGGTTCCTTTCCTGGTTTTGTCCTTCATTCGCTAGGCGTATTCCTCATCCCGTTTGTTTAAATTCTTCATTCAAAGATGGATCGGCGTAAACTTTATCGCCTTCTGAAACAGGCATGGCCCTTCCTGAAATAGCTCAAACCCTGGCAGCCCTAGTCCCTACCCAGCAATAAGAAAGAGTTGTCTGTCTCGAGCCTAGAATAGAACTCGGCTAAGATCTTCGGATTCATTGGGGACCAGGCCCGGGCGAGACAAGCTACCTTTCCTATCCGATCAGAAATCCTATCGATATCCTCGGCAAAGCAAATAGTCCAGCATGGGCATTACATTAAGTAGAAGTAGAATTTGCTAGTTGTATACGAACCTTCGCCAATTAAAGCGAGCTATTCCTACAATGGTGCTGCTCAATCCTTTACGGCTGTAGTTCTGAATCTAGTGATCGGCTATGGTTGAAGCTTTAGTGCCTTGTAGATGTCAAATAGAGATCAAGCAAACATGCTTCCGCGGGGATCAGATTTACTAGATCTGGTATTAGTCTAACTTACTGAGGTAGTCGATTGGAGAAGAGGGCCACATCACACTCTAGACAGATCCGAAGCGAAAGACCAGTATCAACCTCTTCCCCCGAGCCAGCCCTGCGGGTATCCTTTTCTCCGCCGCTCTTCAGATAAGATAGGCTACACTCGAAAAGCGTAGGCCCGGCAGTTGGTACGAAAACAGAACCATTAGTGGAGTGGAGTAAGATCCCGATCAAAGCAGAGCGGTCTCATCGAAAGAAGCATATCCAAGAGAAGAGACAGGCAGGCGCTTAGGCCAGTCCAAAAGCAGAAAGAGAGAAGTTGGGGTCTTCGTCTACTGATCTTGTGGTTGATAGCCATCGAGGTAGTTCTGCGAATCTTTCTATGGAGGTTGGCTATTCAATAAAACGAAGTCAGCGGTTTTGACTCCCGGCAGGCTGAGCCCTAGTTCTGTCTAGAGAAGCTCGCCACTAGTGGAAGTGCTTCTTCGTAGGTTTGCCTTTGGTAAGTCTGCCAGTTTTGGCCTTGGAATGGAATCCACCAGATAGACTAGACCATAAGTCAAAGCAGCTCCCTCTTTGACCCAAGGGAATAAGCCTTCACTGTCAACCAAAAGCGGCGAACTAGTACCAATAGAAAGAAAGGGATATGCACATAAGCTATGAATACACGCACGTAACCCTCTTTCCCTTCCGGCGGACGCTCTAGAAGCCTACTAGAGGAAGCTTTATCCGCCGTTCCTTCTAGAACCCCTAACTCCAGTTGGCATGCAATAGTTTCACCATTCGCGGTAGTTCCGCCCCTGACTATTTCTATGGAAACCCACTCAATCTTTTACACCGATGTTTCACTTTCGATTCTAGAAAAAGGCGCACATCTACTTCTGCTACCGCAGCTAGCAATCGTGCCAATACGGACTTGTTCCCTTGCAATACTAGACTTAGCTTCTTGACTTGACCTTGCTTTCTCCAATCATTCATTCTGGACTTTGGGTCTATCTGCCTCGGGTAAAGCGTATATAATCTCATATCACGAATCTCACATCACGAGCGCTAGAAGAAATACGAATCTATTGGGGAACACTTCATTACGAATCTATTATTACGGAGTCACTTCATTGCTCTATGCATTTCTAGCACTCTTTTGCTCACGGCAGAACACAAGCTATGATATGGAGATGGCGAGTCAAGAGTGAGTTTCCATCCGGCACCTTCACTTAGCTTCTAAAAACGATAGCCCTATAAAACCGGAGAAGAAGTCAATTCGAAACCATACGCAGTGCGAAGTGTAGAAGTAGTTCCTAAATCAGTACAGTAGAAGCTTGTGACAAAGAAGTAGATTCGATTCGAAACCAGTGATTTCAGGCCCAGATCCCGATAATGATTGATGACGAGCAGGGATTCCTGTGACTCACGCTAGAGCAAAGCAAGAACATCTCACTTTCCGATCCGAATGTAGTCCTGTTCCCGTTCTTCGAATAGCTTGACTCCCCTCACTTTCGAAAGCAGGGCCCTTTTCTCCAGATCCGAGTAGAGTTTCGATATATATCATGCCTTGCAACAGAAGAAGAAACAGCAGGTGCATATTCCCAGGGGAAAAACCACATAAGTTGATTTGACCATTTACCTCGAAACGAGTCCGAAGATCTGAGAAATGTTGTAATAGAATAGTTCTAGATTGGCCTATTCCCTCCAATCCATATCAGTCTTCGACCATCAGTAGGAATTCTCAAATAGAAGAATGTGAATGCCTGTTGTTCCGTTCCCAATAGCAGATTCTTTCCACAAGACAGATCGATCCCATTGCGCAGCACTATAGTATAGTATAGATAAGAGGATGGCATTGCTGGCACTGGCACTTTGAAACCCGCCGCAATGCAATAAGAACCAAGTCAAGTCATACCGACCTGGCCTCCAATTCCATAAGGATGTGAACTCATCCTGTCCCTGTCCTGTCCTGAAATATGAGACTTCCACCGGATACCTTCCATCTCTTCTACCGATGCCCCAACTGCTATCAACAGAAACGATCGATCTAGCGAATACTAATTTCGAAAGGTGCTGATCACCACTATGGGCTAAAAGTACTACCCGCTATTTCACCTCTTCACCTCTATAGAGTTGACTCGTACATACTCACTTATTCTTTACTTATCTTATCTGTGACTGCATATTCCTAGCATTGACCTATTCAATATGTCTCTATTGGCTAAACAATAGCCGTTGTAAAAACAACTATACCTGTCTCTGCCCGTGAAAACGAAAAAACAAATCAACTACGGCTCGGCTCCCTCAACGTACTCACTTGTTGACCTATCCAGCTTATCCAACTACTTGACCTAAACCATATGGATATACCAGTACTGCACTGTTACGCAAAAAAGAACTCCTTTTTATAGTGGGCCTATGTCTTGTATCCGTTACTTGGTCGTTCAAATCACACAACCCATACCTAACTCCTGTTTAGAAACCTGTGCTTGTCAGCTTATCCTTTTTAGAAATATGCCTATTCCTTTCCCTGAGCAAGGTATATAGAGGTAGTCACTCATTGCCAGAACTACTACTAAATGCCAATGCTAGTGCTAAGCTTCAAGTACTACTCAGAAATCTTATGCATAGGAAATCCAATCTATATAGATACTGGTTTCGTTACCCTCAAGTCACTCAATAAACTCTTTCCTACTTTCGTTAGACTTCTATCGGGTAGCTGCTTACACCTACTTTCCTATTATAAATTGCTGCTACTCCCTATGTTTCCTATTTTTGCGGCTACCTCCCTAGTGAGTGAGTCCTCCCACCCAAGCTAGAAACCTATACCCAAGTTAACTCCTTTCTACTATTTATTTTCGTTCTTATACTGATTGCTGTTTTTCACTGTCTCCTATTCATGCTTAGCGCCCTGGGTATCCTTTGAAACTAGGCCGGCTATCAATAGTTGGATATGAAGTAAGTGAAGAGCGAAGTCATTAAGAAAGAAAAAAGGGTTTCTAATATTTCAGTGAATAAGCCTGAAAGAAATTGCACTTGTTGAGATAAGTCAAGCTGTTCCTAACCATACCATAACCATAACCATAACCATAACCATA